>NW_024070205.1:51906584-52459907 GCF_014754425.2 Oryx dammah
GAACAAAAACTCTCGACCTTCTTCTCCTGTGAACACACCCTCTCCTCAGCCTCCAGCTACGAAGCCCTGTGCCTGGCCGACTTCCAATTTCTCACCCCTCCCTCCGTCTCCTCCAGTAATGATTAGCAGCCCCCCAGGCAAAGCCACGGGTCCAAGGCCTGTCCTCCCCATTTGTGTTTCTTCTCCTGTGCCCCCGATGCCCCCCTCACCAACAGCGCCCAACGGGCTGCTTGACTCTGTCCCGCACCCCGTGTCTCCGCCACCTACCTCAGGGCCAGCAGCGCCGCCGCCGCCGCCGCCACTGCCTTCCCTGGCACCACTCTCACACTGTGGATCTCAAGCTTCTCCTCCTCCACCTCCGAGCACCCCTCTTGCCTCAACTCCCTCATCCAAGCCTAGTGTTCTCCCTTCTCCCTCTGCAGCTGCCCCTGCCTCTGTGGAGACTCCTCTAAACTCTGTGCTGGGAGACTCCTCTGCTCCTGAGCCAGGCTTGCAGGCAGCCTCTCAGCCGGCCGAGACTCCAGCCCAGCAGGGTAAGGCTTCCCTTATCGCGACTAACCGCTAAGCCCTTGAAAATGTTCCACCCCAGACAGCTTCACTTCCCTAGAAGAATGGGGAGGATGGTTTTGAAAAAGTTGAAG
Source organism: Oryx dammah (assembly GCF_014754425.2). NCBI lineage: Eukaryota > Metazoa > Chordata > Mammalia > Artiodactyla > Bovidae > Oryx > Oryx dammah. Next base: position 51,907,226 of record NW_024070205.1, read on the forward strand.
GTGGGTTTCTTTCTGTTGGATTGATTGCATTTGGAGGATCAGTAGGAGGAGTTTCCCTGTTGAGCTAGATTTGGGTTTTTGTGCAGTATTGGAGGTGTTTTTCCGTGTTTCAGGGTCTCTGTACATTTCTCTGAATAATCACTGGGGAAACATTACTAGACACATTACTCCACACAATAAATGTGTAATCAAACATGTCTTCCTTTAATTTCTGGGAAATACAGAAATTAGGGTTAGTGCCCAAGTGTGGTCATCAGATCCGTGTCATCCAGGAGTCTCCTCTGGGGCAGTTCTTATCTTGGACCCTGTTTCTTTTTGGCCCCTCCTGTATGCATTGGCCTTCTCATATCAGACTTCCAGGGGGTGGCTGCCACCCCAAACCATGGGGAGCATCCCAACTTTGCACCGAGTCGGGAGAGGGCAGTCGTGATGTTTGCCCCAAAGGATTCCATGGTCTGGATTGTAAGCCTGTAGGGATAGTTGGGAGATGGTAGCACCCTCTACAGTCGTCCCCCTACTCCCCACGCTCGAACGTTGCTGTCTCAGTGACAGAGAAGAGGGTTGTAATCTTCTAGGTATGGATTATTCCTAAGTAGAGAAGGACCTCGTTCTGTAAGTAAATAAAAAGATTCCTAGCAACCACTCCCTTTTTAAAAAAGGATTTAGTGAGAAATTCAGGAAGGAATATGACAAATTTGTACTTATGAAGAAGCAGTTTTATAGTCTGGATTTAAGCACATCTTAAAAAAAAAATCTTAGTTCTAGGGGCTTGTTATCTCCGTATATATATTTTTCATGTTGACTTGCTGAAGTTTGCTTAAACGTTGCATCACAATTCTAGTAGATGCAGTTCAGTATCACTGTGAAAGTAGTGCTGGACAAAAGAGGCACAGTTTGACAAGGTCAGACAGCCCACCTCCTGTATCCTCAGAGTTCTGTTGGAAGATTGACAGCCCAGCACAGTTTTTCTTCCAGGAGTTTGTCGTTTCAGCTTGTGTCACTGTTCAAAGTTAGCAGTTTTGAAAAACTCAACCACCCAATATGCAGATAGCATTTTATTTATCCTAAGACAGCCCTTTAAGCCTTCAAGGAAAGGGGAAGGACCTACAGGGTCAGTCTCGTGATTCTCCTTCTTATCCACTACTTTGTGATTTTACAAGACCTGGACGTTCTCCCACCCCCATCTTCTAGGCTAAAACTCTGTACAAGTTCTGTTGTCTCCTGGTTATTTTAATAAAGTAAGGATTCCTTTACTTCAGTTATCCTCAACACTCTTGATATACTGTATTTATGTATGGAGTATTTTTGAGATGCTGGAGCCTGGGACCTGCCCTTCGTTCATGGTCTCAATTCAGCCATTTTGGAAAGCAAGTAAACTATATGTTTCACTAGTGTAGGATTTATTATCTCAATTCCGAAGGTTTGTCCAGGTTATTTTGGATCTGTTATTTCAAATAACACTAATAGCCGAACTACACATACATTTCTCTTTTCAGTGATGCTTCCTCCATCCCAACCTTTATAAGCATTTATTTTATTTAGCAAATCCCCATGAACGAGAAAAAAAACCTAATTAGACCATCTGTTTCAAAGTTCTATTACTAAAAGTCTATGTTTAAGTAGTTAGCTTAAGATTTGGCTTTAAATTTTAGCATTTTTAAAAAAATATTTTTTGTATCTTTTTAATACTGACTTGGATTTTAACTGTTACGTAAATTGAGCTCATAAATTTGTGATAAATGTTTAATTTAGCATGTCATTCTACATGCCTTTCCTCCTGAGATAGTGTAACGTGGCTCTATCATTGACAGTCAACATTTCTTTCTCTCAGGCATTGTCTTGGGACCACCTGCACCTCCACCCCCTCCTCCACTCCCGCCAGGTCCTGCCCAGGCACCAGCCATACTCCCACCTCCCCCAGGACCACCTCCACCCCCTCCACTCCCGTCCTCAGGGCCTCCACCCCCGCCTCCTCCACCACCTCTTCCCAATCAAGTACCCCCTCCTCCTCCTCCACCTCCTGCTCCTCCCCTCCCTGCGTCTGGATTTTTTTCGGGATCCATGTCTGAAGACAATCGCCCTTTAACTGGACTTGCAGCTGCAATTGCTGGAGCAAAACTTAGGAAAGTGTCACGGGTAAATGGATTTCCTAATTTATTATATTTCTTACGTGTGTCTGATTCTGTCTCAGCATCTAAAATATTGAAATTATTGTATTCTCACTGTATGAACCCTGTTATTAACTTCATTCACTAAAAAAATTTGAAATAAGAAAAGTTGCAAGAATAGTGTAAATTCGTTACTCGGATTGACCACTAAACGTTTTACCATATTTATTCTTTGTATATGTTTTCTTCTGCATAAACTCACACACTCTTTCTGTCCGAATTCAGGATAGATCAGAGACACCATGCTCCTATTTCCCTAAATACTGAAGTGTGTATTTTGTAAGAACAACATTCACCCACATGACCACAATATAATTATCAAAATCAGGAAATTTAATTGATACAATGCTACATAATCTACAAATCTATTAAAATTTCACCTGTTGTCCAATGATGTCTTTTATGGCAATTGTTTTTCTATTCCAGGGTCACTCCTGTGACATCTATTGTTGTGATATCTATTTAATTTACTTTAAAATGTAATAATTCCTCATTTTCCTCTTTCATGATACTGACATTTTTGAAGACAATAATATAAGTATTTTGTAGATCTGATATATCCCTAAGATTTGACTGAGGTTATGCATTTTGGGGGACAGGTTTTGCAATTTTTACCACCAAAGTAATACATCCTTTTCAATGCCTTATACAAGGAGACATGTGATAGCATGTTATGCCATTATTGGTTATGTTAGCTTTGATAAAACTTCACTGATACATAAAATTACTCCATTGGTTCTTAAGGTTTATAAATAATACCTAGATGTTTTTATTGAAATTAATGTGGATATATCCTTCTGTTTTGAATGTAATATATTAATAAAAGATTGATATATTAGGATTGCCCCACATAGGAGTTTATTATGTGTTTATATTCTCATTAAGATGGAAGAAGCCTCTTTCCCAAGCGGAGGGAACACCACTGGTGTGAATTCAGCCTCATCTAAAACAGATACAGGTCGTGGAAATGGACCCCTTCCTTTAGGGGGTAGTGGTTTAATGGAAGAAATGAGTGCCCTGCTGGCCAGGAGGTGAGTGAGAAATTACGTGGGTGTGTCCAGAATAGAAAGAATTGTGTTAATTTTGTTCTAAGTATAATTTAACTAGATGCAGGCCTTCCTTTTTGGTATAGTTTTAAACTGTTACATGGATTGTTTTAATTTTTTATCTGTTGTACCTTCTCCTTTTTCCTAGGAGAAGAATTGCTGAAAAGGGATCAACGATAGAAACAGAACAAAAAGAAGACAAAAATGTAAGTTAATAAAAAAGAGTCTACTTCATGAGGACTTCCCTAGCAGCAGTCCAATGGCTAAGACTCCATGCTTCCACTGCAGGGGATACGGGTTGATCCCTGGTTTGAGAACAAAGATCCCACATGCCGAGTGGTGTGAGCAAAAAATAAATAAAAATTAAAATAGTCTGCTGAACCTGAAAATGTGAGATTCAAGTATAGCTCATGTCAAAGATTAGTTTGAATTTAATTAATTTCAACTAACAACATTTATTTTTAACTCTTCAGATATTAAAAATGGCATCACTTTTTATATATTTTTAATGACATTCTTAATAAAATGGGTTGAATGTGTGTAGTTAGGGGAAAAGTACTGGAATTCTTATTATATTTAATTATGTATCTAAGCCTGCCATTAAAGGAGTGAAGGACTTTTTCCTGGGTTTTTAAAATATCTGAGAGTTTCCGTTTCCTTTCATTTAAAAATGAAGGAATTTGACCAAATACCGCTGGTTATTAGCTGTGCCCTCTCTCCCATTCAGCAGCACATTGGCAAGTGTGGTTCTCATTGAGTGTGCAGTTCTCAGTGAGAACACATGAGGAAGGGAGCCCAGAGGAACTGCAGTGTGGGAGGGAGGAGTTTGGAGGTGGGGCTGCTAGGATACATAAAAAAGTCTAAACTTAGTGTAGAAGAGGGAAAAGACTGATGAACGCAAAAGTGGGAAGTGGCCGAAGGTATAAAGCACCAAATGTATACAGCAGGTTTCTAGAAGATATGATGTTATTAATATGTATTTCTATATGTTTAGGAAGACTCAGAGCCTGTATCTTCTAAGGCCTCTTCAACAACTACACCTGGTAAGTTCAGGGGATACATTTTCATCTTTATGAACTTTATCTAAATATTAGTACTTCCCAATTAAAAATATTCTCCCTTTCCCCATGTTTAGATTAAGTGACTGCGTAGCTACTAAAATGTTAAAATTCTTGGTTCACATTGGAAAGCACTGACTTTCTCCTCTACCTTTTGTGACCCTGAAGCAGCTGTTCATTTCTTAATGACATTGGGAGATAATATTAAAATCCAAACTGTTTTTTCTGTGACTTTCTCTGAAAATCATAATTTTTACACCTTCTGTGTATATTATTGTTAATCACTTGAAGTTACTCATTTAAACAAGGAAAAATTTGTTATCTAGATGAAAGAGAAATACTTTTAGTAATTGATTCTTAAAGGCAAGGATTTTATGTCATTTCTTCATATTTGACTAAATGACTAAACACTGAACTGCCTGTTTCTCTCCTACCTAATTTGGAATGAAGTTTGATCATTTTGATGAATTAATATTTAGAGTTAGCCATACAAATCAACTATAGGGAAATGCCTATAACAACCACTCATTCTGACTGAATAGTGATTCTGTAGTGGTCTGATTGCTGTATTATAATTATATTGTAACTGTGAAAAACTTTTCCTCTAAATAGGACTCGAGTCAGTTTATGTTACCTTCATTAAAAATTCTCTTGGTTGTGATTTACTTATTTTTACCTTTATCTTCGCAAAATCAGTATACATGCTATTACTAAACCATAGATATTTTAGGACTCAGCTATAATTTAGAGTCACAGAACTTTTTGGAGTTTGAAAAGAGCTATGAGCCCTCTCCCAGGGAAGAAAAAATCATATTTTTATACAAAACTGATCATCATTTCAAAATATTCACTAATTCCCTAAAGGTTATGTACAGAATCCTTATTTAATGTATATCCCCTTATTTAAAACATGGAAAACTGAAGCATCAATTTTGTATGTATTTTTTTCATGTGTGTTTGCACATGTGTACCATTTTTATAAAATTAAGGATTCATTCAAAAGGTCTAGAGGCTTTCTTCGGAGAAGGCAGTGGCACCCCACTCCAGTACTCTTGCCTGGAAAATCCCATGGACGGAGGAACCTGGTGGGTTGCAGTCCATGGGGTTGCTGAGGGTCAGACACGACTGAGCGACTTCACTTTCACTTTTCGCTTTCATGCATTGGAGAAGGAAATGGCAACCCACTCCAGTGTTCTTGCCTGGAGAATCCCAGGGACGGGGGAGCCTGGTGGGCTGCCATCTGTGGGGTCGCACAGAGTCGGACACGACTGAAGCAACTTAGCAGCAGCAGAGGCTTTTTTACTTCACTTGTTGCAGTCAGTTTTTTTTCCCCTCATTGCCACATGTCAGACACCTGCCAGGCCAAAAAGAAGTGAAAGATGAAGTCACCCTAAGCACAAGAAATTCATGATTCAGCTTGGGTGCTGAGACATACACACAAGTGAAAAGTTAATGTTTCATAACCACATGTTGAATATTAAAAAATGTATCAAGAAGGAAGGAGATTGTATAGTTGGGAGTCACCTGGATCATCTTTGTAGGAGAAAATGACATTTTGCCTTGCCTTGAAGAGTATTTCGCTTAGCTGGAAGTAGAGAAAGGAGTGCTGTTTCAAAAGGAAGTGGGTATGGCATGGGCAGAGATGGGGAGTTGGAGCTGGAAGAGACTAGGAGGCATCACTTCGCCTGTCTCTTCTTTAGTAACAGTGTTCTTACGACCATCCACTGCCTGTCCAGTTGTCCTTCAGGAGTCCCCTCTTTTCCCCTACTCTGGAGGTGTCTCTTGGATGTGTTTCCAATTCTGTCTGTTGTGGACATCCTCATCTGATTATCTGATGTCCACTGGCTCAGTCTGTGGTGGTCAGTGAGAGAGAGTGTTAGCTGTGAGAATACAGAAGGAGTAATGATTGGCTGGTTGGTGGACAGGAGTAAAGCAAGAGGGACGATGGCTTTGTTTCACTAGATGACTGAAGGCAGCAGAAGTCCGGAACATAAGTGCTTCAGTCTTGAGTTGAGAGTTTAGTTTTGCATACGTGCATGTCCATAGGCCAGTTGAGGGGGCACAGTAGAACTCAGCAGTTTTTCAAGCTAAAATTCTGCACAACATAGACTTGATTGTCCTATGGCCTAAATTTGTTCTTGCATGAGAGGCTTCCACTCTGGATTTCACCTAGTCGTCTAGTGAGGCCAGGGACAGCATTAGCCAGGCAGCCCAGGTTAGCAAAAACAGTTTAGAGATTCGTTTTTCAAAACACAGTCAACTGAAAGCTCAGAGAAACCTAATTTTATTTAACTGGAATTGTCTGCTAAGTCCTGACGGTTGGTTGAAAATCAAGGAAGTACAGTAGCATGAAATCTGAAATATATTTTAAGTTGCTTGAGTTTTTTGCCAAGAGGGCTGTTTGAATTTAGATTAAATGTAGAAGTACATGAACACATTAAAGATTCTTTTTATTTGTTTTATCATTGGCACTGAAAATAGTTTAAAAGACTGTATAGTTTGTACACTCCCATTCTAATATCTTTAAGCTATCCTTATTAATTTAAAATAATTCCTATAATTTCATTGTAATTAATCAAAATTATCCTACCCTTATTATCCTATTTTTATTAGAGAAACTTTTTTACCATCTGGTGTTTAGAATTAACAGTATTACAAATTTAACAATATAAGTTCTTCGTAGAGAAACTTGTCACACTTAGTTGCTTAGTAATTTCTTTCATTTTGGGATCTGAAATTATACAAATTAGAATCCTAACTCTGGGAGCATATAGGATATTTAACATAAGTTCTTTAATTTTTAAAGAACCGACAAGAAAACCTTGGGAAAGAACAAACACAATGAATGGCAGCAAGTCACCTGTTATTTCCAGGTAATCAATTTTTTTTCTAAGTTTTATATTACAGTTGTATCTAAGAAGAAATTAACATCTGCATTTTTATCGGTCTGAATTCTACCATATGCTTATTATTATCACCCAGGTTGTCTGAAATTTCTAGATAGCTTTTATTCCTCCCAGTACTTATATTTTGAGAAAATTCAGAACAACAGAAAATTGAAATAATAGTATAGCAAACATCCATGTATCCATCACCTAGATTCACCAGTTATTAACATTTTGCCATCATTGGCTTGAACTCTTGTCTACACATCCACACTTTTTTCTCTCTGAATAGTTGGAAGGCAGTTTGCAAATGTATACTGCTTCAGTCCTAATACTTGAGCATTTTTCTTAAGAAACAGGACATTCTCCTCTATAACCTCAATATCATTTTTACTGTCAATAAATAACATTGAACTTTTGAAAGAAGCATAATGCTTTAAACTGAAAAGCGCTGGAGAGAAAAGGCTATAGTGTTTAAGAGAGAACAGAATACAACCTAAAATTTTGAATTTATAAAGTAGAAAGATTTATTTTTCAGCTGAAACTTCTAATTATAGTTAAGTTAAGAAAGATAATGCCCAGGAACAAGACTAGTTAATTCGTGTTTCTACAAGTGGCTATGTGTTGCATAGTCAAGCAAATTCAGTATGCCTTAGTCAGGTATACTTGGCTGTCATAACTAACTTTATATTGTAGATCTTAAACATAGATGAAACATTTTCTTGGTTTATGAGACAGTTTAAAGGACTCATATTTTTCCAAAAGAAAAGTATTTGTCTTGAGACAGAAAAGTTTTTTTTGCCTTTTGTTTCTGAACTGTTCGCCTTATTTTTGCCTCATAAAAAAGCAGACTTAACATCTAATTATAGAAGCCTAATTTTAAAAAATACAAGAATAGACCTTATATTGTCACAGGTCTGTGTACATGAGCTTCAGTCTAAATTTGGATTGGTTTTTTGTGTGGTTCTTTCTGTTGGTGGGAAAGATTTGGTGATGACATAGTTAATTAAATTTCACAAAGAAACTGGGGCTTTTTGAATGTATAAAAGCTTTCAGTTTCTCCGTCACTGAAAGATGAATATATTTAACTGGAATTGCTTTTGGTGAACATGTTTCTTCAAAAGAGTGGAAAAACTGCATTTGTGTTCCCAGATACCTACTTGATGTGACCTTCTAATGTATCTCTAGTAGTAGTTACAGATTTTCTTCAGTAGCACTGTACAACACCCAGTTTATCAAGTACTGTGCATTTCAGAACAGACCTGTGATGTGCCGTGTCCTTTGAAGTTGCAAATTGTAACGGGGAGGAATGCCTTCTCTTTGTCACTATTTTCATCCCTGCCTCATTGATAGGGATGCTATAGTGAGCTTGCCTAAAGCTAAACTTAAATTCATGGCAAAAGTTCTGTCGTAGACGGGACATGGAAAAACTTCTCCAGGTGAAATGTATGTGTGCCTTGTTCTGGTTGGGTTCAGTTAATAAAGGAAAGAATATTCTTTCAGAGACTTTTCAGACTTTTAAAGAAAGTTTAATAAATGTTCTAAGCATCACTATTTTAAAAATATTTTGTATAGATTAATCAAATATGGGTTCTTATTGTATAGTGTATTGTAATCATGTTCTAATTCTGGTAGAATCCAATTCTGGTAGATGGTTTTCCTCTCTTTTCCCAGAGTGAACATTCTAAAATGCCCAATTAAAGAACTGTATTGCTTTTCTTCCTAAATTACTCCCCTCATTCCTTCTGAAAACAAGTATATTGGCCTTTTTTTTTTTTGCTTTTATTTAAGCATACTTTATCCTTGCACAGTACTGAAACTATAAATATGCAGTGTCAAAATTATGTTAATGATAAGATGGATTAATATCCTGTAATATATATGCTGTATTAAGTGAAGATGTCAGACAGTGGAATAGAAGCAAGAATGTTGACCTATGGCTGATTCACGTGAGGTTTGACAGAAAACAACAAAATTCTGTAAAGCAAGTATCCTTCAATTAAAAAAAAAAAAAAATTAGAAAAAAAGCTCTAAATCATGACTGGAACGTAATGTTGGAAAGTTTATGAATTCTTCCCATGGCATTTATTGGGAGCTTACAGATTTTGTATTCAAGATGGAAAAAAGTTCTTTACATGCCTCCTCAAAAGAGCTAATTTTGTATACTTCAAGCTACAGTGATTTTTACTGTGCTTTTTATTTGAGTCTGTAGTTTTGTTTATATTCACTCTAATAGAAATGGCCTGTGTTTTGATACTTGTTCAATTTTTATGTAAGTAGGTTTTACAGTATGTAAAAGTAGCCACTACATAATGATTTTTTTAAAAGAATTCTCTGTAATTATCACGTAAACAATGTCCTCACATAACTAGACTTAGTCTCCAAATAATCTTTTCTTTTTTTACAATTATTTTAAAGCTAATGGACTCCTTTAGTTCTTCTGTTTGGTATAACTAAAAACCTGTAAAATAGTAACAAAATGAGAATTATTTTTAAGAGTTCTATTGTGTATCCCTTTAAATGGTTTTTCCCCTTCATAGACGGGATTCTCCAAGGAAAAATCAGATTGTTTTTGACAACAGGTCCTATGATTCATTACACAGGTATCATCCTGATGTGACTTTGTGATTTGAAACTTTTAAATAACATTTTCAGGATAGGGCTGAGCTTTTTCTACATGGATTGGTAATCACCACAAAGGAGAAATGGCGATAACGTAAATGTTTCATATTTAGCTGTATCTAAAACACTCTTTTAGAAAAAATTCTGAGTGACTTTAGTGAGAAAAATTAATAGTATTCATTTCCCTGCCATCAGTTTATATATGGATTATGATAAATATAAATGGTCAACATACCTGAAATTCGAGAATGAGAATCGAAGTCCACATGTATCGAGAGTGTCTAGCTTTTGCATTTTATTTTAAAAGCCATTCTTTTTATAAGACAAGGCTTTAAAAAGTTGAACAGAAGATCCTGTACTCTTTGTCACTGGAAGACAGGACAGTATTACAGCCACAGTGAATAGCCATTGTGAATAATTTATTATTTGAGGAAAATCTCTGTTTCCTACATACTTTGCAGTAAATTGAGTATCTTTAACAACCTAACGTCTAATATCCTTGAGCAGATTATTTGTTTTCTAGGGTGAGTCCTGTTATACCATTTTTTAATTAAGAAAACTTAGGATATGAACCATGTATTTCTTTCTTAATTAAAAAAAATTGACAATTTCTTAAGATCCTCAAGTGCTTAAGCTATATTTAGAATTAATTTGGCAGAACAGGGACTTAAATAGTTGAAGTATAGTTATTTTATAGGCAGTATCTAGAGGCAGCACTCTCGTTATAAAGTAATAAAAATCCCCCCTTTTTGTTATCAATTATGGCGAAAACCTTAATGTTAGAAATAACTGAGATATTATACTCATGTTACTATATGCATCTGTTTTTTAGAATACACATAAGTCTACTGGGAGCATAAATAGTGTACAGAAGGTTGTCTTTGGTAGTGAGTAAGGAGTTCTGTAATCAGACTATTCGACCACATTGTTATTAGCTACAGTTATTTTCATGCCATTAATGATTAAAATATTCGGCAAGTTCGTTTTGTTAGCCAGTTAAATTTGCATAAAGTATTTATAATACAGTAGTGAAATAGTTTTTCCTGCTTTTTTTGAGGTGGTTTAATTGTTTTGACCAAAGACTTATTTAGAAAATTTGCTAACACATAGAAAAATAGCATTTAACGATGAGATTTTCTGTTGTAAATCTTTCCAGTTTGCAGCTTTCATAAGTAGGATCCCCCTGAGATAATGTTGTTGATAAACCTTTTTTTAAAAAGTGGTGATTACGTCTTTCCTTAAGTATGAAAAGTTCCCCCCTTTAGTTAATCATCATGGTGATGGTGGTGGTGGTGGCGGTCGGTGGTGGTGGTGGATTGCATGTTAGCATGAATTAAATTTTTTACAAATTGCATGTTTCCATGATTTTTTTTTATTATATAACAATAATTTTCTGGATTGTTTAATAAATATGGATATATTTATAACATACTCCCTGGTTAAGTAACAGACTATTGTTATTCACATGAATTTCAAGGATATTCATTATGTAAGTTTAGTAAAAGAAACCAAAACAGTGTGTACCAATTAAATGTGAAATGTAAAAGAAAAGCAGAATAAATAATTATTTACTTCTGGAGAGCAGGAACAGGCAGTATGGGTAAATGAAATGCATAAAAGTCAACGTTTATGATACTTACTGTATAGACCAGACTCTGCAGTGCAGTGTGACTTGCATACTGTGGATCTCAGTGCATCTTAAACGACTATGGAATTGTCACCTCCTCAACAAGGTGAAAAGGTATATTGTCTCAAGAGGAAAGGAAGTATGTCATATAAATCTCATCCAGCACAGGGCCTAGCTCAGTGCCTCTTGAATGAAATTTTATGAGTTATTATTTTTCTTGTTCATATAAACATAGCGGCAGATATGTAGTAAAATTGCTTGACTTGCTTCACAACAATCTTTTAAGCTGTCATATGTTTCATATAAACCTAAATGACTCAAGATTTCACCTTCACACACAGTGCCTATGGGTTTGAAGTGTAATGTGCCTTATAAGAATTGTAAGTTTGAAAAAGTAATGCCTGTTAAGTCTTGATTCAGATTTCTCACGTTGGTATTCTGCAAAGTTGGAAATATATGGCCTAATTGTTTTCTTTTGCGTTGATTTGTAACCCTTAAAAAGTGGCCATTTAATATATACTAAAAGCTGAAAATAAAGTATCATTCAGTTAAAATTCTAAATTTTCCCACTTAGTATTTTCTCTTATGGCCAGAATTGGAGAGGGAGTCATGACTGACTTACTTGATTTTGAAACTTTTTGCTTAAAATATGGCTAATCCTTAAGACTTATTTTCTTCATGTAAAATTTTTTAATAGAAGCGCAACTTTTGAAAATGTAATAGTAATTGACAGTCTGCTTCTGTCTCTTTACCCTCCCCCCTTTTTTTAAACAAAGTAAGTTTGTGGAAGTAGTTAGATGACCATTCAGATACCATCTTTATAAAAACTTCATTGGGAAATAGCCACAAAGCCAATTGGATAGGAACATACATTTTTACATTTTTAATAACTTATTTTTAACTTAATAATCATATTTCCAAGATGCTTACTTATTTTGATACTTGATATGGAATGGAACACATACAAAGAAATCATACTTATTAAGCAGTTCCTTCCCCTGCCACTGGAAACCAAGGCATAGAATTTGAAAATTGATTTATACAGAGTGAAACAGTCTGGTCTTTATCATTTCACTCTCATTGGTTTGCCACATATTTAGATAGCGTACAGTTTCAAAAGGAGAGAATAAGATTGTGTTACTCGGGCTGGGTCGCTGCAGCTGGCCTCCCTTCTGTCCTGGTCATGATGCCACCTGTTACCTTGCCACCCTCCTCGTGCCCAAAGGGCATTGTCTTCTACTCTTCACTGGAAAAGTTTTGTCATGTTATCAACTTTTTCTAATTTCTTTCTAAATACTGATAAAAAACAAAAAATATTTTTGTACATCCTAATTATTTTTGTACATCTGCAACTATTAAGATAATTAACTCTTTAACACATGTTTTAAGAAATGTACTGTAATCTGGTGTTGGGTTGATAAGTTTGCAATTACTAATGAACTCATTAAACATGCTAAGCATTACTTACCTGTCCTGAAAATTTCATTTGTCCAGACCAAAATCTGCGCCTTCGTCACAGCCCAGTGCCAATGGAGTCCAGACGGAGGGAGTGGACTATGACAGGCTGAAGCAGGTGGGTGCCCAGCAGCCGCTTCCCTTTATTTGTACTGTGCATTTTAAAAATAATCCCATGTACGTATATTTGACAGGTTGTGAATGTATTCGAAAAGAATATAGACTTGATACTTGTGTAGAAATTAAACAGTAGCATTCATGCTGTATTACTTCTTTCAGATCCTCTGGTTTTGGTTCATCAGTTTGCATAAAGTGCCAGCAGTGGTGGAGGGTAGGGACAGTGGTTTAATGTAATAGGATAAACGTTAAATGTAAGTGCATGGTGTACAGTTGTTCAAGAGAAAAAAATTGGCTTGCACTCAGCATTGGCCAAAACAGACCCACCAAGTCTGGTTTTAGCAAGAATGTAAGGAAGATGAGTACTCTCACATATTTCTGTGAAAGGAAGCGGTTTGGGGGAAAACTCAATAAGAAAAAGATATTGTTTGTATTTTAGATACAGCATGCATTGTGTTTAATACCTATATACACAGAAAAAAATGGAAGGAGTAATAGGTAATTTTGGAACCTTGAACTGTTTTACTTCTAAAAGAGGTAAAATAATTTAAAATGATAGTGTTTTAAAAGATTGGAAAAGGAAGGCTAAAGACGTCTTAGTGAAACAGCTATCAGTTTTGTAGACCTGATAGTTATGCTTGTAATGAACAATTTAATCTTTGTCTTCTTATCCTGCACTTCAGAATAGCCTGTAAAGATAACAGTGGTACTGATCACTATAACAAGCATTTACCGACTTGTCTGGCAGAGCTCAGTGTTATGCATTTGCTAGGTTATTAGCGTGACATTGTCTCCTAATCCTGGTAGTAGTCAGATAACATAGTGTCTGTACTTGAATTGTGCACATCAGAGGTTCAGAGAATTTGAATTTACTCAGTCCCATAGTCAGGATCAGAATCCTGTCTTTATCTTCAGAGCCCGCTTTCCCCATTCTGTCACTCATTTTTTAAAATATCAGCAGTTTGAGTGGGGCTTAAAAGAGTACCAGTAATGTTGCAGTATAATGAGTTCAAAGTAAAAGTTAAATAGGAATTAAAGCAACAAATAATAACAGTTTCAGATCAACCTTTTATACTACAAAGCTGTTTGAACAGTTCAGTTGAGTTACCTAATTTGAAAAGCATGTGGTCATTGATAAACAAGCGCTTCTTTCCCATGTGTTAAACATGGCTTTCTTTTCTTGAAAAATATCTTGAAATGGAGCACTTGCACACAATTAAAATATGGTCAGTTCTTGACTGTCTGAAGTAGGGGACTTGAGAGGAATAGATATGATTTTAGGACTGATTTTAAGTTAATTTGAAAAAGAATATCTATTAGTTCTGTGCCTCAGTTTCCTCACTGGAAAATGGAGGAAATAAACTAATTGATGATAATTTTCAACCTTATTTTAAACATGAAAAGGTTTTTTTTAAAGATAAGCCTTAAACATAGAGCTATTTATTTACCTAAGGTGTGCACAGTGCTAAAGAAAGTCATAGAATTTGATAATCCTTCCAAAGGATAGTTGTTTTTCACCCATTAAAATTATCACCTTGTTAGCCCTTTTAGCATTCACGTTGCTGCTGCTGCTGCTGCTAAGTCGCTTCAGTCGTGTCCGACTCTGTGCGACCCCATAGACAGCAGCCCACCAGGCTCCCCTGTCCCTGGGATTCTCTAGGCAAGAACACTGGAGTGGGTTGCCATTTCCTTCTCCAATGCATGAAAATGAAAAGTGAAAGTGAAGTTGCTCAGTCGTGTCCGACTCTTAGCAACCCCATGGACTGCAGCCTACCAGGCTCCTCCATCCATGGGATTTTCCAGGCAAGAATTCTGGAGTGGGGTGCCATTGCCTTTTCCAAGCGTTCATGTTACTCAATCTTAATTTTTTAACTAGAGGGTGTATCCATTATTTCAAGTTGAGCTTTATAAATAGAAATTTTGCAAAATAAGTGAAGACAGAGTGGTTATCATTGAGGAAAGAGGGTCTAGAGCATCAGGATTAAATAGAAATATCAGGCTGGCCAAAAAGTTTGTTCAGTTCAGTCACTTGGTCGTGTCCAACTCTTTGTGACCCTGTGGACTGCAGAATGCCAGGCTTCCTTGTCCATCACCAACTCCTAGAGCTTTCTCAGACTCATGTCCATCGAGTTGGTGATGCCATCCAACCATATCATCCTCTGTCATCCCCTTCTCCTCCTGCCTTCAGCCTTTTCCAGCATCAGAGTCTTTTCCAGTGAGTCAGTTCTTCACATCAGGTGGCCAAAGTATTGGAATATCAGCTTCACCATCAGTCCTTCCAGTGAATATTCAGGACTGATTTCCTTTAGGATGGACTGGTTGGATCTCCTTGCAGTCCAAGGGACTCTCAAGAGTCTTCTCCAATACCACAGTTCAAAAGCATCAGTTCTTCGGGGCTCAGCTTTCTTTATAGTCCAACTCTCACATCCATACATGACTGCTGGAAAAACCATATCCTTGACTAGATGGACCTTTGTTGACAAAGTAATGTCTCTTCTTTTTAATATGCTGTCTATGTTGGCCATAACTTTTCTTCCAAGGAGAAAGCGTTTTTTAATTTCATGGCTGCAGTCACCATCTGCAGTGATTTTGGAGCTCAAAGAAATAAAGTCTGTCACTGTTTCCACTGTTTGCTCATCTGTTTGCCATGAAGTGATGGGACTGGATGCCATGATCTTATTAGTTTTCTGAATGCTGAGTTTTAAGCCAGCTTTTCCACTCTCCTCTTTCACCTTCATCTAGAGGCTCTTAAGTTCTTCTTTGCTTTATGCCATAAGGGTGGTATCATCTGCATATCTGAGGTTATTGATATTTCTGCCAGCAATCTTGATTCCACCTTATGCTTCATCCAGCCTATCATTTCTCATGATGTACTCTGCATATAAATTAAATAAGCAGGATGACAATATACAGCCTTGACATACTCCCTTACCTAATTTGGAACCAGTCTGTTGTTCCATGTCCAGTTCTAACTGTTGCTTCCTGACCTGCATACAGATTTCTCAAGAGGCAGGTCAAGTGTTCCGGTATTCCCATCTCTTTCAGAATTTTCCACAGTTTGTGGTGATCCACAAGTCAAAGGCTTTGGCATAGTCAATAAAGCAGAGGTATATGTTTTTCTGGAACTCTCTTGCTATTTTGATGATCCAACGGATGTTAGCAATTTGATCTCTGGTTTCTCTGCCTTTTCTAAATCCAGCTTAAACTACTGAAGTTCATGGTTCACGTACTGTTGAGGCCTGACTTGGAGAATATTGAGCATTACTTTGCTAACGTGTGAGATGAATGCAGTTGTGCAGTAGTGTGAGCATTCTTTGGCGTTGCCTTTCTTTGGGACTGGAATGAAAATTGACCTTTTCCAGTCCTGTGGCCACTGCTGAGTTTTCCAAATTTGTTGGCATATTGAATGCAGCACTTCCACAGCGTGACCTTTTAGGATTTGAACTAGCTCAACTGGAATTCCATCACCTCCACTAGCTTTGTTCGTAGTGATGCTTCCTAAGGCTCACTTGACTTCTCATTCCAGGATATGTGGCTCTAGGTGAGTTATCACACCATTGTGGTTATCTGGGTCATAAATATCTTTTTTGAATAGTTCTCCTGTGTATTCTTGCCACCTCTTCTTAATCTTCTGCTTTTGTTAGGTGCATACCATTTCTGTCCTTTATTGTGCCTATTTTTGCATGAAATGTTCCATTGGTATCTCTGATTTTCTTGAAGAGATCTCTAGTCTTTCCCATTCTGTTGTTTTCCTCTATTTCTTTGCATTGATCACTGAGGAAGGCTTTCTTATCTCTCCTTGCTATTCTTTGGAGCTCTGCATTCACATGGCTATATCTTTCCTTTTCTCCTTTACCTTTCATTTCTCTTCTTTTCTCAGCCATTTGTAAGGACTCCTCAGACAGCCATTTTGCTTTTTTGCATTTCTTTTTCTTGGAGATGGTCTTGATCACTGTCTCCTGTACAGTGTTTACAGTTCTTCAGACACTCTGCCTATCAGGTCTAATCCCTTGAATCTATTTGTCATTTCCACTCTATAATCATAAGAGATTTGATTTAGGTCATATCTGAATGGTCTAGTGGTTTTCCCTACTTTTTTCAGTTTAAGTCTGAATTTGGCAATAAGGAGTTCATGATCTGAGCCAGATGCTCCTGGTCTTGTTTTTGCTGACTGTATAGAGCTTCTCCACCTTTGGTCGCAAAGAATATAATCAGTCTGATTTCAGTATTGACCGTCTCGTGATGTCCATGTGTAGAGTCTTCTCTTGTGTTATTGGAAGAGGGTGTTTGCTATGACCAGTGTGTTCTCTTGGCAAAATACTGTTAGCCTTTGACCTGCTTCATTTTGTACTCTAAGGCTGAATTTGCCTGTTACTCCAGGTATTTCTAGACTTCCTACTTTTGCATTCTGGTCCCCTCTAATGAAAGGAACATCTCTTTTGGGTGTTAGTTCTAGAAGGTCTTGTAGGTCTTTATGAAAGTGAAAGTGTTATCGGACTGTTCAACTTCAGCTTCTTCAGCATTATCGATCAGGGCATAGACTTGGATTACTGTGATTTTGAATGGTTTGCCTTGGAAACCAACAGAGATCATTCTGTCGTTTTTGAGATCGCACCCAAGTACTGCATTTCGGACTTTTTGTTGACTGGTGGCTACTCCATTTCTTCTAAGAGATTCTTGCCCACAGTAGCAGATATAATGGTCGTCTGAGTTAAATTCAGCCATTCCAGTCCATTTTAGTTCGCTGATTCCTAAAATGTCGATATTCACTCTTGCCATCTCCTGTTTGACCACTTCCAATTTGCCTTGATTCATGGACCTAACACTCCAGGTTCCTATGCAGTATTGCTCTTTACAGCATCGGACCTTGCTTCTATCACCAGTCACATGCACAACTGGGTGTTGTTTTTGCTCGGCTCTGTCTCTTCATTCTTTCTGGAGTTATTTCTCTACTGATCTCCAGTAGTATATTAGGCGCCTACTGACCTGGGGAGTTCATCTCTCAGTGTCCTATCTTTTTGCTTTTCCATACTGTTCATGGAGTTCTTAAGGCAAGAATAATGAAGTGGTTTGCCATTCCCTTCTCCAGTGGACCCTGTTTTGTCAGAAATCTCGACCATGACCCGTCTGTCTTGAGTGGCCCTACAGGGCATGGCTCATAGTTTCATTGAGTTAGACAAGGCCGTGGTCCATGAGATCAGATTGGCTAGTTTGTTAGGGTTTTTCCAAATGAACTTTTTGACCAACTGTAACATGGGTCACATACTTTAAATTTTTAGCAGGTGCATTAAATAATAGAGAAATAGGTGACATTCACTTTAATATATTTTTATTTAACCTGATGTAGCCAAAGTAATATTTCAGTATATAATCAGTATGTTTAAATTACTGATTAGTTATTTTACTTTACTTTCTTCATAGTAATCTTTGAAATCTGGTGGCTACCATTTACAGTGCATCTCACCTCAGACTTGCCACGTTTCAGGGGCTCAGTAGCTATGTGTGGCCGGTCTTCTGTCTTACGACTGTCTGTGTCCAGCAGGG
The DNA here is from genome assembly GCF_014754425.2 of Oryx dammah. NCBI lineage: Eukaryota > Metazoa > Chordata > Mammalia > Artiodactyla > Bovidae > Oryx > Oryx dammah. Next base: position 51,925,748 of record NW_024070205.1, read on the forward strand.
TCCCATCCTCCTCCTTCCCACCTATTAGGGTAGCCCCCGAGGGCCCTCCAGGGGAATCCTTGATTCCGTGAAGTTTAGTTTGACAGCTCTGGTGATTCATAAGCAGTCCCCATACTTCAGACCAGATGACAAATTTCCCAGGAGCTGATTGTCCAGTTTGTGTCTTCTTGCTTGAAACTTGTTTATGGATTGCATCTTAGCTCCCAAAAGGCTATTAGATTAAAAGCAGAGCTCTTATGTTTTATAAGGATTATCTGAATCATAGCTTTCACAGCATGACTGGGTAATTATTTTAGGTTTAGAAAACCTTCTGCTTCATATTTTGCTAAGCTAGAATAAGCGAAGATTGGGAAGAGAAGACTATTAAAACACAATTTACCAAGATTGATCTTCTAAGTCATAAATTATGAATCTGGAAAAAAAGACAGAGCTAACATTTTATACATTTGTAAAATTTTATACAAGCAAGAATCTTTATTTATTTTCTGTATTTCTGATGTTTGTCTCTAATATTTTAGGACATTCTAGATGAAATGAGAAAAGAATTAACTAAGCTAAAAGAAGAGCTCATTGATGGTGAGTGTCTAAACAAATTTGCTACTCTTATAATGTTTAATAATACCCATTTTAAAGAAAATGAAGATAAAAAATACCTAGTTTGTTACTTGAGGGCATAAAACAATTACTTTTCCATATTATCCTGCCCTTTACCTGGCTTCAGATGCCAAAGAGAGGGTTTCTCTCCTTCATATAATGGAAATTATTTGTGAAACCAGGTAAACAAAATTCCTCTTGAGTTTCCGGTATTGAGTAGTTTTAGATGGAAAACTAAGTAAACCGCTCTTTCTTTAGGTTACTCCTTTTCATCCATCCCATCCCACTGAACTCTGTTTTGAGTCCAAAGAATCAGTGTTTTCATTTTGTGTACAAAATGGAGAGAATGTATAAATATATATAAATTGATGTTGTTATTGTAAAAATAACATAGATTTCTTCAATGAAAGATGCACAGTTAGTATAGCTTTGTATTACTGTGAGTTTGAATGCAATCATTAAGATTTCTTGAGAATGAATCACCCATTTATATTACCTTACCATTATATTTACTTTTAATGCTTTTCCTTTTCCTACCAGCAATCAGGCAGGAACTGAGCAAGTCAAATACTGCGTAGAGAAACAAACTAAGGAGAGATAGGACTTTAATCTGGAAAAAAAAGAAAATAAAAACCTGCAAAGAACAACTGTTAGCAACAACAAAACCCTTACACTTTGTGAGCTGTAAGAAGAAAATGGAGACACACAGTCGGAAGGAGGGAAAAACCAACATACTTTGAAAGCCTTCAAACATTACTACTCCGGCGGATAAGCTATTTCCCTCCCAGTTTGCTGCTTTTTTCTGACCTTTACAACAGGATGGAAGAGAGTCGTATAGGAGTTCCTGTATCAATTATGCAGAAAATAACTAAACCCGTCAGGCAAGATCACCGTACATTGAAAATATTTTCATGTCAAGAGACAATTGCACATTTTCAACAGTCCATTGCTAAAATAAAGAGGAAAAAGGCTTGAGAAGTTTTTTTTTTTCAGAGAATGCTGATGAAGAATTTAGCAAGTGATGCTATTGTATTGTAAATGTTTCTCTCAGGTTTGTCTTCCTATCATATTTGATATTCCATGGATAATTGAAGTCAGCCCCGTGTAGGTTAAGATCATAAAATGTGGAACAAATGGAATTGTATGTGCTTTCAAAAGGTGACATTTATAAGAAAATGTCCTAAAAATGATCTGTCCAGAGTGAGGAATTTTAGAATGATAGGAGGTCTCTCGAGTTTAGCCTTCATGCAATTTTGTAGATTCAAACATAAAATTCATCCAGAATTTAAAGATTTAGATGCCTTCCTAAATTGTTACAATGCTTTACCAAATCTATGACTCCTACATAACACAAACCAGTGGTCAAATGTAAAACAATATATTGTAGATTTACTGTAGGTTTTCAACCTTTTTTAGATTTATGCATGTGGACATTTTTATAACGTAACTACAACCACCACAAAAATTAGCTTTTTTAATTGCAGACTGTAATGCATGTTAAACTAATATGTAGTGGCCTTTTCAAGGCCTAGTCCCAGGGAAAACATTTTGTAGAGTATAGGGAGTGGGAGGAGGGGAAGGAATAATTTTTTATTTAAAGTTAATTTCTGCACTATCTTTTTTCTCAGTTATCTGCATGAATAATGATGAGGAATATTTTGTGACTTTAATTGGTAAATATGTTAACAGAACCGAGTACTTAATCTTTTACATCATGTCTTCAGCTGTTTGTATTTTAATTCAGTAACTTTAGTGGTCTGAAACATGATTCTGAGCTTCACATGAATTCTGTCTTACTGTGGAATTCAAACGTTCGATCCCTGAATCTGGCAGTTATTGTTACCTAGGTGCCCTGTAGTTACCCAGGTGTTCAGGTACACATTCCTGACTTCAGAGCTGCTTTCGGACTTTTACGTTGAAATACTAGGAAAGTAACAACAATGGCAGCGATTAAGGTCACAGAAATCATCGCATAAAGGGAAAAACGACGAGGGGTCCTGCATAATTTTCTTTTAATAAATAAAGTGAGACTTAGGTGGTAGGAAGAAGGAACTAGACGCTCTACTTACCACCACGTGCGTGTGTGTGTTTGTGTGGGCACTCACGTGTGTGTGTGTGTGTGTGTGTGTGTAATGCACTCCCTTTTCTTCGAAACTTCTAAGAATAAAATAGGGAAGCAATCCTGTATGTTACAATGATAGCATTTTTTGAAAATCTAGGAAATAAAAAATTCCCCAGGCTCTCCATCTTGGTTTATGCTTGAGTTGTTATGTGCCATATTTGCTTTGAAATCTTTGATTATCTGTAGTTTTGCTAAAATTTTGAAGAAATAATCCACTGTTGTCCGCTTTCTGGATTTCTTAATCTACCTTCATATGACAGAGTTTGTTGGTAGCATAGTTTTCTAAATGCAGGTTTGCAGCCATCACCACTTCAAAGAGGTTTGAATGAGGAAATTTTTTTTTTCCTTATTAAAAGAGTTCTTGTTTCTGTAGAAACTTCATTTTTAGATTAATCTGTGATGGATGAGCTGTCATAATTCTAATATGCGGTTCTTTTTCTATCAGCTGTTCATTGTCATCCACCAGTAAAGACGTTAAAGATAGAGCAAGCTTATAGAGTACTACTTTCTTAAAGAAATAGGAGGCATTTCCATGTTTATTACCGTACTTTTGGTTATGCAAACACTTTGGTGATATAAATGTTTTATGTCCCCCATAAATCTGGTCAGAAATCATTTTTGATTTTGTTGATTAAGTTAAACAGTAGGATAGAGTACTGGGTACAAGTGGTCCAAAGTAAGATAAAAGACTACGCTAAAAATGCTAGATCTTGAAGAAGAAACTGGTTTATGCACTAAACGTTTTGTGCCTTGGTCTAAATATTAACATGTCTGTGTAAAATGACAAAAAGAACCAGTGTTGAATCACATTTTATTTCCTGTCATTCTGCTTTATCCCAGACTGCTAAATGTGTTCTTTCCAAGAAGTTTGGTTGAATTACTGTATACATTTCCTGTCCTGTGTGACAGTTTTGTCATTGTTAGAGATTTCAGTAATTAAAATGGGAAACAGAAGCTTAGGTTATTTTCCTTATCGAAACTCTGTTCCTTGGAGCCACGTTATTATGATGGGTTTCGTGCTCTTGTACATTGGATGTCTTAAGCTGAGTGCAGTTTAGGGGATCCTTTCTAATTACAGGAAGGTACTTCTTTCCTTTAACACTGTGATCTGACCTGTGACAAATCTGTACTACACACTATGTAAATGGCTAACAAGTCAATTGCAAACCAACTGAATGTACAAACCTTAGTGCTGGTGCTGAAATCTCTTCAGAATAGTCATCATAATCTCAAAGTTTGTTTCAGAATTTGCAAGCATCAAGTGTCAATCAAAACTGAAGATGAAAACTAATGAATGTTGAATTCTCATGCTTTAGGAGTACTTCCTTTATAGCGTTTTTGCTTCTCTGCTATTTTTACCATACTGTTCCATTTAAATTTCCTACACGCTAACTTCGTTTGTGCGATTGAAATAAAATTGCAGTATATACATGTTGCTTGTTTGTGACACTTAGATAATCTGACATAATCTGTTGGTTCTAAATAAGTTGCTTGGAATGTAAAAAACACTCTTTAAAATCCATGACTTCACTACTTAAAGTTTACGACACTATTCTTTAAAGATTTCATAAGTCATAAATACTAAGTAATGTATACAAAGGGAATATGTGATCATGTATCTACTTTTTGCTTGAAATAACTGTTGGGTGTTCCCTGTTCTTATTTTCTCTTGGCCCAGCTTGGTATGGTGTCTTACAGTCAAGAGAATGATATATGTTTAAGTTTACTCCATTTTGTTCTACAGCAGAGATACATTAAGTTCATTGATGGCAGTTAAATTTTTTCTTAATATAGTTTGCAGCATAAAGGACATAGTATAGCCAAGGGCCTTATTGAGTACTGAATTTTAAATGTAGTGAAATCTGTATCTGTAGTGTTTGTTTATACAGAATACTGAGTTCTTGATACCTGCATATACACAGCAGTATGTTTTATCTGACTCTTATGCAGTATTAATTTTGAGTTTCGCTTTAAAATTCTGTCTTCATTAGAAAAACAACAGCCTTTGTCTTTTTTCTGCCAGCATTAACTTTACCTTCCTTCATCCTCTCCACTTCTCGTGGCCCCCTGTCCCTGCCACTCACTGACATTTGCAGTTATTACCCAGACTACAGGTGTACACATATTAACCAGCTTTTTTCTGTATATCTCGTCTCAGGTTCTTGCTTCCCTTTGTGTAAAAATTAGAATGTATGTCTACAAACTTAAGAATCCCTTCCCATTTAAAAATGAATGGCGTACCGGGTGGTAACCTTTAAAATTTGCCTAGATACAGCTTTGTCTCCTAAATTTGTATATACTTCTAGTGCCCTTGTAAAGAATTGCCCTTTTAAGTTCTGCAGAGTAGCGTTATCCTGTGAAGCACAGTTTACAGAGGTATGCTGCAGCTTCTCTGTGATTCCTTTTTGTAGTCATCATAATTTTATATCTAACACCATTACCCTTTAAATTCTATTGATTGTAAGCATAAAAGTGACATCACATAGAACATACTGTGTGCAGGAACTGTGTAGGAACTCTTAATTCCTTTATGAAGCTATTACATAATCCACTTTCCTAAGGACATCTACTCCAGCATTCACATTAAAGCTCCAAACTTGTTCCTGGTAGTACTGTGTTTATTTTTAATAGAAAGATGAATTCATATCTGTTCATTTCCTCAAAGCTCAATGGGATGAGAAAGGGATCCCAAGAGTATATTGAAATTACTGCTTAATACCTCTGACTTTTTGCTAAGAAGCCATTTCATATTTAGACTTAGACCCTTCTGAAGTAGGTATAAGGAATCTTTGTCAATCTGGGCAATTAAAATTGTCCCAGGTACCTTTGGCTACAGAAAGGCACAGTGGAGAACGTTTATTCTTAAGGGTAGCTTTCTCAAACACATTTGCTTAAGAAGCTAAAGTTGGCAACCTCTTAAGAAAGGACATTTATGTGAGCCAAGGACTGTTGAGGGCCTGGAGGGTAGACTCTATTCCAAACGTCCAGGTAGGCTCTGGGCTAGGTTTGTTCCCTTTATGTTGCCTCTAGTTCCTTTTTTTGAGGGTCAGAAGGTTTTCATATCTGTTCATAATACTGGAAAAGTGAAACCTTCAAATTTTCAAAAAGTCTAAAATTGATAAAACATTACTACAGTAAATTTAAGGTGGTTAGGGATATGCAGCATCAGCGTAAATGGAGGTCTACGCTAGCTCCCTTTTAATACCAATGCTGAACTCACAGAAGAGGCAAGTTGAATCAGTAAGGAGATATAATTGAGGGTCCCTAATGTGTAAATTATGTAAATTCGTGTCTTTCTAAATAGTTTTTTTTTTTAAGAATCCCTGTGAGAGGGTAACTAAATGACAGTCATAATGACTGAGGATGTTAGAAGAATTACTGCCACATTTATTGGTTTTATGTTAAATCTGATGAAATCAATATATGTGAAGGTCAAGAAATTTAAAAAGGACTTTTCTTTCAGTTATTATAGATTTGTCTGTTTCACATACTCTAAGCTAAAATGTTAGCGTCAATTAAGGCATGGAGTAAGCTTCAAAAACTTGCTGATGAATGTAACATAGAATAAATAAAGTTGAAACCTCAATTAAGTGTTGGAGCCTAAAAATCACAGCTGTACCTTGGAGACGCTGAGCAGAGAGCAGGGCCCCTGGAAGCTTCCGGTACTGGGTCAGCAGATTCCTAGTAAGAGGGAGGAGACACAACGGTTTAAGAGTTCTTCTACATCTCCAAAGGCATATATCTAGCGGAAAACTCAGATGCGATCTTTTCTCAGCTGTGTTCCAAGAGAAGACAGCTTTCATTTTGATAAAAATTATTAGAAATTCTTACATGTTTCATAAGAGGACTAAGTTTGCGTTTTTTTCCATAAACTTAAAAATCTGTATACAAATAGCCTCATGGTTTATCATGTTTAGATTTAACTTTTTTCCCCTTTGGCTCCAAGAATGATTTCTTTAGCAATAAATAAAATGATTTTTTAAATATAGAGAGAAATCACTAATAGGCAGTGAATAATGTTATATGGGTATATTTGGTTTTTAGATAATGGTGGTTCTTCCAAGAAGAGATAGTACATACTAAAAAGCATGTAGTTAGTTGGTCCTTTGGATTTTACAGGAAATGGCACTTAAAAATTGATATTGAGGAGATATATATTGGTAGGTGTTTGCATTAAAGGGTCTTTAATTATCAGGTTCCAGAGTTTCCAGTCAAATCTAGAGAAATTGAGAAGATTGATTCTTGGCTTACGCTTAAAATGCAAGCTCTTTTAACCATACAAAAGAAATGTGCCACAGAGGCTTTTAAAGATGTAATTCTTAACAGTTGCTATTAATGTTTCATGCCGTTAGTCACATCCATGGACCCTTAGTCTGAGTCCCTTCTTTAAAAATGAAAGGCATTTTTAAAGACATTTTTCAGTTTGTTTCGTTTTAGGTAAGAAGTCCCAATCTGGAATTTTTATTGTCATTAACCAAGTTAAACTTGGGTGTAAACTTGATTTGTCCTGCCTGCTGTGGCACCAGCTGTGTTAAATGTTTCAGAGTTCTCGCAGGTGCTCACTCATACCCTCAAGTCTGAGGTTAGTCAGTTCTCAGTGGTGGACAGCTTAGTACTGTCACCCAAGCCCCATGTGACCATGGGTGCTGCCAGGCTGTGTCGAGTGCCAGTGGTCAGACAAGTGGAAGCTGGATGTGATGAACTCAGTAGACCCGAGTGAGTTCTATACCTTGAAGCATCAGTGGTAGGCACTGACTTTGTCACTGAAATATCCAGGGACAGTCATAACCCATGAGAAAAGTATTGGGAAGGTTTAGATATTCAGAAAATAGAGTGTTGTTAGTATTAAAATCTGGCTTAATTTTCTGTTCATTTTTCCAAGGAGATGGGAGTTTCAGGCCTGAGCCAAGGGGTAATTCACAATTTGGTTTCCTTACCATAGACAACTTGTCTTTGTAGGTTTCAGTTGCGGAAATTTAGCTGTAGATGGTAGTGTTTGGTCCTCACATAAAACAGCCTTGTTTCTGAAAGTAAACATCGTTGAAAGATTCTTTTTTTAATCCACTCCTTCGCCCCTTTCTTAGACTTCACAGTGTGTTTTCCTCCTGCTCCTTGGTGTGGGAAGTGGACCGGCCAGCGGCCTGGGCTCCAGTCGGCTTGACCAGCTGTCACGCTGCAGGGTGGCCCATGTCCTCCCTGGGGCCATGTCTCTGCCTGCCTCTAACATTTAGCTCTGCGTGTGATCATCCAGTGTGTGCTACAGCCACTGGATGGCTTGCTTGCTTCCTTTTCAATCTGAGAGAAGAAGGGCCTGAGTTTTACAGTCTGGTCTTAAGATCCACTTTTTATTGTTTCAAACTGTTGATCCTGTTCGCTGGAATCCATGCATCCTAGGTGTGGACAACAAGGGAAAATCAATGAAATGACCACTTTGAGGTCAGTAGTGCTATGTTAGTGCTGGGGTAGCTGCTGCTCCAGGATCCACTGCTCGCTCGTGGGCTTTCACAGACCCGGTTACGAGTGTCTTTATTCTCCCGACCTTGGCCTCAGCCTGGAAGCATACACATCCAGCCATTCCCACAGACCAGTCTGGGATCATGTAAGATGTGAGACCTCGCTCCAGTTACATACATTAGTGACAAGTTCCTTTTCGCTTTTTCTGGCCTAGTAGCTATTGTTAAGGAAACACTGCAGAGCTGCATGGCCCAAGCAGCGCTCCTGTGTTTCTAGGGGAGGAATGCACCCCTGCAGCTCTTGCTTGCCCTGAGCCTGCTGTGTGTGCTTTCTGTCACTGTCATCTTGGGAGGAATGGTTCCCTCCCCTCTCTGCCCTTTTCATTATATACAAGTGGAGAAGCTTGTTTTTAATCCAAAAGACTGATAGCAGTTCCTTGGCCAACCAGGCGACTCCTGTGCCATTTGGGTGGAGGTGGTTCTTAGCCCTTGCTTGATCTTGAGAAGACTGTTGGCTTAAAATCAGAGGTTGAATGAATGGTTAAGGTTTGGGATTAGGAAAGATGAGTCCTGTTCTGCAGACTTTCTTTTTCTTCTTTTCTTGTTGGGCATCTGTGTGTTCTGAAATTCACCTTTTGTTCCCAGTAAGATATGCTTTTACTTAATGTATGTGTTTTGGGGGTGGGGTGGAGAATGAAGTGTTTCTAAGAAAAGTGATTGAGCTAGAAAGATTCTGTCTTGAGACATCTGCAGTTGATGCAAAATATTCGAAACTCAATTACAGTATTTACACATTTTTATTTTTATTTTTTGGTTTGCTTGATAAGACTGAATGAGGAAGCAGTCTGTAATTATAGCAACATTGCAAGTTTCCGCTCTGTAGCTGGGATAGAGAGAGTGGGTGAGTTGGGGCTAGCCGCATCTGTGCAGCAGCGGAGTGGGACTGCAGGCAGAGGTCAACCCAGGTAAGTTCCAGCGCAGAGCATTCTGTCGCCCCACCTATGGGAGGCGTTTTCAAAACCTTTTACTTGACCTGAACAAAAATCAGTTCCATTGTGCCCTCTGCTTACCTCTGGGGAGTTGAAATGAGCATAGGTGTGAATGACAGGAAGTCTTTTTGGTGCTTTTTATCTTTTGAGAAGTGGGTGAGTCAGGAAGAAACCTTTCCAGTTGGACAGCAACCTACACCGTTTCCATTACAAGATTTAGTATGTTAAATACGTTTTCATTTTCATACCTTCTGAGTTGTTAGTCCATCAGCATCTTGTAGAAGAGCTCCAGTTGGTAGGATTTGAAGGTGAATTAATTATGGTCCAAATGGGTGAGTCTGCCATGTTATCTTGCTTCGCTACACAATTTTAAAACTAGAAATGTACATTTATGTCCTTAAAGAGTATACAGAGCTGTTTTATTTGCTAAGGATGTGAATATTTGCAGCCCATGGATCTGGGGCTTTATAATCTGGGATTGAACCTCTTAAGGCAGTATGGACTGAAACAACTCTGTAAAAGTTAAGATTGACTTAAACATACTGAAGGCCATATTTTAGCTGGTATTAGAAATTAATGTCATACAGAACCTCATGTATCTTATCTTATGGAATTTCTGGGAGTTATTGGCCTCACTGAATGTCAGGAATAAAAGAAACTGGTAACAGCTTTGTTTTCAAGCAACGGATTGTCAGTTGCTGCTTGACTCCAATTATTTGTAAATCCAAATAAAAGGAGATCTTATCATCAGGAAAACATTACCTTCGAAGCTTGGCATCTGTCTTTAAGAAGGGAAAGTGGAACAGAGGGTGAGACATGAAACCAAAAGAGTGAGTAGGGTTGGTGGGATTAGATGGCACCTAGGTTTTGCACCAAAGTTTTAAATACAAATAAAGAGGAGGACCACTTGCAAGACAACTTAGGAAGGACTTGCCAGAAAGCCGCAGCTCCCGCTGCACACTAGTGCCTTCAAAATGATTCTCTGTGTGAATTGCATGCAATTTCATGTAACCATAAAGTGTAACCTGTATGTGCATGACATGTGTCTAGAATGTGTAAAGTTCAGCAGAAAAGGGGTATAGCTAGCCCTGTCAGTGGTGGACCAACAAGCCTGCTGAAGTCCTTGGACTTAATGTGACTTAGGTCTGCCCCATCAGAGCCGTGTGTTTGCTTTTAGCAACCATGTCATTGAAATCAGATCCACTCCTCCCTTTCTACTTCCCTTTCCTACTTTGCAGCTTTGCTGGTTTTAACTGCTTCACTCTTCTGCTTCTTGGTATCCTCTCTTGTTTTGAAATAAAAAGATGAAATACTTAAGACAAAGGAGAGTTGTTTTTATTTTACCAGTTGCTCTTATCAAAGATATGTGAAAAAGAGTTTGTTCGGCTCTCTTGACTGTGATTCTGACCTTAAAATATGCTCAGTTGTAAAAGCTTTCTCTGGGCCGCCTCCTGCGTGTCTCCCCATCACTAAGGAAGGTGTCAGGCACTGCTTTCATCTTTTAAAATGCTGCTTTGCACTTCTGTCTAACCGTGTCCACGGAAGAGAGCGCTGTTCTTGATGGAGCCACCTGAGCACCACCTGGGTTTCCCAGGTGACGCTAGTAGTAAAGTACCCACTGCTTATGCAGGAGGCTGAAGAGACGTGGGTTCTATCCCTGGGTCGGGAAGATCCCCTGGAGGAGGGCATGGCAATCCACTCCAGTATTCTTGCCTGGAGAATCCCACAGACAGAGGAGCCTGGCAGGCTACAGTCCATAGGGTCACAAAGAGACACAACTGAAGCAATTGATCAGGCACGCAAGCACCACCTAGTCTCATCGAGCAGCCGGTCAGATAAATGCAGGGCTGCGGATACACGCCCCCTGATTTTCTCTCGGCTACTGAATACCCTGTACTTTTCAGTGAGTGCGTGTTAAGTCACTTTAGTTGTGCCTGACCCTTTGCGACCCCATGGACTGTAGCTCACCAAGTTCCTCTGTCCATGGGATTCTCCAAGCAAGAATACTGGAGTGGGTTGCCATGCCCACCTCCAGGGGATCTTCCCAACCCAGGGGTTGAACTCACCTCTCTTAACGTCTCCTGCATTAGCAGACGGGTTCTTTATCACTAGCGCCACCTGGGAAGCCCAACTGTATTTCGTCTGTAACCCACCGCAGGGTCACTGCATGCAGATACCAGGAGCACTTTTGGACTTTAGAAAGCAGAGGGCACCTGAGGCCGTGAGTTCCTCCCACTCTTCCTGGATTTCCTGAAGGCCAATTACCTTTCAGCCAAGAATATCCACAAGCCTGTGGTTTGTAAGGAGCTTGATGCTACATTCGTGCAAATGATGTGACCATTTAAAAGGCCTCATTTAAACCTCTACATTTTTTTTCCAAACTATGAGTCAGGGAAGTGAAAGAAGGCTTTTCATAGCCTGAGGTAGAACAGCTTGAGTGGTTTCCTTTTTCTCCAGCCTCATTTCTGGCTGAATTTCTTCACCTCTCCGCTACCCTGTGAGCCTCGGAGGCTCACAGGGGAGCAGGGACTGGGGGTGGGGTGGGGTGGAGGTTGGGTGCACCATGATCTCTGGTTTCCCTTGCTCCTGGAGACCATGATGTTCTTCATTCTAGGTTCAATCCCGTGATATATAGCAAAGAGGTTATCCTAAGAGACTATATGATAAAAAGATTTGCCAGGCTTAGTTGCAAGTAAGATGCTCTCTTGGAGTTTATTATCATGAGATATGATACCCTGAGATGCTGCACCAGCAATTATGTGACAGCGAGATGTGCCAAGGGGAAGACAGTCATCCCCACAATGGCCTCAGACTTGGTGCTTCTGCTCTCTTAGCCGGAAAGTCCAGTGTCTGGGTCTTTGCCACGCCATTCCAGCTCAAGCTTCGTGGCCTGGCTACAGACGGCCAAGGGTCCCTACCACCGATGGGCCAGGCTGATAGTGACATTCAGTAGCAAGAAGTGAACACAACCCCTCTGACCTTGCCAGACCAGTGGAGGTCACGTAGGTCAAGTTCGCAGCCCCTCTGTGGACCGGGTGTAAAGAGTCACTGTCCTGCTGTTTCTCTTGGGCCACAGGGCTGGTCCTAGCGAAGGCTGAGGGGGTTATTGTAGCGCTGAACTGATGTTGCTAACGTCTGTGACGCCATCTGGTGAGAAGACATTGCAGATCTAGTCTTCAAAGCTCTTTGATGGGAGTCACCTGGGATGTGGCAGTGATTTCTATTCTTTTATGATTATGTTTATCATCAGTCCCAAGCGCCCAGAATAAAGATTCATATGGACAGCCTGGATGCTGGAAACGATGCATAGTATGGAGTTGTGTTTCCTGTTTCTGCTAATGAAACTGAGCAGAGCTCTGGGACCCTGCAGACTGGTCCTGTCAACCCAGAAAGAGCACCGCCTCCCTGCAGTGGGGCCTGATGCCTGAAGTGAGAGCAGATGACGCCTCCCAGGCCAGACAGGCTCCTGCCCTGGGGGGCCGCCCAAGCCCACACCAAGGCTGCTGTCAGGAGTTCTCACAGCCAGAGTTCCCCACCACATTTTAGCTCTTTTTTTTTTTTTTTTTAAACTTGAAATAAAACACATGGGGGCTTCCTAGGTGGCGCTAGTGGTAAAGAACCTGCCTGCCAATGCAAGAGACATATGAGATGCAGGTTCGATCCCTGGGTCGGGAAGATCCCCTGGAGGAGAAAACAGCAACACACTCCAGTGTTCTTGCCTGGAGAAGCCCATGGACAGAGGAGCCTGGTGAACCACAGTCCACGGGGGCACACACAGTTGGACACGACTGAAGTGACTCAGGACTGGCAAAGTACATGGAAAGGCTACTTACATGTACAATCCGCTGACTTGACACAGTAAATACAGCCACTGGGCCAGCACCCAGATCAGGAAAAGACATGCCATGACCCCAGCGCCCCCTTGTATTCCCTTCCATCCACACCCAGGAGAAATATTTCTGACTTCTAACCCCATGGATGAATTTTGGCTGTTTCTGTGCTTTATTTAAAGGGATTTGTGCTTTTTCGTGTCTTAATATTGTATGTGAGTTTATAACATGGGTGGTGGTGATGGTTCTCACCATGCTCGAGCAGCCCCCAGCTCGGGACCCCCAGGGCTAGCGGTGCTGTGAATGTCCAGGCAGCGTGTGTCTTTGGTGACCACAGTGACGCGCTTCTCATGGGCATGTGTCTGGGAATAGAGCTGCTGGGCAGAGCCCATGTCTGTGGCCAACTTCAGACACTGACTCGCTTTTCAAGACACTCCTGACAGCAATGTGTCTCCACTACACTTGTGCACGAGTCCATCACGTGGCCCACCTTCCACAGGGAACGTCAAGTGGAAGCAGCTAGCTCGCCTCCCCAAGATTCCTCAGGAGTCTGATTTGCTGTCCTGGAAACACGGGGTGAAGGACTTTTCTCACACACCTTCCTTGCCCTCTGACCAAGAACACTATTCATGTCTACACCTACTGTAAGGAATTTGCTCTGAAGATGTTTTTCCCCCCTCTGATAAGTTTGTTTGTACCTGAGGGAATTGTTTTTAAGCTTTATTTCATTTAAAATTTCCACCTAACCAAGGATGGAGTAATTGTTTCTTCTTGACTGGCAGATTACGAAAAGGTCTCTCAAGGCAAAGAAGTGAGAGGTCCACACCCAGCAGCCTAGAAAGTCACTGCCTTTAGTTGTGTTTTTATATTTATGTAATTTTGGGCATCCCACTCCAGTACTCTTTCCTGGAAAATCCCATGGACGGAGGAGCCTGGTAGGCTCCAGTCCATGGGGTTGCGAAGAGTCGGACATGACCGAGCGACCTCACTTTCACTTTTCACTTTCCTGCATTGGAGAAGGAAATGGCAACCCACTCCAGTGTTCTTGCCTGGAGAATCCCAGGGACGGGGGAGCCTGGTGGGCTGCAGTCCATGGGGTCGCACAGAGTCGGATACGACTAAAGTGACTTAGCAGCAATTTTATTATTTATTTGTTGATTTAAATTTATTTATTTATTTCTGGCTTTGCGGGGTCTTGGTTGCTGCAAGGGCTTTGCTCTAGTGGCCGTGCGAGGGCTTCTCGTTGCACTGGCCTCTCTTGTGGAACACGGGCTCTAGAGCGTGTGGACTTCAGTAGTTGCAGTGCGTGGGCTCAGAAGTTGCAGCTCACAGGCTCTCGAACACAGGCTCAGTAGCTGCGGTGCACAGGCTTAGTTTTTCCACGGCATGTGGAATCCTCCCAGACCAGAGATCAAACCTGTGTCTCCTGCACTGGCAGGCGGATTCTTCACCACTGAGCCACCGGGGAAGCCTCTTGTTCTGTTTTTGCTTTTGTATTCCTCACATGGCAGGGGAATTTGCTTGATTTGAGGAAGTAATCCCACCCTCTGTGCCCAAAGATTTAGGGCATGAAGCAGATGTTAAGATACAAGTCTCTAGGGGTAAATGCCAATATTTTTTGCCTGTATGAGGAGTTAATATATTTTTAACTGGGAGCTGTTCAAAATTCCAAACTCCTTTCCTTTCCTACATTTTCAGAAATAAGGGAAAGACATTCCACTTACTATCATCTGAGAAACTATCAGATTCTCTCATTAGTATTGAGACATGTTAGTCAACAAGGTCCAGAAGGTTTGGGCAGCGGATGGAACCGGAAGTGGGATGTTTTTCCTTGCATGTCCCTTGTTTCACCAACCACTTCATGGCAGGAGATCTCAGATGCTGCTTGTAACCTGGCGATGCGCCAGGATTCAGAGAGCTGTTCAGACCGCCTCCAAGTTAACAAAAGACCGAGAAGGATGGACCTTCTGGATGGATTAAGCGACAAGAATGGGTGTTAAACAACAGGGGTGGGATTAGGTCTATAAACTCAAAAAGCATGACTATCAGGAGGAGGGTACCAAAGAGCTTAAGATTCAAGACAATTGTCTAGTGGAGTTTAGAGCTGGGGGTAACCAGGGGCGTCATCTACCGAAGCCCTGCCTCCACAAGGCAGTTATCGGGGGAGCCAAGGTCTCCCTCACTCCCACCCTCTGCAAGCTGCATCTCAGGTCTAGACAAGGGCAGCTGTACGTGTGGAGAGATGGGATATATTAATAACTGGAATTTAGCCAAGACTCAGACACAATTCGCTTATAAATAATGTGAATAAGCTTGAAAAGATCATTTTTCCCAAGATCGTGGCTCAGTTTAAAGTTCTGTTTTCACAATAAACTCCATCACAAAGACACAGGTGCCTCAACACCCAGAAAGAACGGAGTGAGTTAAGTCACAGGGACAATTTCAGGAGGTGGCTGATGGGATGCTTTTGACCCCTTCTTCTCTAGAACTGTAAGGTGGGGAAGAGGGAGAGGAAGCATATTTTGCCTCTGAAGTATGGCCCTGGGCTTCCCAGGTGGCGTCAGTGGTAAAGAACCTGCCTGCAATGTCAGAGATAAAAGAGATACAGGTTCAATCCGTGGGTTGGGAAGATCCCCTAGAATAGGAAATGGAAACCCACTCCAGTATTCTTGCCTGAAGATTCCATGGATAGAGGAGCCTGGCAGACTACAGTCCATGGGGCTCCAAAGAGTTGGACATGACTGAGTGAGCACACAGCATGTTGCAAAATAAGGCCCCTGCCCTGTGTAGGGGGGAAGTGGGGAGAAGATACGTGAACTATGTGGGTTTAAGTTAGTTTACAAAACCAAAAGCACAATGTGTGTGTAACAAGTTATGTGTAATGACAGAAACAGATGAAGAAATAATACATGTTGCCTGAAGTTGGTGGGGAAGTCCATTCACGTGGCATCCAGAGGACCTGGGCTTCAAGAAGGAGCAGTCGTTGTTACGTGACAGTGGGGAAGGGGTTTCTAGCGGAGCAACCAGCAGGGCTTGGGGGTGTGCAGCGCTGCTCTCTGGTAGCCCCGAGGCTGGGGATGCGAGATGCACATGGTGAGAGGCGGAGTCTAAGGGGGTAGGAGAGAATTGGAGACACCATGCATGCCACACCAGATTCCAAGGTTTCCAGAGAGGTTCAGAGGTCCTCACGAGAGAAAGAGGGATTGATGCTGATTATATAAAAGAAGAAAAAGGCATTAAGGTCCCAGGACTGTGTTTGCAGAAGATGTAAAACTGGGGGACACAGTCCTTGTCCATGGAGCCCACAGTGGTGCCTGGGTTAACATTCTTCTACATGTTTAGACCCTCTGTGGAAAATACAACCATTTAAAATGCCTTCTATCTAAACAGACTGGTGGTTGCCAACAGGAAAGGGGCTAGGGGAGGGATGGAGTAGGTGGTTGGGGTTAGCAGATGTAAGTTTTTGTATATAGAATGGATAAACAACCAAGTCTTACTGTATCGCACAGAGAACTATATTCAATATCCTGTAATAAACCATAATGGAAAAGACTGATAAAAAGAACATTTACTAATGTATAACTGAATCGTTTTACAGCAGAAATTAACACAGCACTGTAAATCAACTATACTTTAATTTTTAAAAGATATAAAAAACTAAGATAAAATGAGACGCTTTCTACCTAAATTGCTTTACGTGTTCAGAGAAAAAGTAAAGAGTATTGGCCCCTTTGGGAGACAAGATTGTGGAATGCTTCTCATTTCCGTCTAAGGTGGAGCTGATGTAATAATAATAGGAATCAAGTGCACAATAAATGTCATGCACTTGAATCATCCCGAAACCATCCACCAACCCCTGGTCTCTGGAAAAACTGCCTTTCATGAAACTGGTCCCTGGTTCCAAAAAGGTTGGGGACCGCTGCTAAAAACCGTGCATGTAGATGTTGTCTGGATTCCTGCGTATGCTGCCAGGACAGCAGGTGAGGCGACCTGGGATGCAGGAAAGAGTGAGTCCACTGGCCCAACGCTTTCCTGAGTCTGTTAGAGGAAGGGGGAGACATTCGAGCCGGGGCTCACTGGGTGTCTTGGGGATACCGAGGCTAATCTGACCAAATGCTTCCAGCCTTAAGTAACAGAACACCTAACTTAAAAGCAGCTTAACAGGAGTTTTGCACTTGGCTCCTATTCTGGCTCAGTTGGTAAAGCATCTGCCTGCAATGCAGGAGACCAGGGTTCAGTCCCTGGGTCGGGAAGATCCCCTGGAGGAGGAAATGGCAATGCACTCCAGTAGTCTTGCCTGGAAAATCCCACAGAAAGAGGAATTTGGTGGGCTACAGTCTATGGGTTCACAAAAGTCGGACGTGACTCAGTGGCTAAACTACCCACCACCTATTCACCCTGCTGGGCACGGCGGGATGCACACTCAGGGTTGTGGAAAGAGACAAAATACACAACATGTGACACTGGGCAGAGGAGGTGGGAGCAGGTATGGGTCACCCGTACCCACTGCTCAGGACTGCACACCGCGGCGCTGCAGTCGGGAGCAGCGTGAACAGCAGAGGTGGGGAGCAGGGGCTGGCGATGCCAGGAGCGTGAGGAGCTCCGCTTCCCATAGCAGGATGCGACCGGCAGGAAGTGACACTTGCCACTCAGGGCCCAGCAGGATGCCGGGCAGGGGACCGAGATGTCCTCCCGAACACCCTTATGTGCACAAGACACCCTCACCACACAGTTGGTTCCCAAGGACGGACTCCAAAGAGGAAACGTTGACTCAACAGATTTGCTCGTGTACGATATTTCCTCCATATGCTCAAAGGACTTGTCTTTGCCAATGTGGGAGGGAGGAGAATATTGTGTTTCTCTTCTGATTTGGATACTGCATTAGAGTTCCTCAGAGAAACAGTGCCAGTGGGGTCTGTGTATATGCACATATATATCACAAGGAATATCAGATATCATGTCCATATATTCATATAGAATTGCTTATGTGATTACAGAAGCTGCCAAGTCTCCAAGTCTGTGGTTAACAGGCTGGAGACCCAGGCCTGTGGTACAGTAGTCCCCCCTTATCGGCAGTCTCAGTTTCCACGATTTCAGTTACTTATGGTCAAGTGGGGTCCAAAAATATTAAATGAAAGTTCCAGAAACAATTCATAAGCTGTGCAGCACTCTGAGTGGTATGATGAAATCTCTGGACTCTTGCTCTGTCCCTCCTGGGATCCCCAACCATCAACTTCGTCTGCCCATTACTCAGCCACTGACATCATCGTGGCTCAGTGACCCAAGATCCTCCAAAGCAGATGGTTCTCTTCTGACGTATCAGAAGGTCAATGGTAGCCTAATGCCACGCCATTCACCTCACTCTAGCTCATCATGTAGGCTTTTTATCATCTCACATCATAACAAGAACGGTGAGTACACTATAATATTTTGAGATAGAGATTTACTTAACTTTCATTATAATGCATATTTTTTGACATGTACATACTGCTTAAGGTCTTCCCTGTAGCTCAAACAGTAAAGAATCTGCCTGCAACGCAGGTACCTGGGTTTGATCCTGGGTTGGGAAGATCCTCTGGAGAAGGGAATGGCAACCCACTCCAGTATTCTTGCCTAGAGAATCCCACGGACAGAGGAGCCTGGCAGACTACAGTCCGTGGGGTCACAAAAAGTTGGACACAACTGAGCCACTAATGCTACCATTACATACTGCTTTATTGTATTTAGTTTTTGGCTGCACTGGATCTCCGCGGCCGCACACAGACTTTGTCTAGTTGTGGAGAGCAGTGGCTGCTCTCTAGTCGCGGTGCATGGGCTTCCCATGTGGTGGCTTCTCGTGGGCTCAGTAGTTGCAACTTGCTGGCTCTAGAGTGTGCTGCTGCTGCTAAGTCGCTTCAGTCGTGTCCGACTCTGTGCGACTCCATATGTGACAGCCCACCAGGCTCCCCCGTCCCTGGGATTCTCCAGGCAAGAACACTGGAGTGGGTTGTCATTTCCTTCTCCAATGCATGAAAGTGAAAAGTGAGAGTAAAGTCGCTCTGTCGTGTCCGACTCCCAGTGACCCCCTGGACTGCAGCCGACCAGACTCTTCCGTCCATGGGATTTTCTAGGCAAGGGTACTGGAGTGGGGTGCCATGTGCAGTCTTCAGTAATTGTGACACACAGGCTCAGCTGCTCCCCAGCATGTGGGATCTTCCCAGATCAGGGATTGAACTCCTGTCCCCTGCACTGGCAGGTGGATTCTTATCCACTGTGCTGCCAGGGAAGTCCAGAATATATTTCTATAATTGTAAATTTTGAGGGGCTATGCTGTGTGGCTTGCAGGGATCTTAGTTTGCTGGCCAGAGGTTGAACCTGTACCCTCAGAGGTGAAAGCAGGGAACCCTAACCACTGGACCACCAGAGAAGTTCCTATGATTGTTCTATTTTATTATTAGAGTTGTTAATCTCTTACTGTGTCTAATTTATTAATTAACCTTTATTATAAGCACAGGGCCCTTCAGTACTAAATGCAGTTTCAGGCATCCAGTGGATATTTTAGAACATAGCTCCAGTGGACAAGGCTGGATACAACCGTTCAGGTCTGAAGGCAGGCAGGCTCCAGACCCAAGAAGAGCTGATGCTTCAGGTCAAGTCTGAATGGGAAAATGCTGATGTCCCAGGGACTTCCCTGGTGGTCCAGTGGCTGTCTCTGGGCTTCCAATACAGGTGATGCAGGTTCAATCCCTGATCAGGAAACCACGATCCCACATATTGCTTGGTGTGCCCAAAAGATTAAAAAACAAACAAACAAAATTAAAGCTGATGTCCCAACTTGAAAGCAGTCAGACTGGAGGACATTTTTGCTCTATTAAGGCCATCAGCGGATCGTGTGAGGACCACCCAGATTGGGGAGAGTGATCTGCTTTACTCAGTCTACTGATTCAAATGCTGCTGCTGCTGCTGCTAAGTCGCTTCAGTCGTGTCCGACTCTGTGCGACCCCATAGACAGCAGCCCACCAGGCTCCCCCGTCCCTGGGATTCTCCAGGCAAGAACACTGGAGTGGGTTGCCATTTCCTTCTCCAATGCATGAAAGTGAAAAGTGAAAATGAAGTCGTTCGGTCCTGCCCGACTCTTAGCGACCCCATGAACTTCAGCCAACCAGGCTCCTCCGTCCATGGGATTTTCCAGGCAAGAGTACTGGAGTGGGGTGCCATCACCTTCTCCGACTCAAATACTAATCTCATTCAAAAAACATCATACAGACACACCCAGAACATCTGACCACGTCTGGGCACCCCATGGCCCAGTCTACTCCACATGTAAAATTAACCATCATAGATATGTACTCCTGATATTCCCTTGGCTGCCAAAGGCCTAACAGACATTTGGGAAACAGGACTTTCTCTCTCTACTTCAGGCCTGATCAAAATGCTTCCTCCCCCACTAAGAGGAAAGGGAGCTGTGATACCCTTCCCCACTTTGACCAGAAAGGGGTTTTTGTCCCCATTTCATTGCCAAGGGGAAGCAGTCAAATTCAAATATTTGTTTCTGTATCCTATTCCCCAAATTCTTCTAATTTACCTACCTGGGACAGCCTGTCCTGGTGACCCCTGGGCGTTCTCCACCAGGGAGACCCTGTTCTGGGAATGTGTAGGCTCCTGGGTGTGTGGGAGGGACAGGCGCTGTTGGGAAAAGTGAGACTCACTAAAGACTCACTAAACATCCCATGCAGTGCGGAGGGGTAGAAGGCAGGGGGTCGGGACAGGGGGTGACCACCCGAAGCCACTCAGGCCTTAGATGTAGGTTGAAAAGCTGGGCTAGACTCAGCCTTATCCTATTCCTGCATGAGGCGAGGTTCGCCAGTGTGTGTGCGCGCGTTTGTGTGTGTCTGTGTCTGTATCTGTGTGTGTCTGTGTGCTGCAGCTCTGCAATGGCATTTCCATTCTTTCAAAGACTTTGCATCACTCCAGGTTACACCATCCCCACAGTTCCCATCAGCCCAGCGCTCCCCTTCACACGGGCTCATTGGACACTTTTGACTCTGGGGTCAAAGCATCTGGGGTTCCGGCCACATCCAGGTGAGAGGGGATTGCAGCAAACTACGGAGAGTCTTGGACTTCCCTGGTGGCTCAGACGGTTAAGCGTCTGTCTACAATAAGGGAGACCCGGGTTCAATCCCTGGGTCGGGAAGATCCCCTGGAGAAAGAAATGGCAGTCCACTCCAGTACTATTGCCGGGAAAATCCCATGGACGGAGGCCCCTGGTAGGCTACATGTAGTCCATGGGGTCACAAAAAGTCGGAGACGACTGAGCGACTTCACTTCACTGAGAGTCTTGCAGGAAGGCGAGGTGAGGCACAGGGACGAAGCAGCCAGTCTCTTGGCTAGGTTTAGCCAGCTTCACTCCGCCCCCTAGGGCGGCCAGTTCGCTGCTGCAAGTGAGGCCCTGCGGGTCTCCCAGTCCCACGGAACTGGGCGGCGGCGCTCGGGCTACCCCTGGCGGTCTCATTCAACAGTGCAGCCAGTCGAGAGCGGGTGTGCAGCGCCCTCTGCTGGTCGACAGCTGTTATTTCTTTCCCTTGAATTTCGCCTTGGGATTGGGAAGTACTGTTACTGTCCTTGGAGAAGGCAATGGCACCCCACTCCAGTACTCTTGCCTGGAAAATCCCATGGACGGAGGAGCCTGGTGGGCTGCAGTCCATGGGGTCGCGAAGACTGAGTGAGTGACTTCACTTTCACTTTTCACTTTCATGCACTGGAGAAGGAGTGGCAACCCACTCCAGGTTCTTGCCTGGAGAATCCCAGGGACGGGGGAGCCTGGTGGGCTGCCGTCTATGGGGTCGCACAGAGTCGGACACTGCTAAGTCGCTTCAGTAGCAGTTACTGTCCTTCGTTCACAGTTAAGAAAACTGAGATACAGAGAAATTAGTAATTTATCCAAAGTGAAGCTGACTGAGAGGGGATATGAATCCACACATTCTGACTGCAGAGTTTGCGTTAAGACCAAGGTAGCTAATATGACCTCAAGGTGTGTCCACAAAAATGTGTGCACAGAGTCTTCCTTGGGGACCCAGCAGATCTGACCACTCCTGCGGGGCTGTGATGAGCCCTGTGTACCCCACTTTTGGAAAGCCATCAGCAGCAAATCACAACACATTCAGGATGAATGGCCAAAATGATGAGAGGATTCCAAGTCCAGTCATGTGAGGAAAAATGGAAAGCATGGGGTTTTTTTCCTGGAGAAGGGACTTAGGAAACGGGAGAGGATTCCACACACCCGAAAGAAAGAGGGACTGGAGTGCCCTGGGATCCCACAGTGGGGGGACAGTGGGCGGGCGGATCTCTGCGGTCCAGAGCCTTTCAAGGAAGCACCCCACAAGGTGGACATGACCGCTCACTGGCCCTTGCCAGCAGGTATGGAGGGATGTGGACAAATGTGAGAGACCCTCAAGGCACTTGCAGCCTCTCGGATGCAGAGCAGTGGGTGTTAGCAACAGGGCAGGAAGCCAGACCAGCCCTGGGGAGGGCCCAAGGCCGTCTGCTCTCCTCTATGGGGCGAGGTGGGAGGTTAATTTTGGCTGCACAGTGTCTTCACTGTGGCCTGCCAGCTTCTGTAATTGTGGGCAGGCGGGCTTCTCTAGTTGTGGCATGCAAGCTCTCAGGGGTTTCGAGGGGGTGGTGGTGGATGCTGCTCAGGGCCTGGCTACTTTGGGGCATAGGAACATCTTCCAGCCTCTGAGGGGCTGAGCCCTCTACACCCGGGGGTAGAGGTGTGCTCCCCAAATTGCAGTGACTGAGGAAGGGTGTTGTAAACACCAGAAGGGGGTGCCCTGAACCCCATGCAGCCTCTTTTGCCCCACAGCAGGGGAGATGGGAGGGTGGGTGCCTGGGAGAACAGACAGACTTTGTTGCTTGTTGTTTATGGGCTGCCCAGTCTCTTTGGGTCTCTTTAGAGTTTGTATTTTGTTTCTTAGTGGCAGCCTTTTGGTTGGGCAGACGCTGAGGCCTCCGGAGTGGGGAGACCCTTGCTATTCCTGGCACCTGCCTGCTGGGTGCTGGGGGCCACGAGGAGGAGCGAGAGTCAGGTCCTCCGGCCCCTCTCCAGCAGTGAACCCGAGGCTCAGACACTACCCCGTGAGGTGGAAGCAGACAGAGGGTGTGGACGAGGGGTATCAGGTGAGGGTCTCCAGGAGGCCAGCCCTGAGCCAGAGTTGGGGGTGCAAAGGATTTATGGGGGAACAACGCCAGCAGAGAAAAGGGGAGCGAGCGGGGCTGGAAGGAGGAGTTGGCAAGCTGCCTCTGGTCTCAGCAGCCCAGTGGATGCTCAGACTCAGTGCCCATTAGAGGAGGCTGCTGGGTGGAACTGGCCACCATGCCCTCACCTGGCTTAGTCACTGGCTGAAGGGGCCGAGAGGAAGATGGCCTTGACTGTGACTCAAAAGCTGAAGCTGATCCCATCACTCGGGTTGCCCCCAGCTGACCACCCTCCTTGCAGCTCCTTCTGAGGGGTCCATCTGGGAGTCACCTAACTCCAGTCCATGATGGAGGGTGAGTGAAGGGGTGGGGGCTGAAGCTAGGCCTGTGCCCCACAACCCACCAAGAGGCCACACCAGCATTGGGTGGTCCTCCATGGGTCAGCCTCATCTGGAGAAGGGGCGTTTTGCTGCCCGGCCCTCCCAGTCATCCATGAAGAGGGGTGGATCCACGCGGGATCTTTTGATGCTGTGCCCAGACAGACTCTCTAGTTGTGGCCACGGGCTCAGTAGTTCCTCCAAGGCATGTGGGTTCCCTGAACAGGGATCAAACACAACTCCCCTGAATTGAGGAGACTTCACTGGTAGCCCAGTGGTAAAATGATATGTAAACATCCTGTTTTGGTTATTTCAGGAGTCCCATTTCTATGAGTGTGCATGCTCAGGTGCTCAGCCTTGTCAGACTCTGCTCACTAGGCCTTTGGCAAGAATACTGGAGTGGGTTGCCATTTCCTCCAAGGGATCTTCCTAACCCAGGGACTGAACCAGCATCTCCTGATTGGCAGGCAGATTCTTTACCACTGAGCCCTCCATGCATATGAATTAATTTTTTAAAATTTGTCATGTCAATTGAATTATTAGAGCAACCAAAAGAACCCAGGAGTGGTGGCGGGGTGGGGGTGGGAATTTCCCCCTTCCTGACTGGTGCACAGAGCATTTGGCTGAGGACAGTACACCCACACCCATCAACTGCAGTGTGGAATCACCTGGGGTCTTGGGCAGAACCTGAGCGTCTGAGGCAGCAAGTGGGGCAAAGGCAGAGAATGTGTGCTCAGTAGCTCATTCGTGTCTGACTCTTTGTGACCCCATGTGCTGGGAGCCAGCATGGGAGATCCCACCCATGACAAGGTCATGCGGAGACACCTGATGGGCAAGGTGAGTCAAGTCTCAAGGGGTCCTCTGCCTGAGCATCTACCCCGAAACCAAAATCTGTTTACTATCTGCTATACTATACTCTTCGGACATTACAGGGGCTATCCCCAACCACCTTTCTCTGGAAAAAGTTAACTTAGAGCTCCAACTGGTCTCCTGCATATGAAAGGAATGTTTCAGCTCAAATCTCTCTGATGGCTCTCTAACTTGCCTGACAGTTGGAAACTTTTACAACTTGTGATTGTTTACAGCCCCCCCAACCGCGAGAGGCACGAAGTTTAAAACATCTTAAAGATATAGTGCCTTTTAGAGCTATGAATTAGTTTGGTAAAGGATTTCATTGTTGAGTTAATGTTTGCTGCCAGGCCTCCATATTCTTTATCTTTTAGACACCTGAAGGATATTAATCAATGTAATTGGGATACAGAAAAAGGAATATAGTAGTTTTTGATGTTAGCAACACTAGACTTTTGAGTTAATTTTCTGTTATAAATCACTGTACTCCTCTTTCTTTGTTATAAATTGTTGTGTCCTTGCTATGTAAGAATGTAACTTTCTTTAGTGCTTTCTGAGAGTGGCACCAGACTTTGGGAAGAACAACACTATTAAGGCAAATAAGTTTTCTGGTTGACAGACCCTTATCAGAAAAGGGCCGTAAAATGTTAATTGGCCTTCTGGCCAGAAGATGATGTAAATCACCTTAGACTTGTGTATACAGCTAGGTATGCAGAGAGAAAGCCTGGTCTCAATAAGAGTCAGGGCTGCTGACGCTGCATAATTTTGTATTATCCATTGATCTCTATGTACAACCAAAAGTATAAAAAGCTTTCCTGAACAATAAAGGATGGACCAGTTTCTCGAACTAGTTTCTTGGAAATCTGGCTCCCGCCCCCCGTGTCGACTCTCTCTCTCTCTCTTTCCCCCTCTCCCTCCCTCTCCTTTTCAGGCTGATCCCTCGGAGCGTGGAGGCTCTCCAAATCTACTTACTTGCCCGGGTTTCTAAGACCCACGCGAGAGGGAGCCCAAGGCGGGGCACCCTCCGCTATTCAAGCGGGCACATGTGGCCTAACGTAGACGGTGCAAACCTCTTGTCCCGAGGTTTTATTAGCTTTCCGCGTAAACCAAGGAATACAGCCTCTGTCCTCCTCTAAATTTCCTACTATACTATTCTTTCCTAATCTCTCTTTATATTTCTAAATAAGTAAGTTTTTCCTCACCGACTCTGTCTACCCTTCGAATTCCCTGGATCCACCGGGGCTGGACCCCGGCACCCATGGACTGTAGCCCGCCAGGCTTCTCTGTCCACGGGATTCTCCAGGCAAGAATACCGGAGTGGATTGCCATTTCCTCCTCCAGGGGATCTTTCCTACCCAGGGACTGAACGTGCGTCTCCTGCATTGGGAGGCAAATTCTTTACCGCTGCACCACCTGGGAAGCCCAAAGGAAGAGAATTCATTCAGGAGAAAGCCTTTAGGTTTTGTTCCTAGCACAGAAATTCCCAAGCAGGATGCCAAGGAAGAGGTCGTGCCTTCTTTTCAGGGGAAGGGGCAGGGGTGGTGGCTGCTCCTGGCAACTCCAACTAGCGAACGGCCCCACTGTCAGGGGGTTGGGGATACAGAGTCCCCGTGCCTTGAGACTGCCAGATTTAGCAATAAAAATACAGGATGCCCAGTTAAATTTCAGTCTTAGGTTCACAACAATTGATTTTTTTAAGTACAAGTATTTCCCACACATTGCATGGAACATACATACACTACACAATGACTTACCTGTTAGATCAAGAGGTCAGGAAAGACCTCTCTGAGAGACATCTGGGCAGAGACTGAATGAAATCAAGAGACAGCAGGACAGACCTGGGGGACCAGGGGAAGCAGAAGATGGGAAGGTGCGGCTTATTGGAATCTCATAAGGGTCAGTGTGGTATGTTTCAGATTTTAGAGTGAGCTGATGAAAATGCGGATCCGGTACCCTGCCTCTAATTAGAAGTTGTGGGCAGACCCAGGGCTCACTCCTAAACAAGCCCTCCTGGAATCTGGCTTGCTCCCTCCTCCTCCTTGCAATTTCTGCACACAGTCTAGGGGGTTCAACTCATGGTCTTGGGGGTCAGAGGTGGGAGCCCTTCAGGGATCACCTCACGCAAACCCCTCCTGTTTCTGGCGGGGGATGGGTGCCAGGGGTCTCTGAAGACCTCGCCTGCTGGGATGAAGGGGAGCGAGTGGCTCTTCACAGTTCCTGTGTGTTTCTGGAAAGAGCACAGGGAGCACAGGTGTGTAATTTTGGAGACATACCCCCTCCAAGACACACACACACACACACACACTCTTACCCGGCAACTGTCGCTTTTCAGCTGGGCCCCCTGGATGGGACATCCGGCTTTGATGTCGCCAAAATTTTGGCATTCTCTACCCCCCAAAGCCAGATAAAAAACATGGAGACAGAATTTGGAGGAAATAGAAAGGTGGTTTTAATCTTCTGCCAGCGGAGGGAAGATGCAGCAGGATCGTGCCTCAAGAATTGTGCCCCTCTCCCAGGGGGAGTCTAGGGGATTATATAGATGCGGGTTCCAAGTTCTGGGTTGGTGATGAGGAACAAAGTTATAAGGATTTTGTATAATTCTTGTATTGTTTCAAAACCAGTCGGAGGCTGGCATCAGGTAGCCCGGTAGTTGGGCCCATTGTCTTTTGTGAATTGTATGGGCTTTCTCTGTATAATGCAAAAAGAGAGAGAAAAAAAAAAACAGCGAGGAAGAGAGTGCTGTAAAGGTGAGAACAGATACAGGATGTAATTAGCATAGAGTCAAAGGATAATAGATGCAGAATGAAGCTTATGCAGAGCTAAGAGGCAGAAAAGCAAACTCAGTTATAGACAACAGATCAGTAACAGTGAAAGTAAAACCTAGGAGTGATCAGGCCTGCTCACTGTTCTCTGCATCTTCTTCATTCTCAGAAAAGAAAAACCCATTCCTCTTTTTTCCTTCACATTACACCAGCTTGACCATGTCAGGCAGGAGGTGGTCTCTACCTGGCAGCTCTCAGTTCCCTGACCCCTTGGGACATGCTTGCGGTCTAACTGGAGTCTCTGGCTAGGGCTCAACTTCCTTTTTTCTGGTTTGAAAGAATATGCCAAAGAACAATGTCCCTTCCCCAGAGCAAGGGCCCCAGAAAGCTCCTTACACTTCTCCAAGCTGGGCGGTCAATCGCAGGCCTCTGACTCTTCCCGGGCAACCTGGACCTCAGCCCCCAGCGCCTCTGAGAGCCCCACGAACCCGTCTGTCCAGACCTCCATCCACCCACCGCCTCCGAGAAAGGAAACGAAAGGGTCAGAACTGCCCCAGCAATGCCCCCTCCCTTCCAGCACCTCCTGCCCGCGCAATCCCGCCCAGCCCCGGGCACACCCATCCTCTGCGGAAGGACGCGCCAGGGCCTCCCCACCGCCCCCGCCTGCCCCCTTCCCCGCCTCCCCCGCCTCCCCAGCCCAGAGCAGAACTGAGACAGGAAATGAGCTCAGCTGCTCCAGCCACAGAGAGGGCGGCTCCCGCAGGCCGGCCCTGCAGGTGCCTGCAAGTTTCTGAAGCAGACCTCACTCCTGCCCCAAACCCATAGCGCCAGGACCTGAAGACCTGGAGAACCCGAACACAGCACTCGGATCGATCCATCCCAAAGGCCGTGCACATCGTTGGTGCTTATCTGGCGCCCGATGCCCCCCAGGAAGATACAAACAGGGACAGTCTTTGCTGCACCCACGGCCCAGGAGCACCCCCTGCGGTTCCCAAGGATGGGGAGAGCGAGAAACACACCCCGCCTCTAGGCCCCAGACGGCCCCAGCCCTCCTCGGCTGCAGTGGCTCTAGGCGGGTCACTTCGTTGCTGGGTTCTGTTTCTTCCGGGAATTGTGAGGTTGAGATGAGGACACGTGCAAAGTGTGTAAACTGTGATACACACAGGTGCATAACAGCAACCCATCTGCCGTCTTCCTGCCTGCCTTCCCTGGTGACTTGTCAAGTTATTGTGAGAGGGGTAGCTAAGGGTAGAAGACACATTTGGGGGGTTCATGCAGTTCATGGTGACCCTGTTTCTTTGGAGGCGGCACAGAAGAGCGGTGGAGAGGATATGGCTTTGGCTGTGTGACCTTCAGCAAGTGACTGAGCTTCTCTGTGCTTTGATGTGAAACTGGCTAAATGAGATTGATACTATCAATACCTACTTTAGGGGGTTGTGTTGAGGATTTAATCACCCATATTAAGTTCTCCATTCTGTAAGTGCCTGGCACACAGTAACTGCTCCACAGGAGTTAGTTCTGGTCATGCCGCACACCTGGGGGCAAAGAAGCAGAGGCTCGCCCCGGGGCACTGCTGATTTTTGTTGGCATCCGGGGGCCCAGACACTGTGCTGCACCTCCACCTTTAGTTTCCCTCTGTTTCCTGATCCTCTTTCTAATAAATTGCCTTTTGGGGTAAAAGTTAGGATCTGTTACTCTTGTATCCTTAACACTGGGATGGAAAAGAAACAACCAACATCATTCCCCTAAACTAATCTGACCTGGAGCTTATATCTCCTTGAGGAGGATTGTTCATTTTTGATTTCTGAGGACCCCCTCCTCCCCCACCAATTCCATGGGCTCATCAGGAATCAAAAGGCTTTCAGCGGAACAGGAACAGGAGAAGGTGCCTAGGCCACAGTTCCCTGAGCACTGCCCCCCGCCTCCAGGGGCTTCCAGATGTCCCCACAGGCTCTTCCTGGGTGGTCACAGGCTCACACTGGGATCCCCCCACCCTGCTCTTGAGCCTGGGGGAGCTCTGTGGACTCGTCCAGGGAGCATGCCATGTCCCCTGGGCAGTCTGGCCTTCCCACTGGAGGAGACCAAGGCCTGGGCTCTGGCCCTGCCAGGCCATGGGCAACCCAAGTGGATTTTTCTTGGGCCTGGGCAGCCCCTGAAGCACCAAGAATCAGTTGGCCTCCCCAGCCTTTCCTCTCTCTCTGAGAGCCTGGCGGAGGAACATGAAGGCCCGTCTGTCTTTCTGGGTGGAGGAAGGGAACGGTCCTCTCATTTTATTCCTCATGTGCCGACAGTTTATTTCATAGCCATCCTGCATACTTGCAGCCAAAGACGTGTCAACAAAGAACAAAGAGTGTGGCTCACCACTGAGTTCTACAAGGGCCAGCGTCTTAACCCACTGCATTCCCACCAACAGTGTGCCCAGAGAAGAATTCAGGATGAAAAACAGGATTAGGCACCCTGCGCTTTGATTAAATGGGCCCCTGGATAGATGCATAGCTTAGAGGAGTATTTTCGCATCTTCCCGTTCATAGGAAAGCACTAAAATCATGAACTTGAGATATCTGTTCTTTGTGATTAGCAGTTATCTTTTACCAAGATGTGTGCTAGCCCAGATGTATTTCCTAGCTAAAAATCATACAGAAACTGGTTTCTCCCCAATTTCTTCAGAGTAGTTTCCTCTGAGCTGCTGAGTGGCTGTCTCCTAGGTTATTGTCTTCAGCAAGAATAAAACTTAAATTTATAGCTCTTACCGTGTGTCTTTCTTTAAGTCAACAGATGTCTCAGGGGAGGTCCCAGGTTTCAGGGGAGATGATGCCCACAGCCCGCTGCAGCCCACAGCCCGCTGCAGCCCACAGCCCGCTGCGGCCCTGCCTGGACCTCTGCCTTGACACTGGGACAGCGGGACCCCACCATGCCCACTTCGCTCACCCAGAAGAAGATGAGGCTTTATATTTCCTTTCCCCAGCTTGGGCTGATCAGGCATTGTCACATTACTTTCTCAGGTCCCACTTCCTGTCCCACTGAGGCCCACAGGCTAACCACCCCCAGTAACTCACAGCATTTCTTCACAGTTTCTTCTGTCTGTTCTCAGGTTATCAAACATCCAGACTGCTCCCTGGGACAGAACTCCTGCTTATGCAGGCGACAGGGATGACTCCCAAGCCTTTTTCCCTGTTGTTCGTAGTCCAGGCTTTCTGCCAGCTCACCCAGGCCGTGCCTCTCCTTTGGCCCATTAGTTTCCTCCTCTGGACCCTGCCGATCAAGGCTCAGAGCTGACTCCTGGGATCTGCAACACAGGCATCTCAGGCCTCACTCTTCCCCCTTCCCCACTCCTCACCCCACCTCTAGTCATTTCCTCTTTCAAGATGCAGACTGGGCTTGCAAGTCTGGTTAAACACCCCATCAAATCTCCTACTTCCTGTCATTAAGAAGGAGAAAAAAGGCAATTGTTCAGAATCTTCAGATGTGAGCAAATCCCAAGAGTATTTCTTTATTATAAACCGTCTTTCAGCAAAGAAGAAATTCCAGCGGCCAAAGTTTAGTATTTTTTTTCAATGAAACAGAAACAGATATTTCAATTTAGGAGCAAAATATCGTGGTCCTTGTGCCTCTCTCTTCTTTCTTGCCCTTCTCCACATGAATTTGTGACTTGGTGACATCTTTTTTGCTGATGTCTACATCTTTCTCATTCAGCCATGAAATCAAAAGATACTTGCTCCTTGGAAGGAAAACTATGACAGACCTAGACAGGGTATTAAAAAACGTAGACATCACTTTGTTAATTAAGGTCCTTATAGTAAAAGGTATGGTTTTTCCAGTAGTCATATATGGATGTGAGGGTTGGACCATAAAGAAGGCTGAGCACCGAAGAATTGATGCTTTCGAATTGTGGTGCTGGAGAAGACTCTTGAGAGTCTCTTGGATAGAATAGAGATCAAACCAGTCAAGTCTAAAGGAAATCAACCCTGAATATTCATTGGAAGGACTGATGCTGAAGCTGAAGCTCCAATAGTTTGGCCACTTGATGCAAAGAGTTGACTCACTGAAAAAAACCCTGGTGCTGGGAAAGATTGAGAGCAGGAGGAGAAGGGGGTGGCAGAAGATGAGATGGTTGGATGGCATCACTGACTCAATGGACATGAGTTTGAGCAAACTCTGGGAGATGGTGAAGGACAGGGAAGCCTGTCCATGTGCTGCAGTCCATGGGGTCACAAAGAGTTGGACATGACTTAGCATCTAAACAACAACATCTTTTTCAACCCAGTGCTTCAGACTACCTAGAAGGATTTTATTTGCCTTTCCTGTAAAGCTAAGCCCCCTCACCTTGTCCGCTTTAGCTCAGGTCAGCACTAGCTCTCACCAGGATGGCAGGCACAGCCCCTTACCCTCCGCCTATCTCTAGTCTCACTCACCCCACCTCTGCCTACCCTGCGGCAGCTGGGTCTCTGATCCTCTTGTTCTTCTTGCTCAGTGGTGAAACACTGTCTACAGCAGAGGGCGGCAAACTTTCTCTGTAGAGGGTCAGATGCACACAGTTTAAGGCCATATGGTAGACTCCGCCATTCTAGCCTAGGTGGGACTGTGTTCCAATAAAACATTATTTACAAAAATAGGCAGCGGCCTAGATTTGGCCGTGGATTGCAGTTTGCCAACCCTGATCTACAGAAGATGTGGACAGCTCAACCCGCCCTAAGACACCTTTGCTTTCTCCCTCTTCACTTCCACTTCCCACGCCCCTCTGCCACCCCGACTCCACTCGCTGCCGATTCCATATTGCTTCAGGTGCCCCCAGTGCATTGCGTTCCTGCTGTGTCTTTGTATGTAATGATTCTTCATCCTGGGCTTCACCCTTTCTCCACCTAGGAATCGCCCCCCTCTCCCTCCAGATTCAGCATCACCCCTCCCTGGGCATTTCGGTTCACACCCACTCCCAGCTGTTCACCCTTTCTGCTTCATTTGCCTGACCTCCATCAACACCAGCCCTTTTCTCCTCTTCCTTTGGATTCCATCTTGCCTTGTATTTTTCGCTTTTCCTGCCTCTCCTGCCTCCCCTCCTCCGTCTCCTGCCAGTCTCATCCATGGCGCTCCTCATTGCCCATTTCCAGCCCCTGCTCCCCACCCTCTCGCTGTGGGCCGTCTCCTCCCCGTGGCTCACTCACCTCCCGGAGGCTGATGTTCCCAGAAGCACACCTCCAGCTGGACCTCTCCAGAGCGCGAGACTCCGGACTCCTGCAGACGCCACACTCAAAGTCACATCGGCTGCTCCCGCTCGGTGTGTCCACGCCTCAGCTCATCGGCTCTCTTCCCGCTTCCCTCAATGTAAGATGGCATCTCAGGTTGGATGTGTTTTTGGAGCATCCTCCAAAGCCCCTTAGCCACAGCCATCTGTCTGCCTCCAGCCGTTCTACCCGCTCCGCCACATTGGTCCTGGGTCACTACCTGTGGTTCAACAAGACACCTCTGCCCAGGTGTGCATGAGCCCAGCTGGCCATTCAGTCTCTTCCCAGGGCATCTGGAACTGGGTAGTGCTGGTGTTTCTTCAGGTGAATTGGCCTATTCTGTGCGGGTGGGAGCTGGGGGAAAGGCATTTTCCACCACCCCAGGGCCTGGGGGAACAGCGGGAGCTGGTCTGAGAGAGAAGGAGGGCTGGGCAGGCAGAATCAGAGGTGAGAAGGCTGAGGTCAAGGCTGGAGCGTGAGGTGGCAGGGCAGGGGTCATGCGCCCACTGTACGGATGCTGAAGGAGACACCAAGGGAGGAGTAATGTGGTGCCCAGGTCAGTAATCCAGGCTTGGCCGCCCTGACCCTCCTTCCCTCAACTGGGTCCCGTGCCCCCTTAGCCTCTGCTCTGCCAGCACGGGGGTCCCCTGAATCTGAAGCCCCTCTGGGTGGCTGGACCCCCCTGCATCTCTGCAGCGGTGCCCCTCTGCTGCGCCTTCCCCTCCCCCAGTGCACTCCCGACAAAGGGTTGAGAGCCAGAGGGTTGGACTGACCTGATGGGTCTGGGCTGGTTTGGGGCCAGGCCTTTCTCAACTCTGGTCTTCGCATAACAAGGTGATGTTCTTCCTCTGGCAGCAGGGGCCCTGGTGGGGGTCTGGGTGGGGAGGGGGCCCAGACTCCTCCTGCTGCCTTTGGCTCTTGTGGTCTCTTCTAGCCTGGACTGGGAACCCAGTAGGCCCAAGACTCTGCAACCCAGACTGACACAGTGGGCAGAGACTAGGGAGGAGCACATGGTCCCAGCAGAGTAGCAGCAAGTTTGCCTGAAGTCTCCAGTGGGCCATCTGCTCCCACCGAGCAGAGTGTGCGGTCTTGAGAGAAGCAGCCAGGGCTACAGAGCCGAGCCACCGGGGACTCTCTTAAGGGAGTTCATTTTTTAAAAGGTTTGTTTTCTCTCTCTTTGGTTCATTCGGGTTGAATGTGTTTGCATATAGCCCTCTAGGCCTCTGTCCGCTGCACCCCTGCCCTCCAGACCCCAGTGAACACCCTTAGACGTAAAAAGACAAGGAATAAACAGTGGATGCAAGATGAAGGAGAAGGGGATCGGCCCTCCAGGTCCTTCAAAAGCAGTCCATCCCTCTGGGTGAGTTCAGGGCAGTGGGGGAAGCCCCCACTTGCTGTCCCCACAGAAACACTCAAGGACAGCCGGACTCAAGAAAAGTGGCTCAAAGGAGAAGCGGAATCACCTCCCCAACTGGGCCATTGCAGAGGCCACGGTTCACAGCAGGGCTGTGAAAGACCCCAGCTGGCGTGAGGACACCCATACTTTCTGTCACTTTTACCCTATAGATGCTGATTAGCAATTCAACTCTGAGAGGTTCTGCATCTTTAACTAAAAAAAAGAAAAACAACTTGGTTGGAGTCCTCATGGGGGTCATAAAGAGAAGTGAGAAAAGTGAAAGTGAAAGTCACTCAGTCGTGTCCGACTCTTTGTGACCCCACGGGCTATATGCTATTTCATGGAATTCTCCAGGCCAGAATACTGGAGGGGGTAGCCGTTCCCTTCTCCAGGGGGGTCTTCCCAACCCAGGGATCAAACCCAGGGCTCCCGCACTGCAGGCAGATTCTTTACCAGCTGACCTACCAGGGAAGAGGTGACCTCATTTCTGTGCGAAAGCACTAGAGGGGCGGCCGCTCCTGGGTGGGTGGGTCATTCAGCCATTCAGCAAGCAGTTAGCTAGAGGTGGTGACATGGATGCATTCTGTGCGGGGTGTTTGGAGGTAGCAGCGTAGGAAAGGAGCTTGGAGAGGTTAAGAGCAGGTGGGGGACGATTTGTGGCAGCTGGCCAGCTGCGTGGCTGTGGTTGCTGCTTTTACGTTAGATTGGATTTCCTCAAGCGTGACAAACAAGAAGGCCTAGTGGAACAGGCTGGCTTCCTGTCGCTGTTCAGTCTTTGCGACCCCATGGACTGCAGCATGCCAAGCTTCCCTGTCCTTCACCAGCTCCGGGAGTTTGCTCAGACTCATATCCATTGAGTTGATGATGCCACCCAACCATCTCATTCTCTATCGTCCCCTTCTTCTGCCCTCAATCTTTTCCCCAGCATCAGGGAAAAGGCAAAAAGATACGACAATGGCTTTCTGAGCAGAATCCAAACTTTGGTCAAACCCTGTTACAACTAATTTTGCATCACAATAAATATACTCTATAGTTTCAAAAAATCCTCAGACTTCAGCTTACTATTCTTTACCGCTGAAATCCTTAATATGCTCCCAAAGCGGTGAAACAGAAACCCTCGCCGCCGCTGTTCCTGCTCTTGGCTTCTGCAGGAATCTGCATTCTTCCCAGCATCGGGCGTTGGCCCCCCGGAGTCTCCACATCACGGACACAGAGGCTGGGCTGGTGCCTGGAGGCATCTGGGACTGGAGGGTTCTGTGTAAGACACTCGCCTTCTCTCACCACCGGGTGCCTGCAGGACTGTCTTCAGCGGTTCTCACAGAGATCTGTGCTCCCCGTCTCCCTCCCTCACTACCGCCCCCACACACTGTGATCAGACCTGTCCCTCCTCCCACTCCCAGTGGCTGCTCACCCCCACCGCACCTGAGGGCTCACACCTCCGCCCTCCCCTCTTCTGCTCCCAGGACGCAGTTCCCAGGACCTCAGATCTCTGCTCTCGTCTCTCTTCTCTCAGGAATAGAGTCTTCCACGTGCTCTCATCCACTCCTGAGGAGAACAGATAGCGTCAAAGGTGCGGAAATCTGTCATTTCCTGGCCTCCTCTCTCTCCTGCTCCTGTTTCATTAACCCGTTGTTCCACGGAATATCGATGGTATCCCAGAAGCATCTCAAATTCATCACATCCCAGACTGAACTTGTCCTGTTCCCACCAAATCCTTGCCCCTCTGTTGGTATTCTTTATCTCAGACAGAGATGCCCCCTCCCTCAGCTCACTCACCCAGAAACCCCGCGGTGCGGGGGTGGCATAGTTGGAGGCATGAGGCTTCCAGCTGAGCCCCTTGGTGCAAATTCCAGTTCCACCCCATCCTGTGTTATCCTGGCACAGAGGTTCTTTGGTCCTTCTGTGCTTCAGTTTCACAGAATGAAAACAGTCTCCTTACACACAGTGAGGATTAAAGGAAATGTTCCAGGGGACCCAGCCGCATAGATGGTACTCAATAAATACCAGCTGTTATTACCTCAACAACAACAACAACAACAACAACATACACACACACACACACATGCACGACCATTGACGCAGACCTGTGGGCTCGACCTTGTCTCCACATTCAGGCCCGCCCCCCAGTGTTCCACCCTCTCGGCCACACCCTTGACTCAGACCTTCATTATTTCCACTCTGAACTACTGTAGCAGACTCTCTCACCTTTCATAGTCTCCCTACTCCTGTCCAGTTGGGAAATATAGAGCAACCTTATTAAGATATAACTCACATACCACATAATTCATTCATTTAAAATGTATACTGAATGGTTTTTAGTATATTTACAGAGTTGTGTAACCATCTCCACAACCAATTTTAGACCATTTTCATGACCCCCATTAACAGTACTCCCCATTCCTGCTGCCACTCCTGGCCCTAGGCAATCTATTTTCTGTTCCTATAGATTTCCCTATTCTTGACCTTACATATGAGTGGAATCATATAATATGATCTTTTATGAGTGGCTTCTTTCACTTAGTGTGATGTTTTCCAGGTTCATCCACGTTGTAACAGGTTTTTATTCCCTTTTATGGACAAATCCCCTGGTGGCTCAGATGGTAAAGAATCCACCTGCAGTGCAGGAGACCTGGGTTCGATCCCTGGGTTGGGAAGATCCCCTGGAGAAGGGCATGGCAATCCACTCCAATATTCTTGCCTGGAGAATACCATGGACAGAGGAGCCTGGCAGGCTACAGTTCATGGGGTTGCAAAGAGTCAAGACACCCCTGAGGGACTACACATACAATGCAATACAATGGCCAAATAATATTCCATGGTATGGGTGTGGCACTCTGTGCTTGTCCCTTCCCTGGATGATGAACTGGACAACAAAGAATTATTTCCACCTTTTGGCTGTGACAAATAAAACGTCTATAAAATTCGTGTACAAGTTTTTGTGTGGACCTATGTTTTCATTTCTCTGTATACCTAGGGGTCATATTCTATGTTTAAATTTTTGAAACTGCCTAACTATTTTCCACGGAGAAGGCGATGGCACCCCACTCCAGTACTCTTGCCTGGAAAATCACATGGACGGGGGAGTCTGGTGGGCTATAGTCCATGGGGTCGCTAGGAGTGGGACACGACTGAGCGACTTCACTTTCACTTTTCACTTTCATGCATTAGAGAAGGAAATGGCAACCCACTCCAGTGTTCTTGTCTGGAGAATCCCAGGCATGGGGCAGCCTGGTGGGCTGCCGTCTATGGGGTCGCACAGAGTCGGACACGACTGAAGCGACTTAGCAGCAGCAGCAGCAACGATTTTCCGAAGTGGCTACACCATTCTGCAGTCCTCTCAGTAGTTCATGATGGTTCCACTTTCTCCACGTGATTGCCAACATTTGTTATTCCCTCTCTCTCTTTTTTAAACTCTCTCCATCTTAGTGCTTGTGAAGTGGTATTTCATTGTGGCTTTGATTTGCATTTCCCTGGTGTCTACTGATGTTGAGAATCTTTTTCATGTGTTTGTAGACCATTTGTATATCTTCTTGTGGGAAATATCTATTCAGATCTCTCACCCATTTTTAATTTGGATTATTTATCTCTTTATTATTGAATTATAAGAGGTCTTTATGTATTCGAAAAATGAGTCTATTATCAGATATTTGATTTGCAAAACTCTTCTGTTCCATGGGCTGTTTTTGCATTTTTTTTAATTGATGTGGACCATTTTTTAAAAGACTTTATTGAATTTGTTACAATATTGCTTTTGTTCTATGTTTTGGCTTTTTGGTCAGGAGGCATGTGGGATCTTAGCTACCCAAACAGGCATTGAACCCACACCCTCTAAATTGGAACGAGAAGTCTTAACCACTGGATAGCCAGGGAAGTCCCCTCACTTTTCTTGATAGTGTCCTTTAATGTCTTTTAAAAGAAACAAGTGTTTCATTTTGACGGATTATGCCAATTTAGCTATGTTTTCCCTTTGGTTGCATGTGCTTTTGGTGTCATATGTAAGAAACCATCACCTAATCCAATGTCACAAAATTTATGCTGCTATTTTCTGCTAAAAGATTTATAGTTTTAGCTCTTACATTTGGGTTTTCAAGTCCATGTTGAGCTGATTTTTAAATATGAAGTAGAGGTTCAACTTCATTATCCTGCATGTGGAGATATAATTGTCCCAGCATCATTTATTGCAGAGTGTTCTTTCTCTGATGAATTGTCTTGGCATTCTTGTCAAAAGTCAACTGACTGTAAATGTGGTTGTGTATTTCTGGACTTAATTTTCTTCCTACCCTTGTGCTATCTTATTTTTAAAAAATTAATTAATTTATTCTAACCAGAGGATAATTACTTTACAATATTGTGGTGGTTTTTGCCATATATCGACATGAATCAGCCATGGTTGTCTTCTTTATCACACAGTTTTGATGACTTACAAAGACTAAGTTTTTTTTTTTTTTACTTTTCATTTTGTGTTGGGGTATAGATGATTAACAGTGTTGTGATGGTTTCCAGTGAACAAGGAAGGGATTCAGCCAAACAAATGTATCCATTCTCCCCAAACTCTGCTCCCATCCAAGCTGCCACATAACATTGAGCAGAGTTCCATGTGCTATACAGTAGGTCCTTATGAATTATCTGTTTTAAATATAGTGGTGTGTACATAACCTTCCCCAACTCCCTAACTATCGCTTTCCCCCATCTTTCCTCCCAACAACCATAAGCTCATTCTCTAAGTCTATGAGTCTCTACAAAGAGTAAGTTAAAATCAAAAAGTATGAGTCCCCCACATTTGTACTTTTTCAAGATAATTTGGGCTACTCTGAGTCCTTTGAGTAAAGACAGTGATAAACTGGGTTACTCTTTTGCTTAAAGATCTTTTCTAGTTCCCTCTAAGACTGTGTGGCAATTGTCACAGTGTTGCTGGTTTCCCGAGCCTCCGTCGGAGGAGTGGGCTGCGTGGGGGAACCAACAGGAGGAGCCGGTCTGTGCTGGACCACAGCTGTGCTCCTCTCCTGTGTCTCCATCACTCCTGCCGAAAGGGTGGCTGAGTGACGAGTATTTGTTTTTGTATTTTTTCTAAGTTTTTTTCCTTGTTATTATTTGATTAATTTTATTTTTGACTGCACTGGGTCTTCATTGTGGTGTGTGGGCTTCTCGTTGCAGTGGTTTCTCTTTCTGTGGACCACAGGCATCAGGAGTTGTGGCTCGTGGGCTTAGCTTCTCCACAGCACGTGGGATCTTCCCGGACCAGAGATGGAAGCCATGTCCCCTGCATTGGCAGGCAGATTCTCAGCCACTGGAGCGCCGGGGAAGTCCCAAGTCTCAAGTCTTTGAATTGCATTTGGGAAGAGTCATGAGGTTGATTGTCTGGTCCTGGGGGACCCCGGGTCCTTAACACAGCGCACTTCTGGAGCATGGTGGGAACTTGTGCCTGGGCCTCATCTTACAGGCAGGCACCGCAAGCACCTGTCAGGCGCTGGCCAGACAAACAGTCCTTGCTCTCACGGAGTTCTCACTCCGGGGAAGGGAAGGGCCAGGAATGAGCAGGATAACGTGAGATCCTGTTAAAATAACAGGAATGGCCTGGAGAGCACTGGAAGAGCAACTGGAAGGTCAGGTGCTGAGATAAGGAGATGACACTTCAGTTCAGATCTGAATGAGCAGTTGGGGTCTCCCTTAGGAAGCTCTGCTAGCGTGACCCCTCCCAGCCAGCCCTGGGTCTGGTCAGCACATAAGCGTGTCCTAAGCTGACTTGTCACTTCCTCTGCCAAGAACGGCTACTTTTATTTTAGTTGTGTTCCTTTTATGGTCTCCTGCTTGTAGATGTTTTCATGATGCAACTTTATTAGGACTCACCAAGAGGAAGGGCAGTCATTCACTCTTTCACTAGAACATACGTTCCCTGAGGGTAGAGGTGCTCTGCTTGTTCCCATCTGTGTTTCCAATCTCCCAAACAAGTTCTCAGTATATATATATATTTCTTAATTTATGACCACTCTGCGTGGCATGTGGGATCTTAGTTCCCTGACTAGGGACCGAACCCACACACCCTGCATTGGAAGCACAGAGTCTTAAGCACTGAACTGCCAGGGAAGTATCTTAAGTAAATACATGTTGATTCAACTGACAGTGTTCCATCAGCTGCTACCAAATCTATTTATTGACTCTGACTCCCAACAACTGTTAAAATAAAGAAACACCCCTGTGTGTGATGAAGCGCTGATGATTTCTGGTGGGTGTTTTGTTTGGTCCAAACTTTAGACCATGCGGCACATTTCTAAATGTGGGGCAGGTTGGGGTAACTTCTTTTCCTATGAAGTCCTGTATTCTTTTGTGCACAATAGATAGTGTTTAATGAGACTGAATATTTGTTTGGAGGATTTGCTATATGTCAGGAGCTGTGCCAAGAGCTTAGTGCATCACCCATTTTAATCTTTATAACAAGCCATATGAGCCAATGAGTGCTATCATTATCCCTATTTCACAGATGAGGAAATGAGGCACGGTCTTTTCCAAGGTCACATGCCTGCCAGGTGAGGATCCGGGAGTCTCAATACAGGAAACATGTCTCTGAAACCGGTGTTTGGCACCCGAAAGCCCCTGTCCTCCTGGAATCCAGGCAGAGGGGAACCCAGGCAGTGTGCAGATGCTGTAAGAGTGTCAGCACAGGATCTGGACTCTTGATGCTGAGAGGTACCGGCTCCAGGGCTTCCTAGTGGCGGCTGCAATTCTAGCGCCAGGCCCAGCACTGCACCCATCCCCAAGAGGTGCCCCTGTGCCCAAGAGGTGCTATTCAAAGAAGACTAAGAGGTCTGTTTACACTCCATCTGAGCTGCTCTTGTTTCCTTTCCTGGTCTCTCTCTCTTTTTTTTTCTCTTCTCTCCAGAACATCTCCGATAGGTGGGTACCAAGTAAAGGGAGTTTGAAGATTTCTGACAGGCACAGTCCTTAGAAACTTAAAAAAAAAAATTTAAACAAAAGTTCCAAAAAAATACTGTTCTGCCTTAACAAAGGAGTCTGTCAGATGCGGATCTCCAGAAATTCACCAGGCTAACTTCCTCAACGCTGGGGTAGCTAAGTGGCAGGGGACTGGCTGCAAAGGGACACTACTCCAGGAAGGGAGACTTTGCTCTCTCCGCACCTGCTGTTCAAAGGGTATCTTGTTAAACCACCACTGTGTCTGTCCTTGTGAAGAAAGGGCAGCAAGTTGCACCCCTGCCACCCCAGGGCAGTCTGTTCAGCATTTGGGGGGCACCTATTATGTGCCATACCCTTGCTCTAAGGCTAGGAAAACAGACAAACTCCCTGCTTTGCAGGATCAGTTCTAGCCAGAAAAGCTGATGAATGTAAAAGGAGTGACCCCAGGGGAAA
Source organism: Oryx dammah (assembly GCF_014754425.2). Classification (NCBI taxonomy): domain Eukaryota; kingdom Metazoa; phylum Chordata; class Mammalia; order Artiodactyla; family Bovidae; genus Oryx; species Oryx dammah. Next base: position 51,966,877 of record NW_024070205.1, read on the forward strand.
GGGCTCTGGAAAAAAGGGAAGGAAATGTGGGGTGCTGGGGAACTGTCATTTTCAACAGAGTGGTCCAAACAGACCTCACTGGGAAGAAGACATTGGGGCAAGACCTGAAGGAGAGAAGGAGGGTGCCCAGCTGTGCTGGAGAATGTTCTAGCAGAAAAGACAGCATGTGCAAAGGCCCTGAGATGGAAACCAACAGCGAGGAGGCCAGGGTGTCTGGAGCCAAGTGAGTGTGGGGTGTGTGGCAGGGGATGAGGCCAGTGGAGGGTGTGGGGGTGGCTTTGTGTATCACTGTGAAAGAAGGGAAGCCACCAGATCTTTAAAACAGATCATTGACATGACCTCAAGTTTCAAGAAGGAAAAATCAGTTGGTGGCTGTATGGAAAGCAGCCCATGGGCAGATGCAGGGTACCAGTTAGGAGCCTGTTACAATAATTCAGGCAAGAGATGGTAGCACGGAGGGTATTAGTGGTCAGATTCTGGTGTGCAGCATTTCAGAGGTAAAGCTACCAGGATTTCCTGACAAGTTAGATGTTTCTCTTTGAACACGGAGTATAAAAGTGTGAAAGACTCTGGGATTAGATTTCAACAAGTCTGGCTCTAGTTCTGGCTCTGCCTCTTGTTAGCTGTGAGACAGGATAAGCAAACCAGCCCCTTAGATCCCAGCTTCCTTATTTGTAAAAAGGAAGTGAGAAATATCTGTCCCTTTACTGGTGGGGCAGGTCTTTTTTTTTTGAGAAGATCAAAGGAGAAATGTGGGTGACCTTTCACTGTAAGCTACAGAGTGCCATGAAAATAAAGAGGTCATTTATTCACCTGCTGTTGAGTTTCTGTAACAAACAAAACCAACCCTGATGATTAGTTTTCACGACTAATTTCTAGTTGCATTTCTCTCCATCAGTGGAGTTTCTTACCTGGGGGAGGGGCTGCCAGAGGGATCAGCTGCCTCTCTCTTTCCCCCCTCTGGGTGCTGGTATGCTGGGGTTGGGGACTGTCCCCTCCCTATAACCTGCCAGAGGTGCCACGGACAACTCTGTAGGTTGTGCCCTGTCTGAGGGCTCCCGCGTGAGATGTGGTGGGTACAGACATCCAGCCTGTGTGGGTCCTGCTTCAGACCTTGTACCCTGATGCGGGGCTGCATCTTCCTGGAATGTTCTTCATTTTATTTACTTTTTTTCTCGAATTTGCACAGGACAGCTGCTGCTGTTTTTCAGTTGTGTTCGACTCTTTGCGACCCTCCATGTTCCAGGCTCCTCTGTCCATGGGATTCTTTAGGCAAGAATACTGGAGTGGGTTGCCCTCTTCCAGGGGATCTTCCCAATCAGGGATCGAACCTTCATCTTTCAGTTCTCCTGCATTGCCAGGCGGCTTCTTTACCACTAGCACCACCTGGGAAGTCCTGTGTAAGACAGAGGACCAGGCTACCTGAAAGAAAGTGAAGTCGCTCAGTCGTGTCTGACTCTTTGAGACCCCATGGACTGTAGCCTAGCAGGCTCGTCCATCCATGGGATTTTCCAGGCAAGAATACTGGAGTGGGTAGCCATTTCCTTCTCCAGGAGATTTTCCTGACCCAGGGATTGAACCCTGGTCTCCTGCATTGCAGGCAGATTCTTTAACAGTCTGAGCTACCAGGAAAGCTCCGCCCTTCCCTGGTAGGGACCAATAAAGTAATTTCCTTTTGTGTGTGTGTGTGTGTGTGTGTGTGTGTAGGTAAGCCACCTTTTTTCTTTTTGCAATTTGCTGCAAAAGTCCTTATTGTACGGACAGTTCAGAGAGGGCCTCTGCCCATAGTGATGTTGCAGAGTGAGGTTATATGGGCCACTGTGACCTTCACCTGATATAAAGCCCAAGGCTTTGGCTGGTACCACTGGTAAAGCTGGAGTTGCACTGGATAATGGTGAGGAATGAGAATAAGGATCAGGAGCTTGTCCTGCCTCCGGGGCGGCTGGCGGGTCAGACGCAGGGACTGCCTCCTAGGATGCCTGGGGCTCCTCCTGGGCCATCAGCCTTCCCTGGGGCCTGGCTTGCACCGCCTGCCTCCCTAACTCACTCTCTCTGTGCCCTCTGCTCTCTTCCCACCTTTTCTACCCCTCCTGAAATCCTGCCAGTCCCTCAAGGCCCACCTCGAATACCGCCTGCCCCTGTCACCCCACTGACGTGTCCCCAGCCGGTGAGCCCTCTCCCTGTGGTAGGGACAGCACTGCATAACCGGGAGGCCAGGCCCGTTGGAGGCAGGAGGGCTGAGTCCTAGCTCTGCAGCCTTCCAACTGCGTCAACTTGGGCACGCCACTCCACCTCTTTGAATCTGACTGTCCTCATCTGTAAACTGTGAAGGATACTCTACCTTGAGAATATAGACAACGAAGGACCCGGATGCAAGGCCCCAGAAGGGTAACGAGATTCCTGGAAAGGCAGGGGGCAGGTAGAGAGTCCCAAGTCCCCTGCTCACAGAGCCCGTGCTCTAGCTTGGGAAGCAGCTGTGCAGGGATTCCTGCAGGCTCCTCCTCCCCTAGAGTCCTCTGTGGGCCGAAAGGCAGGATGGAGACAGGCCCAGGTGAGAGGGGTATGCTGTGCCCTGAGCTGTACATGCTCTGCGCTCGGGCACTTGCGCCCCACCTTCCCTTTTGCCTCCTGACCTCGAGAGCGCAGATTCCGTAGGGGACAAGGGTGGATTCTTCCTCATCCTGTGAGCTCAACTGGTGAGCCCAGCCTGGGAGGTGGCCTACAGGTGGCTCTTTAATTGGATTGAAAAAGTGGAGTGTTTTCCCTCCCTATCAAAAAATAAAAAATCAATAAAGTGGAAGTTGGAGGAGTAGAAGGAGGTGCATTGGGAGTAAGGAGTCTTAGCCACCAGACCACCGAAAGTCCTGGTGATGTTCTGAGTACTGGGTTGAAGACCCATTGTTGTGGGTACTGTTTTGAATCCTTGGATAAGAAAGGAAAGGACAGACTGGCCAGTTGTGACTACCTGCCGCTTCACCCTGGTGTGTGCGCAGGTCCAGACTTGCCCCTAATCTGAGGAGGGAGGGCAGGGCCAGACCAGACAGCAGCAGACAAGGGAGGGGCAGTGGAGATGCCCCACAGCCCTAGGGAGACCCTGGGTCCTGGGAGGGCAGGGATTAGGGTCCCCCTGGAGGAAATGGCAACCCACTCCAGTATTCTTGCCTGGAGAATCCCATGGACAGAGGAGTCCATGGGATTGCAAGGAGTTGGACACGATTGAAGCGACTTAGCACGCAAACGCGGAGGCAGACTCCGTGGAGGTGGTGTGGAAAGGGGGTGATGAGGGATGAAGGAAAAGCAGAGAAGGCAGAGAGAGGAAAGGGGCCTCTCCCTGTTCTAAACACCAAGCCCAGTAAGATCCTTCCAAGTTCTGTTCCGGCCCCTCCGTTCAAGGGGCTGCTTGCAGGATGCCAGCCCGCTACTCGCTGAGTCAGACTCGGATGTCCCCCTGTGGGCCCCACTGCCTCTCCCACTGCCCTGCTGCTGGCCCTTGCCTAGGGTGTTGTCCTTAATGAGTCTCTGCAAGACCCCCAAGTCCCTTCTCCATGTCCTGGGGCGGGTGTACCCTTTGTTGTGGGCTGACCACCATGCCAGGCACTGTGCAGATGGGCCCCCACGCAGTGCCTCAGGGCTGCCAACTATATCATTTTCTTTCTGGCAACATTTTGGATCATTACAAGCGTCTTTGAAAAGCAACCTTTTAATTACAAGACGAATGCTGCCCATGGGAAGGGGCGTTTCCCGAGTGTTCCAGGGACAACTTGGCAGGAGGCGCTTCCAAGGGAAGCACAGAGCAACCAGACAGACCCAGTGTCTGTCCAGACAGGAGCCTAGGCCCAAAGAGGGGCTCTCAGGGGAAGAGCAAGGGCCCCTGGGGCAAACGCCCCCTTGCTCACCAGTTCCCTTGCACCCAAACCTCCCCGCCCCCCAAGGAAGTCCCTTTGGCCATAAGCCAAAGGTTGGGAGGGCTTCCCAGGTGGCGCTAGTGGTAAAGAACCCACCTGCCAATGCAGACCTAAGAGACTCGGTTTCAGTCCCTGGGTTGGAAAGACCCTTTGGAGGAGGGCATGGCAACCTACTCCAGTACTCATGCCTGGAGAATCCCAGGGACAGAGGAGCCTGGCAGGCTACAGTCCATAGGGTGGCACAGAGCAGACATGACTGAAGTGTCTGAGCACTCATGCTAAGAGACATGAATTGGGAAACTCACGGGAACTAAAGGTTGGGAACTAGGGTCTCTGCAGCCACAGTGCCCTCCCGTGTATCGGAATATCCTCTCCACTGCATACAAAATGGCACTGTCTTCCTGGAGCTCTGGGGCTGGTGTGTTTTGACATGTGCTAACCTAGCCGTCAATGGCTTTTCTGCGTGTCTCAGGCCTGCCCCCCGCCCCCGCTCCCCCCCAACCTCTTCTTTTTGTTTTCAGAAACCAAACAAAGCCAGGCAGGCCAAAACCAGGAGGGGGCTTCCGGGAAACATCTGGGGCGGCTGGGCAGACGTGAGCTGTGACCCTGGCTCACTGAAGAGCTCTGTGTGGCCTTCAGAGGCCAGCCCATGCCCAACCCCGGAGAACTCCACCTCCTGGGGTTTTCCCTGGGCTGGCTGATTCCCTGTCCTGGGAGTTGGGTGTTTATATTAATATCCCAAATGCTAATTAAAATGATCAAAATGACTCTGCCGTTCACCTGGGGGACAGAAGTCTGGACAGGTGACACAGCCTCTGCCAGCCCTCACGGACACCAGCCTGTGAGAGCTTCTCACTGGGAATCATCAGCATCATAGTCTGCCTTGGGGGTGCGCTTGGAAACTAGTTAAAGGTGTATGATGAGAAACTTGGGAGGAACTCGGTTGACAGATGATACTCAGACGTTTCCTCGAACAAGCATGGTAGAACCACTCCCAGTCTCCATTGTCTAGTCTCATTTACCTGCTGAGCAAGGTACTGCGTGGGGGCAGGCAGAGGGCCGTAGGGAGGCTGTTCTCTCTCCCTCTTGATGGTCCCTGAGATTTTGGAAGCCAGTGAGGTTCACCCTGCCTGTGTCCTCAGAATGCTTTCGATGTGACTGTCATAGAGTATATCTCTGCGGCTCCATCACGATGTCCCATTCCATCAAACTTCAGTGTTTTTGTCCTTAACTGGCATGTCCTCACTGAAACTCTGTGGTCTCTTCTCAAGCAATTTTCCAGCAACAAAGCTTTCCTGGCTAGCTCGTAAGCAGTACTTTTTAAGCATTTGGGTGGGCACGGATCCAGGCGGCAATTTTAGACCCTCTGTGAGACTACCTGACAGGTTTCCAAGATCAAGCAGACCCACAGACTTAAACAGGCAGGTTGCGCCCTGAAATGCACGTGCCTCATGTGCTTTTCTTTCAAGTCAAACATAGGGAGGACTTACTTTTCACAGAAAAGCAAACTATTAAAAAAAAATTGCATTCTTGTAAACACTCTTCTGCCTGTGCTGTTCTGAGGACAGGGTTACATTTGGTGACTCTTTCCAAAGGTTTACGGTTTCACCAGCTGCCAGGACCTGGGTGCTTCTCCGGAGGATAAAGGCTGGCTCCTCTCTTAAGGTGTGGACAGTAAAGGCTCCACTTCGCTGCCAACTTTGACCCATCAGCCTCCTCTAAGATAAACTTCCGGATTTTCATGTTGCAACGCACTCTAAACCGCAGAGGTTATGACTTCTCTGTTTCTTCTTTCCTGAACCACCAGGCAGGGCAGCAAGCCCTGCCCACTTCCTGCTCACGTGTTGGCTCTGCAACGACCTTTTACTCCAGGAGGTGAAGTCAAAAGCAAGCCCCGAACAATAGCCAGGCCACTCTGTGAGGCGGACACTCCAGCCTGGGCACTGACTCAGGATTGCCTTAACTTCAGAACAAACTGCAATTAGTTACGTAACAAATCCCAGCCAGTCTCACAAACTCCAGACTTTAGGAATGCAATATGGATTAACTGTATGCTTAGGCATAAAGATGTTGATCTTCTATCTTTTGCATTTTTTTTTTCTCCTGGGGGTGTAGCTGAGGCTCCCAGGGGAGCTGTAAGAGAAGGAACTTCTTAATGAAGCAGACAAGGAGAGTTTGAAGGCTGGGTTTTTGTGACATCAGATAGCCCTGCAGGGGGCTGGGTGTTTGTTGTTACAGAGAGCACAGCCTAAAAAGACAGCTGTGCCAAACAGCAGGCAACTGATTGGGTGTGTTCAGCGCACTGTGTACAGCCCTTTTTGTTGTTTAGCTGCTAAGTTTGTGTCTTACTCTTTGGGACCCCATGGACTGTAGACCTCCAGGCTCCTCTGTCTATGGGATTTCCCAGGCAAGAGTACTGGAGTGGGTTGCCGTTTCCTTCTCCAGGGGATCTTCCCATCTCAGGGATCGGACCCAAATTTCCTGCATTGGCAGGTGGATTCTTTATCACTGAGCCACCAAGGAAACCCATGCACAGCTCCAGTTGCCAGCAAGTGGGGCAGATAACGAGATCACACGACAAGTCCTAGCTTTCCTGGTGCCCACAGTTCATGAGCCACCACCCACACATCAAACCACCACCCTCACTGGGTACAGAATTACTGGTTTTGAGGGGTGGAACAGACCACTAAGGACATCTTGTTTCCTGTCCCAAATCTCTGGGAACCAGTTGGGATTTCAGCCGCTCTTGGCTGGCCTCTCTTGGCCCCTCATTAGTCACCATGGGCTCCAAGTTAGACCGCCTTTGTCTCTCTTCCCAGCTGTGCCACTTACTCCCTGTGTCAACCTGGCAAGCCAGTTAACCCCTTTTCCAGTTTCTTCACCTGCAATATGGGTATACCGTTTCCCCCTTCACAGGATTTTTGGAAGGATTAATAGAGCTATCTGCACAAAAGATGCTGGCACCTAGAAGAGTTTTAATGAGTGTTAGGTAGATCTCGTATGTATCTTTGTAGTCCCAGACATTGGCTGGCCTGTGGTGAGCTGCTGCATTTCTGTGTGCAGGACAGAGGGTGGGTCCAAGCACTGACCTAACTCCACACATTTCCTTATTCTTTTCTTGCCTCCCATATGTCCTTTAAATTAACCATGCCAGGATATACAACCCCCACCCCCACTGCTGAACACATCTGTGGGTGACCTTGCCCTCAGCTAGCATTCTGTCACCTTCCTCCCCACATGCAGTGAGGGTACTGCATGCTAAGGGGCCGCACCCCTGGACGGTGACTTGGGCAGACCCCGAGAGTCTGGAAACTCTATGAGCTGGTAGGACCATGTCACTATAGCAACCACAGAGAAAATGTAGTGGTACATTCTCTTTGTCTGTTCTTCTCATTCTTTCCTACCCTTTTTTGTTCCAAGTGTGTGTGTGTTTTTTCATCCACTTTTGTTTATCCATTCAAAAAACCATGGACCCGTACCATGGCTAGGACGCAAAGACCACTAAGATGATGAAACCGTGCCCATCCTCAGTTTGGAGTTAGAGGTCAGCAAACACATTATGCTGAGTGACATGTGATGAAACCAGTTATGAGTGAAAGACATGTCGCATTAAGTTTTTGTTAGCTAAGACAAGCCCTTCTGCTGGCTGCGCTGGGTCACATCTCTACCTGACCGCCCTCCATCTATACTTGTCAGCCCTCTGAGGACTCTGGCCAGTCTAGGCTGGAGACTGTCTGCAGTGCTTCCCCAAATATCTTTTTAAACAAACATTTTATTATTTATTTACTCAGTTAATTTTTGGCTACACTGGGCCTTCATGGCTGCAAGAGGGCTTTCTCTAGTTGCAGCGAGCGGGGCTGTTCTCTAGTTGCGGTGCCCGGGCTTCTCACTGCACTGACTTCTCTTGTTGTGGGGCACAGGCTCTAGGGAGTACAGGCTCTAGTAGTTGTGGCGCACACCTACAGCTTGCCCCAAGGCAAGTGGAATTTCCCCAGATCAGAGATCGAACCCATGTCCCCTGCACTGGCAGGCGGGTTCTTAACCACTGGACCATCAGGGAAGTCCCCAAGAGCATCTTGACGGAGCGCCCTTTCCTCTACCTTGGGGCCAAGATGGAATCTTCAGGCCCTGGTCATGCTGGAGTGATTTTCATGTGATTTAAGCCTTTTTTGTTCTTCCTATTTAGAGACTTCAAACAGGCAACAAAGGGAGTCAGATATTTTTTAATTCTCTCTGAAGTCCTTAAGTGCATAACAAGTCGAAAACTTTCCAGCACCTTTGCTTTCAGTTTCATCTGTCTGTGGTGACAAGGTTCTAGAAGGGTTCCTAGACTGTGCACCACCTGCCCATGCCAGGAATGGCACAGACAATCCAGACTTCCATCTTGAAAGTGCCCCTGGCAGCCCATCAACTTCTAGCTGCCTTTGAAACAACTTCTGCTCCATCCTCTTGGTTTGTGGATTATAAATTGACCTCTTCTTGGAAGCAGAATTCTCCTCTGCCACAGCTGGTTGAGGCAGAGCCAGTAGAGGGAGCTCAGGGATGTCATTAATTATTAACTAAGGGTATCCAGAATTTCTAACATATGGCACATGGACAACAGGAGCGAACATTGAAAATAATCCAAATCTTACCGACAAGGAGTGAAACTTGTCATGAAACACTCCTGAGCCTGTGGCCAGATGAACAAAGTTCACGGCGCCGTGGGCATCGGTGGCCACGTGATTTTCAGGAGTGCTCAGTTGGATTGCTGAACCTGGGAAGTGCCATGCCCCAGGCTGGCCCTACTCTACCAGAGGCGAGCACTTTCCTCAGTGGACTCCAACCTGTGGGTAAGATCTCAAAGGCATTGGTGTGAATTCAGCGAGTATTCCTTGCAAAATCTATCTAAAGGTGGAAGACATGGCAGCTGCTATGGAAAACTGAATGGAGGTTCCTGAAAAAATTTAACCCAGAATTACCATATGATCCAGTAATTTTACTTCTGGATACGTGTATGTGTGCTAAGTCACTTCAGTTGTGTCCGACTCTTTGCGACCCCATGGACGGTAGCCCACCAGGATCCTTTGTCCATGGGATTCTCCAGGCAAAATACTGGAGTGGGTTGCCATGCCCTCCTCCAGGGAATCTTCCCGAACTGAGGATCAAATGCACGTCTCTTAAGCCTCCTGCATTGGCAGGCGGGTTCTTTACCACTAGTACCACCTGGGAATCCCAAAACTTAAAGTAGGAAGCCGTATACTTCTATACCCAAACTCAGAGCAGAAATATTCACAATAGCCAAAAGATGGAAGCAACTCAGGAGTCCATGGATGAGTGAATGGGTAAACAAAGTATGGTGAAGTGAAAGTGAAGTTGCTTAGTCATGTCCGACTCTTTGCGACCCCATGGACTGTAGCCTACCAGGCTCTGAGGAGCCTCTCAGTCCATGGAATTTTCCAGGCAAGAATACTGGAGTGGGTTGCCATTTCCTTCTCCAGGGGATCTTCCCAACCCAGGGATTGAACCCGGGTCTCCCATACTGCAGGCAGACGCTTTACTGTCTGAGCCACCAGGGAAACCTAAGAAAGTAAACAAAGTATGGTATATACATACAATGGAAAATCATTCGGTCTTAAAAAGGTAACCAGTTCTGACATATGCTATAATGTGGATGAGCCTGAGGACATTATTCTAAGTGAAATAAGCCAGTCACAAAAGGACACATACTTTGTGAATCCACTTATATGAGGTATATAGAATAGACAAATTAATGGAGACAGAAAGCAGAATGATGGTTGCAGGGACTGGAGGAGGGAAATAATTATTTAATGGGTACAGAGTTTCCATTTGGGAAGATGAAAAAATGTTCTGGAGACTGAGAGAGTTAACTTAGGCAGGTTGATAAGGAGTCCAAGCCTAAGGCCCCTTTAAAGAAAGTGAAGTCGTTCAGTCGTGTCCAACTCTTTGGGACCCCATGGACTGTAGCCTACCAGGCTCCTCCCTCCATGGGATTCTCCAGGCAAGAGTACTGGAGTGGGTTGCCATTTCCTTCTCCAGGGGATCTTCCCGACCCAGGGATCGAACCCTGGTCTCCTGCATTCCAGGCAGACACTTTAACCTCTGAGCCACCAGGGAAGTCAAGGCCCCTTTAAGGAGGAGGTAAACATTCCTTCTTTTTCGCATTCTTTTGGTTTAGACAATTAGGCCTTGTAGGCAGCAGTATCTCTTATTCAAGGACATACGTTTTTTTGAGCTTTGAATGAATGTTATGGGAGAAGGCCTGGGTAAAACTCCCACAGCCTTGAGTTTTGGATTAACCTGTTCCTTCTGGCTAATCTCGTGCTGATGTCATCCCTGGAAGTGTGTTACGGGAAAGGGTCTGGGTGAAATTCTCACAGCCTTGAGGTATTTTTTATCTATTCTCAGCAGCTAGTCAAGAAGTGAAGTGAAGTGCAGTCGCTCAGTCGTGTCCGACTCTTTGCGACCCCATAGACTGTAGCCTACCAGGCTCCTCTGTCCATGGGGTTTTCCAGGCAACAGTACTGGAGTGGATTGCCATTTCCTTCTCCAGAGGATCTTCCCAACCCAGGGCTCGAACCCAGGTCTCCCGCATTGTAGACAGACGCTTTACCTTCTGAGCCACCAGGGAAGTCAAGAAGTATATAAGGCTTAATCTAGTGAGATGGATACTCTCCTTCCTCCTTCTGATGTCTATGCCAGAAGCTTTTTCTGTCACTTTCACTTTAAATAAAATCTACACAAAGCACAGAGTGACTGAGACTGTCTTCAGTCCTAGAGTCAAATCTTCTTCAGAGACCGACCGTGAATACGGCAGCACCATTCACCATGTTATCAAGCTGAACGGTGATGATGGGTGTACAGTAATGCGAAAGCACTTAATGCCATTGAACCCACACTTAAAAATGGTTAAGAGGAAACATTTTATGTTATATGTATCTTACCACAATTAGAGAAAGAAGCAAAAAGCGGTAGTATTTATAAATATTACCAATTATTATTAGTGAGCAAAGGGTTTTCAAAGTAACTGGCAGAATTTATATTGCCCTTTTGGATGTAATAAGAAATAAGAATCCCCTCATTTGACTATGACTGTGAACATTAAGAAGGGCATCCCATTAAATTCATGGTCAGCCCTCTGGGACTCTTTCATAGGCATATATGTTGTCTAGTAGGCATATGGGAAGCAAAAGCATGTTTAAAACTCAGACCATTAAGAAAAGTGAGCATAAAGGGATCTGAGTAGCCTGCCTTGGCCAGTGGGAGGTGATTCCCAGAAAAATGGGAGCATCTCCCCTCTGTTCAGAATGGGTGTCTTGGCCTTGACTTATGGAAGGGCCAGGAGAATGAACACAAAGAACATCACAGAAAGTAAAACAGGAAAAAGAAGTGGAAATTAAAATAAAAAGAGCTGTATATTTGTAGAAATGACATTTTTGATGGGTGCTACTACAATGTTGTTTGGAAGATTAATGTTATAGGAGGGCTTCCCTTGTGGCTCAGCTGGTAAAGAATCCGCCTACAATGTGGGAGACCTGGGTTCGAACCCTGGGTTGAGAAAATCCCCTGGAGAAGGGAAAGGCTACCCACTCCAGTATTCTGGCCTGGAGAAATCCAAGGGGTCACAAAGAGTCAGACAGAACTAAATGACTTTCACTTCCACTTCCAATGCTATGGGAAGGCTTATAATCTTGTACTTTTGTTACTTTACAAATGGGATGATTCTGAAAGGTAAACCTTTCTTTTTTACATTACATAGACAAAAGGTTATATTACTGAGATTTCAGAAATCTAAGTTTGTAAAAACTATACTCATATAGGCAAAAATGGCATTTTCTTTCACAATGTGATTTACCCTGGAGAAAATTCGGAGTTCAGAGTACCATGACTTACTTTGCTACATAGAGGTGGTTGTCTCTGTGGTCATAGTCTTTTGTATCACACATAAATAAGCAAAGAAATGTCTTAAGTAACTTAGTATAATGATGCATTTTTTTCTGCCAAACTACTCATGTTAAATAATATTTAGAGTTCTTGAATGGCTATTCAGGCTGTCTCTGCACAATTTTCAAATACATCTATGTTGCAGTTATATTTCATCCATTTTTTTAAATGTGGACCATTTTTAAAGTCTTTATTGAACTTGTTACAACATTACTTCTGTTTTACATTTTGATTTTTTTTTGGGGGGTGCTTGAGGCATGTGGGATCTTAGCTCCCCAACCAGGGATTAAACCTGCACCCAATGCATTGGAAGGTGAAGTCTTAACCACTGAACCACCAGGGAAGTCCCCTGTTTTAATAGACATAATAGTTAGATATATAATTAGTCATTTATGCAGATATGTGTGTTCTGAATAAAATAATACACTATTGTACTTCAAACAGGGTTTAGGTTGTACAATCAATAGGATACACTTGCTCAAGAAAAATGAAGAAATTTAAAATAATTCTGCAAATCTGATTTTAAACATTCATCTCAAGTATTTTATATCATCTCCCTCAAACTTTAAAAAAAATATTTACTTATCAGTATTTATTTGGCCGTGGAGGGTGTCTAGTTGTGGTACAGGAGCTCTAGAGTGGGTGGGTGGTCTTAGTTGCCCTGTGGGCATGTGGGTGGGATCTAGTTCCCCAACCAGGGATGGAACCCACATCCCCTGCATTGGGAGGCTGATTCTTACCCACAGGACTACCAGGGAAGTCCCCCTTAAACATCTTTTAAGCAGATTTAATCGCGCTGGCTGTGTGCTGTGCTTAGTCCTCAGCCACGTCCGACTCTTTGCGACCCCATGGACTGTAGCCCACCAGGCTCCTCTGTCCATGGGATTCTCCAGGCAAGAATACTGGAGTGGGTAGCCACTCCCTTCTCCAGGGGATCTTTCCGACCCAGGGATCGAACCTGGGTCTCCTGCATTGCAGGAGTACAGTGAGTACACTGATACTTATTTTAAAAAAAATAGAAAAGAAAAAAAAAATTACAGGGGAAAAGTGAATCTTCTAAAACAGCCTCGAGGTGGGAAAGGCATTCAGGCAAACCTGCAGAATTAGGGCATAGGAATCGAGAGCTGAGGAGGAAAGGATTAAAGGTGGAGGCGAGGGCCAGTTTGCATGCCAGGTGTGCTCAGAGGCGCACAGTCACAAAGGTTCTGCGTCTTCAAAAGGTAGACAAAAAGCCCATGAGCTGTATTCTGATCAGCCTGGGAAGCCTCCAGCTGATTCGACAGTGGGGGCAAGTAGCAATTAGAAGTTAATAGCCAGGAGAACCAGGAGACTGCCCTAGGAACTAGGGGGGCTCAGGCGGAAGAAAGAGCGGATGCTTTGGAATCTTTAGATCTGGGTTAGAGTTTTCACTCCAGCACTTATTTCCTGGATGTGCCGTGGCATGTTTGTTGACCTGAGTCAATTTTTTATCCTAAAGATGGGCATAATGATAACTGTTTCATTTAATTGATTTGAGTCATAAATAAGATAAGGAGGGGACTTCCCTGATGGTCCAATGGTTAAGAATCTGCCTTACAATACAGGGGACTCCAGTTTGATCCCTGGTCAGGGAACTAATATCCCACATGCTGTGTTGCTACTGAGCCCACACACTACAGCTAGAGAGAGTGCGTGCACCACAATGAAAGATTTGTATGATGCAATGAAGATCCCGTGTGCTGTAACTAAGACCCGAGGCAGACAAATTAAAAAAAAAAAGGATAAGGAATGGAAGTGCTCTCCGCACTCCAAGTTCTCATTAGACATTAGTCCCCTCTCCATCATATCCCTTTCTCCACCGCCCAGATGCCAACTACAGGTGCCCCCCACTTCTCCTAAAGGGTGTGGGGCAGTTTTAGTGATAGGGTTGGAGCAATCTCTAAAGAAAAGTGCAAGTGCTGGACATTAGCGTTGATGAGCTCAGGCTTAGTTTGGCCGGTAGTGAAGCAATGTGGCAACTGCATATAACACAAACAAGTACACTCTGTCCCACTCTGGGCCCCCCAGTCTGCCCCAGACAGACTCTGGGTGGGAGGTGGGGGTGGAAGGCTGCCCTCAGGGATTTACAGTTTAGCCACTGTGCCAACACAAACTATGTGTCTGGGTTATGTCTAAACCCCATGTGAAGCATCCAATAGGTTCTTAATAGAACATATTCTGGATTAGGATGGATAAGGGCTCAGAGATCGAGACCAGGGCAGAGGGAAGAATGGTCAGCAGAGTGAGTACTGGTGGCTGGGAACAAGGGAGACACGGAGGGGAGGGCAGTCGAGTTGTGCTTCTAAGGCAGAAATCTCTCTTATCTACCCTGCTTAATGGGAAGTTAGTGCCAGTGAAAGCTCCATTGCCTCTTCCCTTAACCCAGCCTCAGAAAAATCTCAGTTACTAGCCCAAGAGGGAGAAAATTTACTTAGTCTAGCTTTTGGAGAAACATAGATGACACAGCTTCATAATTAGCTAACCAGTCATTTCTTTAATGGGGTGAGACACAAAGAGAAATAAAATATGATTCTTGCCTTTCAAGATGTCCACCACACAGTAAGGCAGTGACAGGCATATGTGGGCAGTGCCACGGGGCCAGAGAGATGGGAGAAGCTTTGCTGAGGATGAGCAAGAAGGCCATTCTTGGAAAAAGGGAGAAGGCATTCAAACAATGTGACCAAGGCCCCATCAGAAATTTTGTAGAAATGGAGGGTGAAGTGGGTGGGAAAGTTCAGATAGGCATAAAAAGGAACAGAGGGATCCCATCTTGGGGCAAAGATCTATGAGGGCAAGAGTTTCTGAAACCCTTTCCTATATGTCATGCTATGAAGTATGAACATTTTCCTGCAGAAAAATAATTCAGGATCCCCAACACACCCATGTAAATTTTATGCTAATTTTAAAAGTTATTAATCAGCAAATGTTAAAAACAAAATGTTTGAATAATAACTACTTTCTGAACAAAGGATCTTTAAGTTTTAAGATTAAATCTAGGACTTCCCTAATGGTCCAGTGGCTAAGACTCTGTGCTCTGATGCAGAGGGCCCAGGTTCTATTGCGAATCAAGGAACTAGATCCCATGTGCTGCAACTAACAGTTCAAATGCAGCAACTAAGGATCTCAAGGGCTGCAATGAAGATCAAAGATCCTGTGTGCTGCAACGAAGACATGGTGCAGCCAAATAAGTAATTAAATGTTAAAAAAATTAAATCCAGTGAGTGGGTTAGATTTTTCACTTAGAATAGTATAGATCAAAAGACTGAGGATACAGCGGTCTTATATTTAATAAACTAGCACTACAGGAGGAGTCAAAGGATTAGATACTTAGATAAAAAACAAAAGTGCATTAAAAATGTATTGACACATATGCTATTGAAAACGCCAGTTAATCTATACTATGAAAGTGAAAGTGTTAGTTGCTCAGCTATGTCTGCCTCTTTGCAACCCCATGGACTGTAGCCCACCAGGCTCCTCTGTCCATGGGATTCTGCAGGCAAGAATACTGGAGTGGGTTGCCATTCTCTTCTCCAGGGGATCTTTCCAACCCAAGGATTGAACCTGGGTCTCCTGCATTGCAGGTGAGTTCTCTATTGTCTGAGCCACGAAGGAAGCCAATCTGTGCTAAAGGAGGATTCAAAGGACTTAGATAAAAAACAACAAATGCATCAAAAAGGTATTGACACATATGCTATTGAAAACATCAGTTAATCTATTTACAATTGATTAAAAATGCCGACCATGAACTTGAAATAAAGCTGTAATAAGAGTTGTTGGCTGCTATACCTCCCAATATGTATTAGGTTGGTATGAAAGTAATGGCAGTTTTGGATTGTGAATTTTAAATCATTATAACTAGGCTTAAACACATCTTCGTTATTCAAAATAGGAATCATTACAGTCAACACATTTTTGCCAACAAGAAATAAGTTTATTTCTGTAGCATAAAAAATACATACTTTGGGATTTGAGGAACTCTCAGAAAAAGCATTTTCTGCCTCCTGCTGGTTGTGGGAGCATTTTCTCTGCAAAAAGCTGTCTAGATCCTTGAAGAAGTGATAGTAAGTTGGCAAGTGGTCAGGTGAATATGGCAGATGAACAAGGTAAAACTCTGCAGCACAGTTCATTCAATTTTTGAAGCACTGGTTGTGCAACTTGCGATTGGACGTTGTCATCGAGAACTGGGCCCATTCTGTTGACCAGGGCCAGTTGCAGGCATCTTGTGGATTTGCCGAGCATACTTCAGATGTAATGGTTTCCCTGGGATTCAGAAATCTGTAGTGGATAAAACCGGTAGCAGACCACCAAACAGTGACCCTGACCACTTTTTGGTGCAAGTTTGGCTCTGGAACGTCTCAGTCCAGCCACTGAGCTGGCTGTCACCAGCTGTTGTATAAAATCCACTTTCGTCGCAGGTCACAATTAGAAGGAGAAATGGTTTGCTGTTGTGTAGAATAAGATGACACTTCAAAATGACGATTTTTTTTGATTTTTGGTTAGCTCACGAGGCACCCACTTCATGAGCTTTCTTACCTTTCCAATTTACTTCAAATGCCAAATGACTGTAGAATGGTCAAGGTTAAGTTCTTTGGCAACTTCTTGTGTAGTTGTAAGAGGATCAGCTTCAGTGATCGTCTCATTTGGTCATTGTCAACTTCTGATGGCTGGCCACTGAGCTGCTCGTCAACTTCTGATGGCTGGCCACTGAGCTGCTCATCTTCAAGACTCTCATTTCCTTTGTAAAATTTCTTGAACCACTACTGCACTGTACATTTGTTAGCAGTTCCTGAGCCAAATGCGTTGTTGATGTTGAGAGTTTTCTCTGCTGCTTTACAACCCATTTTGAACTCAAACAAGAAAATTGCTTGAGTTTGCTTTTTGTCTAACATCATTTCCCTAGCCTAAAATAAATATAAATAAATAGCAAGTAATGTCATTAGCAAAGAAGCATAAAGCAAGAATTGTGCATTAAAATGATGTATAATATAACCACATTTAAGAATGTCTTCCAATATCAAACAGCAAAGTTCAACAACGCAAAACCACAATTACTTTTGCACCAACTTAAGATAATTGGATTTAATCCTCACAATCACCTTGTAGAACAGGTACACTTATTATCCCCACTTTACAGATGAGGAAATCAAGCCTTTGAGAACTGGCTGGGAGAGGACTGAAAGTGAGTGTTAGAACTGAAATTCACACTGACTCACAGGGCCCAGTGATGTCTTGAGGGTCAAGTGAAATAAATAAATGAAGATACAAAAAGTCCTTAGAGCAGCAGGAGGCAGAGGACAGAACTTAATAAATAAAACTAGTTACTATGATTATTATACCAACTCCTGCCTCTTCTTTTCTTTCTCACTAGCCTTACCTCTTTTAAATTCTTCCACAGTATACTTGAGGATAGCAGTATACTTGGGTCCATGTACTGAAACTCTCTCCTTCTGGCCTCTGATAGTTAAATATTTAAAAAAGTGGGGAGCTAAGTAAGTGTTGCAAATACACATAAATGTAAGTTCTTCAAATAAAAATGAAAGAAAAAATTGTGTCAAGACAAACCTAATTATTTCATCACGTAATCACGAACTCCATAGCTATGTGAATACAAGCCAATCAGGTCAAACAACACTGGTAAAAATGTGTTTTTATCAGACAGCTCTTGGGATTCTTTTAATTTATGAAAGAAGGCTTTCTGCAGCTCACAGTGCATGAGTTTGTTATGAACAGTACCAAATGAGTCCAGCTGTACTTCTTCATGCCATGGGAAATTGTACCTAGACCTATATCCTGAAAGACATGTGTCAGACCTGATACCCCAGATCCTCTGGGAAGCAGAGCCAAATAATGGGCACATTAGAAGACATCACATTTCTTGTATTTCACATCTAAGCCTTCCTGACCCCACGTATGTCTATTGGCTGCTTTAGTGGCAGTGCGGATTGGCTTTTCTTTTCCACTACTCAGTGGGAACAGGGACTGTGCCACTCGTAGCCATTGGTTATGCCTTAATCTTTTTTTTTTTTTTGGTTGAGCCTTTCATTTGGGACGTTAGTTCCCGGATCAGGGATCGAATCCATGCCCCCTGCATAGGGAGCTTGGCGTCTACCACTAAACTGCCGGGAAATACCAGTGCCAAGATCCGGCTCTTCAAGTGACTTTATATATTCTGAAAATCCACAGCTGGCTAACTGTGGATGACAAATGTCTGAGAACTAAACTGGGAAATTCAACACTGGATGTGGAAGACAGAGAAAGCTCAATATGTTATTTGTTTTGTACTTTTTTGTAGTTGTAAACCTGGGTGTTTTGTAGTTGTAACTGAGAAAATGAGCAGTCTTGCACCGGAAGCTGGGCGATAAATGGTAAAGTCCACTTATTATAATTTAATGGACAGTGCTTCCAAAATAGAAATTCACTTAAATTAACATAGTAAGTTAGATTAACCTAGTAGTTGGGTTAAAAAAATACTTTGATTAAAACCACACTGCAAAATGGGGAACCTCAGTGGACTGCTTTAAACTCTTGACCTCAGAGGAAGGAAACCAACTAACCAATAATGATAACTTGGAGAGGAAAAAAAAAAGGTTTAGGATCCATAACAGATTCGTCGTCAACAGTGTAATGATTCAGCATTCCGGAGGCCAAGTAAAACTAGACTTGAGGGTGTGCAGGTCAAGTGGTATCTCAGCGTACACGGACAGAATTTTCTGTGCGACACCGCACATTGGTGAGTATTTTTTACTATATCTCTGCAGGACCTCCCCGTAATGTTGATTCTCCTCCTTACATCAGCAGTCCTAGAAACGATGTGAGCTGTAGGGAACCCGTGGACATTTTTTTACCAACCCCACAACCACCCAATGGCCCCACTGCCCCGACTGGCCCCAAGCTACTGTCCAGGTCAGTTTCTACCGAGATGCAGCCATTGCCAAGACAAAGGAGTCCCAGATTGCCTTCGGAGCTACAGCTTGTCCGCAAGATTTCCAGAGGTTTTTTTTTTTTTTTTTAAACACAGTAAGGAGAGCACTAATAGTGTCTTTAGTGATCGTTATGCAAATTTATTTTCTTTACAGCTTTTTACGATCTCTTTTGCCAAACTACTTCACACACCAATTTTCCTGCTGTGTATCGCCAGGCAACTGTGGCGCGAGTGCTGGGAGGGAAAGGGTGGGGAGAGCGAGCAGTCCGTGGGTCTGGCGGCTGAGATAAGGCCGGGGGAAACACAGCCTTCTTGGGCTGAGCCAGGATCTAATACTCCGAAATCTGCCACCCGCAGTACTGGTCAGGCAGCTGGGTGGGGCGGGGCGGGGCGGGGCGGACGCGCCACGTCTCGTGACGAATCGACAGCTCTGGGCATGATTCAAAAGGCCGAGGAGCCAATAGGAACCCCGGGAAGGCTGACCAGAGGGGCGGGGCGAGGAGAGGGCGGGGTCGGGGAGGCGCGCGCCCGGGCCGCGGGACCGCGGAGCGCGAGAGCGCGAAAGCGGGCAGTGTCGCGCGCGCGGAACCGCCGCCGGGTTGCTGCTCCGCGACTCTCCCGAAGCCGTTCGTGTTCCCGCAGGATCACCGAGCAGGTGAGCTCCCGAAACCCCGCCCCGCTCCCCGCAGCGCGGTCTCCAGGGGATCTGGGGGACGCCCGCTGGGAGGGTTCGGCGGATGGGCAGGGGTCCCAGGGCGCCTGGCGTGGAGCGGCGGCTTCGCCCTCCCCTCCTCAGGGTCGGTCCGGGCGGCTGCTGGCTAGGCTTGAAGTGCTCCCGGCCCGGCTAGCTGCGGAAATGAAGCTATGGTTTTAAATTGCCGACGTTTCCCTCCATTTTGGACGCGCCGCGTCGGAGTAAAATGATGTTGTCTGGGGAGGATGTGTGGGTGGGTGATCCACCCCGGTGCCTTTGTCCCCGCCCTGCAGCATCGGCCCTCCCAAGACTGCTCCGAGCGCCTTTTTGACAGATTAGCCTGGTGGCTTGGCGGGCCCAGCTCTTGGGTAGGCAGAACGGGCGCGGCAGCCTGGCGGACGGGGAAGTGGGGTTGCCAAGTTGACTTTAATTGTCGGTGGTTGTCACTGCCCTGGAGGGTCGTGGCCGTCTCTGGCGACTTCCAAGGCTGGCTGCATGCATTACATTCCCCCGCCCGGTGTTTCTGCGCACTCAAAAAACGGGCAGGTTTGCGTGCTCCTGCTAAAGCTCTATCCTTTTACCCCCTTCTTTTTAATACATCTTTTTAAGGCTTAAAAAAAAATAAGTGCCTGACTGCAAAGGGCCTCGTTCCAGGCGGTTCACCAAAATAATTACGCGGTCTGATCGGGAATCAGGCTGTTGATACTCAGAATGATCCAGTAGATACATTGGACAGCGCGTGGACGATTCAAGGGTTCAACCTGGAGCAAGTGAACTTGCTCATCTGATGTGTGGAGGAGCCTGCACCCGGCCGGACCCCAGCTAGACCCATGCTTCTGGTCGCAGCCCTCAGGGACCTTGCAAATAAACACGTGCACATCTGTAAAGACGCCGTAGTACCTGCCATGGAGGAAAGGATGGGTGTGTGTGCACTAATTTAGATCGAGCACCAAGTCCAATTTAAGTTTGGTTTCTGAGAGCTGTCTAGAGAGGAGGGGAAAGAGTGAGTACGAGGGAAATTATTGCTCCTTCAGTTATTTATTTTGCTTAGGACGATAGTGGGGCCATTCTGCCTGTGCAGCCAGGAAGATGGCAGTTTCTTCTGCACCCTGCGGCAGGGGCAGGAGCTAGGCCAGGGGTTCCTGTTTGGGTTTTGCCCGGTAGGCCAGCCTTGGGTGCAGGTGTTGAAGAAGGAAGCTGTGAGAGTTCATTTGCTCTTCACTTTCTTTGCCATGTTTAGACTGATTTGGGAAAGTGGAGAAAGATGACCGAAGATGTGATCAGCAGGGAATAGCACATTCTGTTGTGCTGATAAACAGTAACATATTGGAGCCGAAATGTGTAAGGATTCCAGCGCCAACTGACACTGAAGTTAGCAAGCATGTGGCTTAATAGAGAAAAGCCTGAGGGTCCCCATGTTTCCACTGCTGATGGGGAGATGCAGTCATTGTGTTCAGTAAACAGAATTTTTCTTTGCAGACAAACTTGGCTAAAACCTCCCTTTTGAGGGAGGCCTATCTTTTGATTTTCTAGGCAATGGCAATACACTCCAGTACTGTTGTCTGGAAAACCCCATGGACGGAGGAGCCTGGTAGGCTGCAGTCCATGGGGTCGCTAAGAGTCGGAGACGACAGCGACTTCACTTTCACTTTTTACTTTCATGCATTGGAGAAGGAAATGGCAACCCACTCCAGTGTTCTTGCCTGGAGAATCTCAGGGACAGGGGAGCCTGGTGGGCTGCCGTCTGTGGGGTTGCACAGAGTAGGACACGACTGATGCGACTTAGCAGCAACAGCACCAGCAGGTGATGGTACGGTGACTGCATAAATGTCCTGGGGCTTTTCTGTCCTACCTGCCTCGTTGCTCCTGAAGGGTTAGGATGTGATGCACTGTGCAATACTCGTGCAGAGTGGAGGTGTACCATCATAATGGTGGTGGTTTCATCTTTTGGAATATTTGTGTATGAGATAGAGGTCTCCTGAGAAGAATGCTGGTTTGTCCCTCCCCCCCCCCCCCATTTTCAATCACCATATGAAAGATTGCTGTTCCTAATTCTTTTAAGTTGAGTTTAGAGACCTAACAGATATCCACGAGATATCTTAATTTGTTTAACCCCCAGTATTTGATTGATAACAGAAAAACCTCTTTGGCATTGACCTATGACCAGTTTTGGATAGATACTGTGTATGTGGTATCTGTGCAATAAAATTTCTGAAAGGGACAGAATCTGCTCAAGGGATTTTCGCTAGTGGTAAAGAACCTGCCTGCCAATGCAGGAGACATAAGAGAGCTCGGTCTGAGCCCCGGGTCGGGAAGATCCCCTGGAGGAGGGCATTTCAACCCACTCCAGTCTTCTTGCCTGTAGAATCCCATGGATAGAGGCAGG
The DNA here is from genome assembly GCF_014754425.2 of Oryx dammah. Classification (NCBI taxonomy): domain Eukaryota; kingdom Metazoa; phylum Chordata; class Mammalia; order Artiodactyla; family Bovidae; genus Oryx; species Oryx dammah. The sequence goes on from NW_024070205.1 coordinate 51,988,746, forward strand.
CTACAGTCCATGGGTCGCACAGAGTCGGACAGCGACAGCACACACACAGTCAGCCCTTAATTCCTGAGGGACTGTGTTTGAAAAGTTTATGAAGAGTTATTTGAAACTTGAATGACATCTTCATGTAGAAAGATGTAATTGCCTTCTGCCAACCCTGGTCAACTGACATCAGAGAACTAGTACTGATAACAGAGGTTTGATTTTAAGGGGTCTGAGAAGAAGGAAGGGGCATAAGAAAAGAGAGAAGAGGGCACATTTCCTTCCTCTTTCTTAGTGTTTGGAGGCTTGGAGCTAAATGTTGAAATAGGCAAAACTTGCTGTTGTCACCTTCCTTTTTTGTGCCCCTCCCCCGGGTCGGAAGGTGTCCACCACCTTCTATTTTTCAAGTTCCCCTCACGTGACTCCTCAGCCAGGTGGGACTTCATCCTCAGAGCATTTGGGCTCCTTGTCCTTGCTCCCCCCGCCCCCGCCCCCAGCCCAAACCGCTTCATTACCCCAGTAATGCTATCTCAGGTAGGTGTCTTGTACCTAACATGCGAATGGACTGACATCCTCTAATCACCACCTAAGTCTTTCTGTTTTCTTTCATCTACCCACCTAGCTCCTATTTATCTAAACAAGTGAAGCTTGTGAAGTTGGCCTCTCAGATGATTAACAGGGAAGAAATGTGATGCTTGGGAAAGACTTTCTCAGAAGGGATGTGATAATGTGACTTTCTCCTTTCTTAATTCTGGAGAGTCTTCAAAAGCTCTGAGATGTTGGTATTGTTATGTAATCAGCTCTTGACAGGAGCCGAGTGAGGAATGTATTCCCTATGCCCAGAGGATATTTCGGGAATGAAGGTGATGCAAGGAGAGATTTTTCTGTCGTACTGCCTTCTTCAGAGGGCCTAGCTTGTTCAGTTGGTGTTGTAGATGTCAGCAGGAGCTGGTTTTGTCCTGTGGAAATGTGAATCTGCTGGTCCATTGAGGGAGAAGCTCTTACTACCTAAGAGCTAGAAGCACCCAGCAATCAGTCGATGTTTGAAAAAAAGTAGCAAACAGGTCTCATGTAAGTGGCAATTCCTGCAGATTGCTTGTGGCTTCTTAGGGTGTTGTTCTTTTACCAGGCTTCATGGGCTGTGGTTCACTGGAAAAGAAGGCTATAACTGGAGGTTGATGTTTGCTGTAGGCATTTGAATAAAGAGCTAGGATACTGGCCTAGTTGTGTGGTTGGCAGAATTACTTGGTATACATTGAGACTTCAGCTGTAAAACTTGAAAGATTTGTGAAAACCCCAAATTTGCTCTTCATTTTGGATTTGAAGTTATTTTTCTCTCTCTTGATAGGTTATATAATGTTAATTATATTTGATCTCCTTGTAGTCCAAGGGACTCTCAAGAATCTGTTGTTCTATATTTGTCCTATTGATAGTTATTGTTATCCTCTTGTGGTGCCTAATTTATAAATTAAACTTTATCATAGGTATGTACGTGTAGTATCTATGGGACTATAGTATATATCCCCGTAGTATATACGGGGCTCTGTACTGTCTGTGGTTTCAGGCATCCACTGGGGATGCCTGGAGGTCTTAGAATATATCCCTCTCGGATAAGGAGGGAACTACTGTTTATGTGGATTTAAATATCAAAAAATATGTATACTTTGTGAGATTGTGCCTTGCTAATTAGAGAAGTGTGGTCACTGTAGGTGGGTGGTGTTTTGCTTGGTGCAAATCATTTGAGCCTTTATGTTTTGTCATATCTAATCCTCAGTGCCACTGCTGGGTATAGTGTGGTTTCCAGTGAAATATGGTGGGGCAGAGAGGACAACCTCTGTGTCCTGACTCCGCCACTTCATGTCGTCTCTCTCTGTGCCTTGGACAAAACAGTTAACATATTTAAGCTTCAACTGTAAAACAGGAATTGAACACTCTTTCCTCCAGAGGCTTCTCTAGCCCGAAAGTCTTGACCAGTTAAATATTTTGGAAAGTTATATTTTAGTGTTTAATGCGAAAAGACAAATGTGTATATGCTCAGACTCTTTTTTTTTTTTTTTTAACTATTCAGACAGATTTTTGAAAATGCCAAGTAGGAAATTTGCCGATGGTGAGGTGGTAAGAGGTCGATGGCCTGGGAGTTCGCTTTATTATGAAGTAGAAATTCTGAGCCATGACAGCAACTCTCAGCTTTACAACGTGAAATACAAAGATGGAACTGAACTTGAATTGAAGGAGAGTGATATCAAGGTAAGCGCTCTTTGGTTTATAGACCATGTTTATAATAATTGGGAAATCCCAGTAGGCGTGGTTTTTAAGCTTAGAGCAGTCAGGTCTGACTCTCACACTCCTTCTCTGGGTCATATCCTGATTTTGGCTCTGGAAGTGGATCAATGAGGCACAGTGCTGTGTTCCTCAGAATCTCCCAGTCTGCTGAAGTCAGACACTTAGATTGCCCTCTCCCTGGTTTAATGCACTCTACCATTCTGTGACAGTTTGTCATGGGTGGTACTGGAGCGTAATAAGAATAGGGAAGGGCTTGGGGTTTTGGGGCAGCCTTTCAGAGCTGAGCGCTGAAGACAGATAGAGAAACTCAGGTGATAGAGCCAGGGGCTTCCACAGTGGGTTGTGTGCCAAAGGCTTGGGTGGGGTTGGAGACAGACAACCAGTGCTGAAAGGGTGTGGTGGACAAGGGCCAGAGGAGGGTTAAGAAGGAACCAGAACTGGAGGGGTTTGGGCTTCATCCTAGACACTGAGATTTAATCAGGAGAGTGACGTTAGTTAGATTTGAGCCCAGGGCTTCTCAACCTGTCTGGTGAAGACCTGAGCTTGAAAATATCTGATCCATGGTATATAAGTACTTATTAATATATCATAATTAGTAGGCAGATGAAAAAAAAAAGTACAAAATAAAAGCCCTGACGTTTAATTCTCAGATTCAATAGACATAAAATTACTTGGTCAAAATGCTATAAAAATTTCTACTCACTTCTTCTCAATTTCATTCCTTGTCTCAGATCAGTAACCCATCTCGAGCCCATAGCATATGGACCACAGTTCGAGTGCTGTAGACCAGGGGTCTATGACGGTTTTGAGTAAAAGGACAGGTTGCAGATGTCTGAGGCACTGTGGGATGTATAGTTCCTGCAGCGTGAGAGTAGGTCGGGGCGCGGCAGTGTCTCAATGAGATTTTATTCACAGACACTGAACTTTGAATTTCAGATAATCCTCATGTGCCACCAAGTTTCATTCTTCTTTTGAGTTTATTTGCAGTCATTTAAGAACTGTAAAGCCATTCTTAGCTCTGGGACCACACAAAATGTGTGGGAAGGATTTGGACTGGGGGGTAGTTTGCCTTCCTTGAGGTCTAGATCCCTGGAAACATTTGGAGTAGGTTAGGGCAGGGTAAAATATTACTAAGTAACCCAGTCTTGGACTTTTTTTTCAAAAATCTGACAGTGTTTTATTTGGAGTGAAACGGTGGGACTGATTTTCTTGTTATTTTCTGTGTGCTCTTTTCTTTTGTCCCATCATCTCAGTCTTTTTTTCTTTAAAGATTTTCTTTTCTTTTTTTGATGTGGACCATTTTTAAAAGCCTTTATTGAATTTGTTAACATATTGCTTCTGTTTATGTTATGGTTTTTTTGACTGCCAGGCATGTGGGATCTTAACTCCCTGACCAGGGATCGAAACCCCCTGGATCAGGAGGGGCGAAGTCTGAACCACTGGACTGCCAGGGAAGTTCCCATCTCAGTCTGAGTCAATGTTATTATATCTCTTGTATATGTTATTGGGACAATATACCGCTACTTGATTTAGAATAGGCATTTCATGGTAGTACCGTCAAAAGAGAGTTAGGAGTGGAAAGGCTGCCTTGGCCTCAGGAGAGACGGGCCATTGCCGCAGTTGTCGTTGGCCTCATTGGATGGATGCTCTGCTCCCATGAGCTCCTGAAGTGACTTTAGAAGCATTGGTGCCAACCACTGCCATTGCTCCCTTCTTGCAGTGTGGGTCTGCCTGTGTTGTGACTTAAATACTGAAGCTCTGCCTTCTCCTCCCGCTCTAGCCTTTAACCTCCTTCAGGCAAAGGAAAAGTGGCTCGACTTCTAGTTCTCCCTCTAGACGCCGGGGGAGCCGCTCGAGGTCTCGCTCCCGGTCCCCTGGCCGGCTCCCAAAAGGTTCCCGCCGATCCGCCTCAGCATCGTACCAGGCTGACCTGAAGGAAGCAAGGAAGGAAGCCAAGAAGGACATGTTGGAAGTTAAACTGACTCCACTGGTGCTGGTGCGTGTGTTTGGGAACCCTCCAGCCTCACGTAGCGTTTAGTCTGCCCAGATCACGTCTCCCCCTTCATGTGTCCGCATGTGATCTGCAGTTAATAGTATTAAAATGTCAGGGAAACATCAAATCTAAGGTGGCGACTTGGAAAGGTTACATTAGAAAATGACTGTTTGGAAGAATAGAAGGTATAATGCTTTTAAGTTCCATGAAAAGAACGTTTTTAAGTTTTGAGTGTTACTTAATGTTGTGGTTTTAAAAGAAAAAAAGCAGTGTTTAAATTTTAAATAGATGCAAATTATAGATTGAACTAAGTTTTTATCGTAAATAAAAGTTCATGTAGAAAATAATGAGACAAATAAATTTAAAAAATTGAAAGAAAAGAATGAGACATAATATATGGTATAAAAACATTCTTGCTTAGTATCACTGTACTTAATTACCTTCTGTACTCAAAGATGACACTTTTAATTGAATTACTTTCACAGTTCAAGGTTGGAAATATTAGTGTATGCAGAGCCTGTAGGACCTTGCACAATGAATAATTTGGATCATAGACCAAATCAAAATTATAAATAAACAGAATTGAATAAATGTCATTGTTTACTCTCTTCACTTAATGTTACCTCTTTCTTGGATAAAATGCACATAGATTTTTAATAACCTTAAAAAACTGGATTATTACATAGTGTTTTGTAGTCAGATTTAAAAATTTTAAGATATTGGGAATAACCGTCTATTATATTTTCCTACATCACTTTTGTTGTTGTACAATATTGTTTGGATTTACTATAAATTGTATGGCGGTAACGTAATTGTTAGCACCCTTGTTGATAGGCATTAGCTTTTTTTCTTTCTAAATTTTCATTATTATAAACAAATATTCTTACACATCTGATATATCCTTAGGATAAAATCTTATAAGTGGAACTGCTCTGTCAGATGGATAGAGTAGATTTGGAGCTTTTACTGCATATTGCCAAATTGTTTCAAGAAAGTTTATACCAGTTCAGGTAGGGTATGAACGACTGTTTTCTCATTCTGAGTAAAATAGTTATTAGTTTTTTTTTTCTGCCAATATGATCATCAGAGATTTTCAACTCACTGTTTTAAATTGCATTTTGACGATTATTAGTGAGTTTGAACCTTGTCAGTGGCTCCCTTTACTAGTCAGATGACTCGGGGTAAGGAACAAGTGTTGTATGGTTTCTGTCACGTGTCATTTTTAGCTTTTAGTGACCACTGTATTTTTTACAGTGGAACTTCCTTATACTCCTGGTGACCCAAGAGCTACAGACTAGCTTTGCTCTTCACCAGTTGAGCCCTGGGCTCACCACGGACTCATTGCTGAGTTGAGGATGGTGTGATGTGCATGAAAGACCATACTTAGACCGCACGTAGCTTTGACGTCATGTCATCCTTGTTCTTTTGGACTCCTGATTGTGATAACTTGCATTACTTTGCTTCAGTGTGGATACCCTGTCAATTTGCCATCATTATAGTTTAGGGTCAGTTGACTAGCTATGTTACAGGATTACACTTGTGGTTGCTGTGGATCACATACTGGACATTTGCAAAACCACTGCTGAGTGGCTCATTGCCACTTTGATAAACTTAAGTTGAATGCTGTCACTGCTCAGTTAGACCTTGATTTGAGCTAGAACTTGGTCCTCTATTAATGTTGTCTTCTGATAGCTAGCCCCTCAAAGGATATATTTATTTTTTTAATTTGTTTTCCTCCTATTGCTTTATTAGCAGTATAATCTGTCTGTGACTTTAAAGGAGCAAAGTTACAGATTTCAGCCATACATTGCCTGAAAAATGTTTTGTAAATTTAAGTCCTTCCTTTGTACCATCAATAAGAAATTCCCTCCACTGCTTAAAGACATTCAAGGAAAGAGACTGAGTTGAGAAGAGAGAATTAGGGAGAGAAAATGTAAGGTTAAATAAAAATGAGGTAGATGAAATTGAGAAAATAGGCAGTTCACAGATTACTAGTAGTACTCTGTAAGTACCCACTATTTCTTCATTTCCTACTATTTAGAGTATCTGTTAAGATTTAGTCTAATTTTGTTTAAAAGATGAAACATTTTATGAAAAATGTTATGTTACAGAAAAATCCCAATGAACTCTTTGGCTAATGCAATAGAAACCTCTAAGAGCCAATCTTTTGAAGATTGGGAAATTCTAGTCAATTCTATTCCATTTCATTTTTAGCAAAAATAGGCTGAAATAGGCTGAGTTCAGACTGTGAAAATCTTTGATTGGTTTTATTGCTTGGTTTCACAGTACTGAATTTTTACCATCATGTTCCCTTTTACTAAATTACCATTCTTATGGTTAAAATGTTTTATATTCTTCAATTTAGAAGCCATTTGGAAATAGCATCAACAGATATAATGGGGAGCCCGAGCTCATCGAGAGGAATGACATACCTCACAAAAACACGCAGGTATGATGTGGTTCATTTCTCTTCTTGGGCAATCTTTTTCTTTGTTAAAGTGACTTTCTCTAAAGAAGCACATTGAAAACCATCATTTTTCTTAGAATCTTTTCTAAAATTCTGTCCTTAAATTAAGACTAAACATAGAGGTTGTCATACTGAGTGAAGTCAGTCAGAGAAGGAGAAATATCGTATGATATCCTTTATGTGTGGAATCTAAAAAGAAATGGTACAAATGAACTGAATTACAAAACAGAAAGGGACCTCACAGACTTAGAGAATGAACGTGTGGTTGCCGGGGGGACAGGATAGTTATGAAGTTTGGGATGGTCAAGTACAACCTATATTTAAAATGGTCAACAAACAAGGACCTACCATATAGCACATGGAACTCTGCTCAGGGTTATGTGGCAGCCTGGATGGGAGGGGAGTTTGGGTGAGAATGGATATGTGTATATGATGTATGGCTGAGTCCCTTCACTGTTCTCCTGAAACTATCACAACATTGTTAATCGGCTATGCCCCAATACAAAATAAAAAGTTTAAAAAAAAGTGTAATTTAACAGATTTATTAGTTTATATGGCTATATTAAGATACTGAATTAGTTAATGTGGTAGCATTCATGATACTTACTGACTATAGATACTTAATACTTTTTATTTTTTAAATAGGAAAAATTCCATTTGTCACAAGAGAGTAGTTATATACCTACACAGTATAGCCTTCGTGCAAGAAGAGAAGAGATCAAATTAAAAGAAGTAGATTTGAAGGAAGAAAAAGTTGTCACAAAAAGACCTGCATTGTTGAGAACCTCTGAAGTGGCAGCCACACAGTTGAAGGACTTAGAGTTCGGAGGAGTGCCTGGTAGGTATCAGAATCAGCCTGGGGAGGGCAGGTAGCGTGGGCGAGTGGTCATTGTGTGAAGTGAGCAGGAAAGGCCTTTCTCTGAAGAAATCTGCAGGCAGCCAGGGAGTGAGCCTGGTAGGAGCCTGGGAAGAATTTTCAGTTAGGAGGAACAATAGGTGCAAAGGCCTGAGTGGGAGCATTTTGGAGGGTTATCATAGAGGAGAAAGGGTGCCCTTGTGGCTGTATGTAAAACTTTTAGTGACCTTTTCATAGGTTTTGAGCAAAGAAGTGTAAAGTGATGAAGGGAAGTTGGTATGAAAGTTGTATGTAGGAAGGACAGTGAATGATTGGTGATTGGGAAATCTGCTAATAATCAGATCATGGTGCTAGGGCCTGGCTTGGCAGTAACACTGGGAATAAGCTGCATGCTTCCAGTTGGGGTCATGGTGTCTGCCTTACCTGCTGGACAGGTTGCTTTTGAGGGTCAAAGATCTGAAGCGTTCAGAGGCTTGGAGTTATTAAGTGGGTGGAGTGGTGAGGTTTTATGAGGTTATACCAAGAAAGGACTTCTTGGTCAAATGGTTCAAAATTCTGCATGGCTTAACTCCTTTGTATTTTATAAGTTATAACTCATGTATGGATGTGAGAGTTGGACTGTGAAGAAAGCTGAGTGCCGAAGAATTGATGCTTTTGGACTGTGGTGTTGGAGAAGACTCTTTAGAGTCCCTTGGACTGCAAGGAGATCCAACCTGTCCATCCTAAAGGAGACCAGTCCTGGGTGTTCATTGGAAGGACTGATGCTGAGGCTGAAACTCCAGTACTTTTGCCACCTCATGTGAAGAGTTGACTCATTGGAAAAGACTCTGATGCTGGGAGGGATTGGGGGCAGGAGGAGAAGGGGACGACAGAGGATGAGATGGCTGGATGGCATCACTGACTCGATGGACATGAGTCTGAGTAAACTCCGGGAGTTGGTGATGGACAGGGAGGCCTGGCATGCTGCGATTCATGGGATCACAAAGAGTTGGACGTGACTGAGCAACTGAACTGAACTGGACTAAACTCTAGGTGGTGTCCAACATTGCTTAACAGTCTGTGCACATGCTACATAAATGTGATACTGTTTGTTTTTTTAAAAATAATTTTACTTATTTATTTTTGGCCCTGCTGGGTCTTCATCACTGTGCAGACTTTTCTCTTGTGGTAGGCAGGGGCAGCTCTTTGTTGCCATGCTTGGGTTTCTCACTGCTAGGGCTTCTCTTGCTGTGGAGCACGGGCTCGAGGGCGTGGACTTCTGTAGTTGTGGCATATGGATTCAGTAGTTGCAGCTCCAGGGCTTTAGGGCACAGGCTCTGGTCCTGTGGCATGTGGGATCGTCCCAGATCAGGGATTTGACTCATGTCCCGTGCACTCACAGGCGGATTCTTTGCCACTGAGCCATGAAGGAAGAAGCCCTGAATGTGATACTGTTTTAATTGTTAGAAACTTAGGGTTATAAAATTTTTTGTTTTTTAAAGATTAGACCAATAGATAGTTTTTAGATGTTCCAGTCTTCAGATTGCTGGAATCTCAACATATTCTTTCCCATTGTGGTTGGATTTTGGATGTTTTAGAGGCTGGTTTCTGAGGTGGAATCTAGCTCTTCAGTGCTGGTTGTGTGCTGTTTTTTGTTTTTTTTTTTTTTTTTTTACTACTTTTATGCCTGTGGTTGCTTTCCCAGAAGATGTAACAGGTGGACATGAGGACTATCTCGTGGGACATTAGACGCTGGTTTCAAACAGCTAGCCAGACTTGAGTTCTGACCTTCACTAGAAACTCAAGTAATTCTTGCAAAAAAAAATAAAACAAACTAGCCTGGATTGAAATAAGAGCCTTGAATGTTCACTGATTATTTACAGGTGTTTTTCTCATCATGCTTGGCCTGCCGGCCTTCCTCTTCCTGTTGCTGTTGATGTGTAAACAGAAAGAGCCCAGTCTTCTGAATTTCCCACCTCCTCTGCCAGCTTTGGGTGATTTATGGGAAACCAGAGTCTTTGGGGCCTACCTCCTCTGGTTTCTCCTTCAGGCTCTGTTCCACTTACTGCCGATTGGAAAGGTAAGGTTGTATTGGTGGGGCACAGGGTAATGAGATGGTCTTCCTTTCACTCCCATGTTTATGTGAAAGTATTGATAGTAGTTTTAAGGTTCAAAGCTGTCCATAGTCACAACCACCCAAGCTTAGAAATTTTAGTTTGTTAAACCTTTACTCTTTGTGTTCTGTAACACTTGCTTATCAAGCAGAACTTTAAGAATCTGATTAAGGGTTCTTGTGTAACTTTCCAGACCAAATAGAAAAGAATAAGCTATTTTGCAAAATAGCCCGAATAATAGCAGAGGTTTCTGGGGAAGAAAAAAGTTTCCTCATATGTCATTTCAGGTGCAGAATTTTAAGTTATCAGTTGATAGGCTACTGAGCTCAGTGGACTTTAGTCCGTTTCTTTTACTTTTTAAAATATGATAAGTTTTCTAATTTTCATCTCAGAACTTTGTTGTTTGGACCATTGAATGTTCTCTTCAAACTCATGCAGTGTCTTTAAATCTTGTCCTCATTGCTGAGTATAGTCTTTTTTTTTTTTTTTCAGTAGAATCCTCTACTTGGATATATTTAAAGGAACATGAGATTCCTTAATGAATAAATAATTCATTTAAGGATCTTATTCTTAGGGCTTTGCAAGTTTGCCAACTGTCTGTAGACGAAAGGATCAGTTTTATTGGGAATGGAGAATGTCAGTGATAGGAGGCTAGAGCTGCAAACTTTAAATGCTTTGGGACCTCACCATAACATTGGCCTTAGAGAGGATTCTTGTTATGTGAATTTTCAGGTATTTTTTTAATAAGACTCTACAGTAAAAATCACAAGTTCAGATAAGTTAGGTCAACTAGATAATATTTATTGAGAAAAGCAGTTTTGATGGGGTTTATATATATTTATTTATAAATATATATATATATTTCACAGACTAAAATCAAACATAGGAGTTATTAGATACCTTTAATAGATAAGAATCTTTTGAAATTAGCATGTGATTTTGCAAATCCTGTGATCTCAAACAGACATTACATTTCTACTGGGTTCCCTTTCATAGCTAATGAAAGAGTATAGTAGTTTGGCCGAAGACAGATGATACCATATTAGTATTTTATAATTTATAATGAATTGCACCATTTCTGAATATTGGGGAGTAAAATTTAGTTGCCATTGGGCAAGTGAACTTTTTAACTCATCCCATTCAAATGTGTTTCTTGAGTACCTTTTATGTGGGGATTCTGTGGGTGATCCAAATGAAGAGATGAAATGGTCTAGTGGACATGCTCACTGTCTCTTATTGGAGATAAAAGAATCACATGAAATGATTGAATAACTGGGTGAGCATATATTTATAAATAGCAGAGCAAGTCAGTATATGAGTTCCTGCCATCAATGATATGGGCCATAGTGGACTGGGTGAGTGGGGTTGAACCTGATTGAAAGGACTGCACAAATGTGAGGTGCTGGAGTTGTACTCCACTTTGTAAGCAGTGGGGAGTCATTGACAGATTTTGAGCTAGAGATCAACTAGATGTACAGGTTTTTGAAAACACATCTAGTCTTGTGGTGGGACATGGGATGGTTGGGGGAGGGTGGCTATTGCAATAGTCTGAGTACCCAGAGAAGTCACTACTAGATTTGTATTTGAGATAAACTCCTGAAGGTGGAATTACTTCACCAAAGGGCTAAACTTTTCCTACCAAAAGACAATCCTCCTTGTTGGTCATATTGAAATTTAGGTGATTTTACAAGACACACACGCACACACACACATACACACACACACGCAGTAAAGTGATGTGCTTTTTAAATTTTTTAATTAAAAAACAAAACTTTTCTTTTAAGGTTGTAGAAGGAACACCTCTTACTAATGGAAGAAGACTCAAGTACAGATTAAATGGTAATCTTTTTTTTTAAGACTCAAATTGATGACTTGATAGCACAGACTTTTGGGTGTTGTACTCTTTTAAACTATCAAAGCTGATTGCACCAGAGCAGTAAAAAGTAAATTATTTCTTAGTAGTCTAAAGGGCATGCAAATAAACTGCTCACACCTGCAGCCAGTATATCAAAATTATGCTGTGTAGAGTAACAAGCCCCTCAGTCACTCTTTTCCTCTCTCCAGTTTTATTCTCTTTTTATGTACTTGTTAATTTACTTTTGGCTATGGTAGGTCTTTGTTACTGCAGACTTTCTCTAGTTGCAAGTGAGCAGGGCCTGCTCTGTTTGCGGTGCACAGGCTTCTCACTGCAGTGGCTTCTCTTGTTTGGAGCATAGGCTCTTGGGTGCGTGGACTTCAATAGCTGTTGTAGTGAGTGAACTCAGTAGTTGCAGATCCCAGGCTCTAGGCATGCAGGCTCAGTAGTCATGGTGTATGGGCTTAGGTGTTCTGCAGCACGTGGGATCTTCCTGGACCAAGAATGAAACTGGTGGTGTCCCTTGCATTACAGGTTGGATTCTTAACCCCTGGACCACCAGGGAAGCCCCAGTTTTATTTTCTTAATAGTATTTATCATTCACTGAAGCAGTTTTGCATAAGCATTTTATCCTCCTGAGTCATCTCCACGTAGTGAAGTCCTACACGATGTAGGCTTCCTGGCCACTCCTGCTCTTGGGAGTTCTTGCTCATTTGCCCTGGCCACTGGCCTGTGGGCCATCTCTAGGCTATATTCTCAGTGCTTTTGCCTGGAAAACTTTCCCCTGGTGTCAGCTGCCTCATCTCTGATGTGTCTCTGCTCAGAGAAGCAAGCCCTCAGGTCCCTTTCTTTCCTTTACCCTGCCTTATTTTCCTCTATGATAGGCCTTCCAGACATCAGGGTGCTTATCTGTTCACAGGGGTCTCCCCACGAGAAGGCGGCTTGTGGGCTGGGACTTGGCTGTGTCTTTGTGGTACCCTCCGTGTCAGCAGAGTGACTGGCCTGTAGGAGGCACTCATTAGTGGGAGCTCTGAGTGGATGGAGTGAAAGTCTCCCTGAACATCTCAACAAGAGGGCCTTGTCCCCCTTGATCCAGCACCTCCTGTGGTTGGAGTGTGTGCTGAGGAAGAGGATCAGCCTACCTTTGCCATGTAAAGACTGATGAAGTTTCATTAACTTAAGAAATAAATGTATATATAGTGTGCTGCACTGTGCCTCGTCACTCAGTTGGGTCTGACTCTTTGTGATCCCATGGACTGTAGCCCACCAGGCTCCTCTGTCCATGGGGATTCTCCAGGCAAGAACACTGGAGTGGGTTGCCATGCCCTCCTCCAGGGATATATAGTGTAGTTATCCTTAAATGATTTTCCATTTTAACTAGACTGAGTAGACTGTTTCCCTTTCCTTGGGAACTATTATTGTCGTTTTTAATTCTTGGGCTGTTTTAATCCCGTCACTTCTCACCTGTCTGACTGTGGGTGCCTCTTTCAGTGGCTCACCGGCATCCACCATATCTGAACCCCTCTGACCTGGCATCCACCATATCTGAGTCCCTCTGCTGGGCTTCAGAGGGGAAGCCAGAGGCACTCTAGATGCCTCTTGTGCCAAGTGTGTAAAGCACCGAGCCTAGCTCAGCCCCTGACCCATGGTGGTTGCTTGACATGTTTTTGCTGCTACTGTCAGATATTTTGTTTACTTTTACCAGATTCCTTGCTTCTGGAACCAGGTGTAGAATCTGCCCTATGCCTTGCTTCCCCAGTGAGGCTGAATCTGGGGAGGGATGGGGTGGTATCCACTTCTTGCCATCAGATCTGTCACTATTTGTGTTTTGTGAGCTTCTCTCTAGGTGCCCATTTACCTCTGAGTGCTCTTCTTTTTTGTTTTGGCTTCCCTTTGAAGGCGCGGCTCCTCCCAGGCTGAGCACAGTAGTCCTGAGCTTGGACCTGTCAGAGCACGCTGGCAGTGGCTGGACCAGTTGCTTGATCCTTCTTTTTAAAATTTCCTTGTCTGATTACTCTCACTCTAGCATTAGAAGATTTTACCATTATAAACTAAGGAGAGTCCTAAGATGTTTTGAATAATTTAATCCACACAGGCAAGAGAGCAAGAGCAAGAAACTGCTTCATCTACCATTCTTTTTCTTTAATATTAATAAATTTTATGAGTGTTAAATGAATGTTTTACAGAGTTACTCTTTAGAGTAAACACGATATGTGGAAAACGTGAATTTAAATAGTTAATTAGAGATGACAGTTTTACTTTACAAAAACTTTGGTTTCAGAATTTTTTTTTCAATTTTTAAAAAAATTTGTTTTAATTGGAGGATAATTGCTTTATAATATCGTGATGGTTTTTGCCATACATCAACATGAATTGACCATAGGCATCCATGTATCCCCTTCCTCCTAAACTCTCCTCCCATCCCCCTTTCAGAATTCTTATAATATCTACCTCTTTTCTGTATTAGACTGTATTTTTTTTCCTTTTTTAAAAATATAAATTTATTTATTTTAATTGGAGGTTAATTACTTTATAATATTATACTGGTTTTGCCATACATCAACATGAATCCACCACAGGTATACACGTGTTCCCCATCCTGAACCCCCCTCCCTCCTGCTTCCTCATACCATTCCTCTGGGTCATCTCAGTGCACCAGCGCCAAGCATCCAGTATCATGCATCAAACCTGGACTGGCAATTCATTTCATATATGATATCATACATGTTTCAATGCCATTCTCCCAAATCATCCCATCCTCTCCCTCTCCCACAGAGTCCAAAAGACTGTTCTACACATCTGTGTCTCTTTTGCTGTCTTGCATACAGGGTATTGTTACCATCTTTCTAAATTCCATTGTGTTAGACTCTTTTTATCCAAATATGATTTGATGACTTAGAGGATAATTTTTGCAGACACTTGACTCCTGAAAGGAAAACTATTCCTTGGGTCAGAAGAAAAAGCAGACACTCAGCCTTTCTCTGTTGAGCTGTACCAGGGCTAGCTCGGAACAGGGGTTCCTCTTGTGGGGCCTCGTGGGTCCTTTTACTTTGGAATGGACATTGTCTCTGGGCCCCAGCAGTCCCTCCCTGGCGTCTCCAGCCCACTGGTCCCCTCAGTCTCCTGCCTGGCCCTGGAGGGGCCATTCGTGTTGGGGCATTCTTTGAGGGCAGGGTCTTGTGGTCTGTGTTTGGGAGATAGAGTACGATTCAGGGTCCTTTGAGACCATTATTGATAAATTATTTCAGGTAAGAATATTCATAATTTATAACCAAGATCACCCTGGGGCTTTAAAAATGTGTCTGCCAGGACTTCCCTGGTGGCTTGGATGGTAAAGTGTCTACCTACGATGCGGGAGACCCAGGTTCAGTCCCTGGGCTGGGAAGATCCTCTGGAGAAGGCAATGGCAACCCACTCCAGGACTCTTGCCGGGAAAATCCCATGGACAGAGGAGCCTTGTAGGCTACAGTCCATGGAGTCGCAAAGAGTCAGACACGACTGAGTGACTTCACTCACTCACTTTAAAATGTGTGTTTGGCCCAGCTCTGTCAGTAATTAGCCATTTGACTTTGGGCCTGTGCGTTTGGACCGTGTGAATTTTGAAGTTCTTTTATGGTAAATTTTGGTGTACCTCTTTTCAGCTCTCTTCTTAATTAAAAGCAGATGACTGTTCACAATGAAAGATAAGTATGTTATTATTAAGTATTATTAATAATTATGTTATTAATTAACATACTGTTATTGATTAAGTATGTATGGGAGATGTAGCGTCTATATTGAAGACTGCTAACCTCAGGGGCACTGCTTGTTCATGCGCTTGTGTGTATTTAGCCTGGATAATGAAACTAAGACTTTGAAAAATAATGTTACATTAATTTATAATGGTATAAATTTTTTGTGAACCCTGGGTTAACATTAATTTTTTGATCCTCCCCCCCCTTTCTTTTTAAAGGATTCTATGCTTTTATCCTGACATCTGCACTCGTCGGAGCGTGCTTCTTCTGGAATGTAGAGGTTTATTATGTGTACCGTCATTTCCTTCAGTTTGCGCTTGCAGCCGTTGTTTTTGCCATGGGCTTGAGTGTTTACCTCTATGCCAGGGCTTTGAAAGCACCCCAGGATGAACTGTCGCCAGCCAGCTCTGGTGAGCAGCGTTAGACTGTGTGGGTCCCACGAATGCCTCCCATGAACGTGCCCTCCCACCCCCCTGGCCCCCCCCAGCATTCAGTTCTAGGCTTTCATAGAATTCTCTTCTCTCTTCAGTTTATGAGAGATGAGAAATAGGAAAAAAAAAAGATGAAAAATGATTTTAAGAAAAATAAAAGGAAGAAAATGTGATTCTCCCCTCATGCTTTCCTGTTTGTTTCCTCTTCCTTTTTTAGTCACTTGATGACAGGGAGACATTTTAATAAATTACAGCATTTCAGTAACATTAGTGTTACAACAGTTTATAGCTTATGTTATATTTTGTTTGAAACAGTACACCTCCTTTTTTAAAAAAATCAAATAATAGAGATTATAAACTGGTCAATTCTAACCTAAAGTATTTAAAAACATTAAAAAAAATTAAGTGACTTATTTTAAAAATTGTTAGTCTACATTAAAAATAAAAACTCTAGTTCCCTCAAAATCCAGGAATCTGGGCCCCGTAGGTCCCATGCCTGTAGCAGCGTGGATATTTCCAGATGAGACCGGCGTCCCCTGCCTGTCTTCCCTGATGGTTTGCCAGGCTCTTGGAGATAACTGAATTGTGATCCTGGGTAGTAGACAGCAGTATAGTTTTAAAGTCTCGTAGTTGGGTTTGGAATACCGTTTGGATAAAAACTTTTCCCTTCTTAGGAAATGCCATCTATGATTTCTTCATTGGCCGGGAGTTAAACCCTCGGATTGGTACTTTTGATCTCAAGTACTTTTGTGAATTGCGTCCTGGATTGATTGGATGGGTATGTCTCTTTCTTTTTTAATTTCAGTTCAGTAGTACAAATTAGTCTTGTGTTTAGAAAGAAATGTAGACAGTTTTGAAGTGAGCTTATAGGTGGTATGTTTTTAGGAATAATTATAACTTTCCATAAATTTGTCTACTTCAAATATTTTCTTACTTTAAATACAGTCCAAAGGGTTAAGGTGTCCTGTTATAGGTTATTAAATGTTAAAAGAGTTTGTATTATTTTGACTATATCAGTTTGTGTTTATGGAAGAAAATAATAGTGTAGATGAATTTATGAAGAAAAAATACATTTTCTTCCTTTTAAAAAACTGTACTTTTACCTTCTTTTAGACTTGTATGAAAGTTGCAAAAATAAGTTTCTTCACACCACTTTCTGCAATGTTGATGTCTTACAGAGCCATAATATAGTTATCAAGAAGAGCAGTTAAAAAAGGAAAAAAAAAAAAGAATGACAAATTCACCTTTTACAGTGGTTTAAATTAAATCCATAGACCTTATTCACGTTTCACCGTTTCTCTGCTGTTGGCCTTTTCCTGTTCCAGGATTCTCTTCAGGGCCTGACAGTGCATTTGTTTATTTGGTGTCCGTGTCCTCTAGTCTGTAGCAGCTGCTTAGTCGTTCTTTGTCCCTCATGACTTTGACACTTCTGAAGAATACTCAATTATTTTGTAAGAGGGCCCCTAGCTTTGGGTTAGTCCAACGTTTTCTCATGATTGGAGTAGGTTGTGTGTCTTTGGCAAGACTGCCACAGAATAAGTGTCCATCTCAGTGCATCTTATCAAGGGATTGAGGTGTCTTGTCACTGATGGTGGCTTCTCAGTGAGGTGTGTCTGCAGCTTCCTCAGCTGGGAAATTACCACCTTTCTCTCTGGACACTGTACCTGCCCCTTTTGTTTTAGGTGGTCATTAACCTGGTGATGCTTTTGGCTGAGATGAAGGAACAGAATCGCGCTGTTCCATCATTAGCAATGATTTTGGTTAACAGTTTCCAGCTCCTGTATGTGGTAGATGCTCTCTGGAATGAGGTAAGTAATTTTTAAGAGCCTTGGAGTCAGATGGCATTGGGTGTGGGTGAGTGACTTGACTCGTCCAAGCCTCAGATTCCTACACACAAGGTGAGGAAAACATAGCCTGCCTCCACGGGTAATGAAGATTACATGACTTGTGGGTCCATGTGACACAGTGAGCTGACACGCAGCGAGCTCTAACAGATGGTAAGTGTCTGTGTGTATCAGCTGCTCTGTCAGCCGCTAGATACTTAAGATCTGTGGATCTTGAATTAGTGGGTGTGACCAAATGTAAATAAAACTTCATTTCTTAGTGATTCTAATGGATGAAAATGGATGGATCAGATACTAGCATTGAATTCAGTTCAGTTCAGTCGCTCAGTTGTGTCCAACTCTTTGCGACCCCGTGAACCACAGCACCCCAGGCCTCCCTGTCCATCACCAACTCCCGGAGTTCACCCAAACTCATGTCCATCGAGTCGGTGATGCCATCCAGCCATCTCATCCTCTGTCGTCCCCTTCTCCTGCCCCCAATCCCTCCTAGCATCAGGGTCTTTTCCAATGAGTCAACTCTTCGCATGAGGTGGCCAAAGTACTGGAGTTTCAGCTTCAGCATCAGTCCTTCCAGTGAACATCCAGGACTGGTCTCCTTTAGAATGGACTGGTTGGATCTCCTTGCAGTCCAAGGGACTCTCAAGAGTCTTCTCTAACACCACAGTTCAAATGCATTGTTTCTTCAGCACTCAGCTTTCTTCACAGTCCAACTCTCACATCCATACATGACCACTGGAAAAACCATAGCCTTGACTAGACGGACCTTTGTTGTCAAAGTAATGTCTCTGCTTTTTAATATGCTGTCTAGGTTGGTCATAACTTTCCTTCTAAGGAGTAAGCGTCATTGAATTAGGATAGTAGTTTTTGGATTATCAAGGAGCAGCTGGTTCTTAAATACTGGGGGAGTTGTTTTATTGTTGGTGTTTCAGAATACAAAGAATAACTTTAATCAGATGGATATAAAATCAGAAATCATGATACATTGAGGAAACCAGTTTAAATGGCACTGATCTCTTAATGTGGCTTTTCTCATACATTGATGCAAGATCAATTCTTTCTGCTACTTGAAGACTGGCAATGTTTGGTAGTCTCCATCTTACCTAAATATATTACTCTTGAAAACAATATTTTCTTTTGGTCTGTTCTACAACTGTTTTATCATTTACTATTATCTTTGTAATCATCTCCTCCATATTCTAAATTAAGTTTTCTTTCAATTTTAAAAACAAAACTGATGGTCCGACATCATGATGTTCCAAAGCAAGTGTTCATGGCAGCCTGTTGACATTTTAAGAACAGGTCCTTCTTTAAGCTGTTTTTGAAAAATTGTATTATTTGGTCATACTCAGTCAAGGCGACTTTGAAAACTTGATACCGATATGTCGATCATCTCCCTTTTCTCTTGGAGGTAAGCAGATCTTGAGTACAGGTAGCCACATTTGGACCCTTATTGAGCTCCTACCACTAAATGTGGACCTGGGCTCAGCCTGGGAAACTGCAAAGATGTTGGGAGCATCTGATACAGAGTCCTCTGAAAATTCCAAGTCTACTCAAAATTAAACATACTTCTGAAGTTAAAAAAAACACCAGCTCTTATAAATGCACTTCATCTTGCCAGTTGTAGGTCTTTCTTTGATTATGTAATAAATAGATGCTCAGAAGATGGTAGGATATGTTTTACAAGTCAGATGATATTTCCTCTGTTGCTTTATCCCCTCAGAGATTATTTTTTTTAATTCCTATCTGATGATGAGTAATTCTTCCTTCTAGTTTCCTGTCTTGTCATGGAAGTCACTTTTTAAGTGACTTAGAAATTCAAATTTTCTAGAGATTGAAACAAACATTGACTTCTGTTAATTAACAAAAAATGATTGTGTCTTAAGGCAAAACTCTTAAGGCAGTTTTTTTTAACCTGGGGTAGTGGATTAAAGTTGGGAAGTTATTTTTTAAATAAGCCATTACTGTCTCAGCCAGATTATAGTTAGCTTCTTGAAGAAGAAACTTGATTTTATGGTTTTCTTTAGTATCTGGCATGCTGCTGTTCAGTGAGTGGATGCTTAATAATTTTCTTATTTGATTGAGTGATAGAAATTCCTCTACGTGTTAATGTGGCACACCTTGAGAAATGGAGACTATGAACTTAAATGTAAATGACCCTTCCTCTGAGCCTCTGCTTCTGTCCTGCAGCCCTCTGAGTCCCTGGGAGCTGGGTGGGGCTGAGGGTCCTCCCTGCCCCTCCTGGCACGGGGTGTTGGTATCTTGTCCCTTCCTCTCTGCCCACTCCCATGTGCCCCTGTCGTTATCCCTCGTGTGCTATCTTGTCTG
Source organism: Oryx dammah (assembly GCF_014754425.2). Taxonomy (NCBI): domain Eukaryota; kingdom Metazoa; phylum Chordata; class Mammalia; order Artiodactyla; family Bovidae; genus Oryx; species Oryx dammah. The sequence goes on from NW_024070205.1 coordinate 52,008,606, forward strand.
CTCCCCAGTGCAAAAGAATAGGCGTGTTGACTAGAGGGTGACCCAACAGGCCCAGAAATTGTAACATCCATTTTTCTGTTCTTTGGTCTTTTTGTTTACTTCCTGCGGGGGAAAATGCATTTTGGAGATCTCACTCTTTTTCTTTAACCTAGAACATTGATTCTTTGATAGAGATTATACTTGCTAATTTTTCTGGTCAGTGTTGAGTACTGGAGTCTGAGGCAGGTTAGGGATGCCCTGAAACAGTGCTGTCTCCACTTCCAGGGCCTGCGGGTTTCGGGCTCAAGGCCCTGGATTACGCTGAGCAGTGAAGCAGGCTGTTTCCCACGATGCCGGGTAGTGTGGACAAGCTACCTGAAAAGCTAGATTATGCTCAGAAGTTAGGTTCGGAAGCCTGGCGTGCTGCAGTCTATGGGGTCACAAAGAGTCAGACACAACTTAGTGACTGAACAACATTAGCTAGGTTGGTGCACCTGTACTCAGTGCTGGGGTGGCAGCTGGAAACCCACGCTCCCCGCATCTTCCAGTCTAGTAGAGAGGGCCGCTGAGTTACAGGACAGTCAGTTGGCTTCGGCGAGTGGTGGGTTGAGGAAGGCAGTACAGGCCAGGCTTCAGCTGCAGTTGGGGGAGGGTGTTCCAGGCAGAGGCAGGGAGGCAGAAGAGGCATTGGGAGCTCTGTGGTTCAGGATTGTGGACCGAGTGGCTAGAGTGACAGGGGATGATGCAGAATGACTCAGTGTGATACCTGCACCAAGGGAGACAGATTCCCCACTCCTGCCTTTAAACATTTTAGGTTGCTGTACTATTTCATCTTAGAGGATGAGATGGCTGGACGGCATCACCGATGCAATGAATATGAACTTGGGCAAACTCCAGGAGATGGTGCGGGACTGGGAGGCCCGGTGTGCTGCAGTCCCTGGGGTCACAAAGAGTTGGATATGACTGGGTGACTGAACAACCACCACCTTCCTTTAGCCTTTTGTAAATTTGACTGTAAATTAGTACTTTATCTGAATACTTTAAACATAGACGCTTTTCTCCCCAAACTTTAAAACATTGTTTCCCTTCTCTGTACCCATTTAGGAAGCATTATTGACAACCATGGACATTATCCATGATGGATTTGGATTCATGCTGGCTTTTGGAGATTTGGTGTGGGTTCCATTTATCTATAGCTTTCAGGCCTTTTATTTAGTCAGTCATCCAAATGAACTGTCTTGGCCAATGGCTTCTCTAATCATTGCTCTGAAACGTGAGTATTAATTTCAGTCTCTGTGTATTAAATACTGTGTACTGAGTCTGTCATACTGTGGTATCTACATGTTTACAGCGTGCCCTTTTAAATGGCCATGAGTAGCTCAAGTATGAAATAATCTGTGATGGATGAGTTGAGTCATAAAAGATTCTTGGCATCTTGCAAAGAGAATGGATGCTTCTTCCTTGGGTTCTTCAGTAGTTATTTAAACATCATTTTGAACAAAACACCTGTTTTAAAAATTTATTCAGTTCAGTTCAGTCGCTCAGTCATGTCCGACTCTTTGTGACCCCATGGACTGCAGCACGCCAGGCTGCAGTCCGTCACCGACTCCCGGAGTTCACTCAAACTCATGTCCATCGAGTCGGTGATGCCATCCAACCATCTCATCCTCTGTCATCCCCTTCTCCTCCTGCCCTCAATCTTTCCCAGCATCAGGATCTTTTCAGATGAGTCAGCTCTTTGCATCAGGTGGCCAAAGTATTGGAGATCTCCTTTAGGATGGACTGGTTGGATCTCCTTGCAGTCCAAGGGACTCTCAAGAGTCTTCTCCAACACCACAGTTCAAAAGCATCAATTCTTTGACACTCAGCTTTCTTCACAGTCCAACTCTCAAATTCATACATGACCACTGGAAAAACCATAGCCTTGACTAGATGGACCTTTGTTGGCAAAGTAATATCTCTTTTTAATATGCTGTCTAGGTTGGTCATAACTTTTCTTCCAAGGAGTAAGTGTCTTTTAATTTCATGGCTGCAGTCACCATCTGCAGTGATTTTGGAGCCCAAGAAAATAAAGTCAGCCACTGTTTCCACTGTTTCTCCATCTATTTGCCATGAAGTGATGGGACCAGATGCCATGATCTTAGTTTTCTGAATGTTGAGCTTTAAGCCAACTTTTTCACTCTCCTCTTTCACTTTCATCAAGAGGCTCTTTATTTAAAAATAATACCATTATTGTTAAAAACAATAAAATTTTATTGTTTTAGTAATGATTCATTTTTTTCTGTTGAGAGCCCGCTTTTTCTGGTAGTACCTTGAAAAATAGGGAGATGGTCTTGCCTTCCTAGAGCTTATGCTCTTATAGAAGAAATAACACACTTGGACACTGGATTGAAGCACAGGAAGAGTCTAGAGGAGGGACTAATAGAGCAAATATGATGGGAGTTTAAGGTAGAGAGCACGTCTCTCTGGGGAATATCACTGTAAACTTATTGGAGAACGTGATATTTGATCTGTTGGGTGGGTGAAAGTGGCATGGAGAGACAGATACATCGGACAGAGGGAACAGCTCAACCAGGATGGTGGGGAAGAGTGAGGAGTACAGCTTGGCTGATGGTAGCAGGTTAGATTCAGGATGGGTTTTTTCTTTTGTTATACTGTTCATTAAACACATCCACCAGAGGGAGGGCAGGGAAAATGACCACTGAACTTCAAATGTTGCTAATTTCACTACACTAATATCTATGGTAGAAGAAAAATTCAAGTCTCTGGTTGAAATTAAGATTTAGTTTCACTGTTGGTTTGGTTAACACATGCCTCTGTGTTATTCAAGACAGGCTACGTCTATTTTACAGTTAAGCTAAAAATGGGGAATAGAGTTATTTTTCACTGCTTTATTGAGGACTGATGATATATAGTCATATGTCAGGGCCTCTTAGTTTTGACATTTTGAAATTTGAAATAAATCTACCAGTTTAAGAGGCTTGCAGTGGGATTTGGCATATATTCATATTTATGTGCATATTGTTCTGGTGCAGATTCTGAGCTATACTTTTATTAATGAAGCATTCATGTTACGGTCAGTAGATAGCATAACTAACAGATGAACTCCAGTATTGATTTTATTGTAATGTGGGCTGCAGTAGATTTTATTCATGGATGCACCATGAATAATAATGCATATTTGTTAGTTTTGCCTTCAAGATGTCCCCAGGTAGATGAGGAAAGCTGTAAGATAGTGAGATATCAGGATTGGATCTTCTTTTGTCATCCTGAGATTGAGAGGGTTTGAATTGTTCTTAAGAAATCAGACTGTTCTTTCCTTTGACATTTCCTTGAAACACAGGAATCATTTCTAAATGAAATTACAGGTGCTTTAAAATAAAGATTATATGTAAATTGTTAACAAATGAAATTTTTAAAAAATTACAGTATGCGGATTTGTAATCTTCCGATGTGCAAATTCTCAGAAAAATGCATTCCGGAAAAATCCCACTGATCCAAGGCTTGCACGTAAGTATTGGTTTATATTTATTATATTTTTGCATTGCGTAAAGATTTTATGTCTCTGCTTATCTTAGAATCATTAAACATGTAATTTTTATTTCTGTATAGATTTAAAAACCATTCATACTTCAACGGGAAAAAATCTTCTTGTTTCTGGATGGTGGGGTTTTGTTCGCCACCCCAATTACTTGGGTGATCTCATCATGGCCCTGGCATGGTCCCTCCCGTGTGGTAAGCATTCAGGAAGAGAGCTGAGGGGACTCTTTCCCAGGCCACCCACACATGTCTGTCTGTCTCTCCTCTGTGGGTCTGGGTGTTGTCTCTGTTAGAGGTTGGGGTTTTTCGTTCCCTGATTGAGTGCTGGGTTCTATTTCCAGCACCTCATTCATCATGTGTCTGAGGGGAATTAGGAATTCACAGACATGAAGTTTTACTCTAAAATCCTGCAAGCAAAACTTTGTTTTCAACTGTATCTGGTAGCTTTTTTCCTAAGCGGACTATGTTGGAATTAATAATTAACTTTTTATTCATGACTCGCTGTACATGGATTCTGAAAAAATTTGGTTCTTAAGAAAAGGCACACATGGCTTTGCATGTGTCTGAGTGAGCCCACTCCCTGCAGCACTGTCTTGCTCTGCTCTGCCTGCCCCGCAGTGATGGCCAGCAGTTTTCTACCCTGAGCACTGGAGGGGAGAAAATGGAGGGATTTGCTTTAATTAGAAGGGCAGATGTTCTGATTATGAAGGATTGTTAGGATGGATTAATCACTCTTCTCTGAATAGCTTTTAACTCAAATTACTACCTCCTGCCACGTAGCAGTGGGATTTTATGAACTGGTTTAGTTGTTTCCCCCATTATTGGAGAAAATGGAGTAATGAAATGCCCCAATTTTAGGCTGTTTGGGGAAGCGCAGGAAACAATGTTGTGTAGTGAAAAATAAAAATACTAGGTACTGTTTCCTTTTGTTTCCCCCAGGTTTCAATCACATTCTGCCTTATTTCTATGTGATTTATTTCACCATCTTGCTGGTGCACCGGGAAGCCCGTGACGAGCACCACTGTAGGAAGAAGTATGGCCTGGCGTGGGAGAAGTACTGCCAGCGAGTCCCCTACCGCATATTCCCCTACATCTACTGATTCTGCTCTGGGCGCCCTCTAAATGCTCCTGCAGTTCTATCTTCCGTTTGCAAAAAAAAAAAGAAAAAGAAAAAGAAAAAAGAAAAAATATCCCAAACGAACCTCCTTTCGTTGCACTGACAGAATGTGTATATTTCTTTTTCAGGCAGGACTAACGCTAGAGCCAAGTAGTAAGTCTTTTCCTGTAGCCGTGTTTATTAAGTCATAACAATTAACATAAGGAAAATATAAATAGAATTTGCACTTAGGAAATTTTTAATCTTTAAAAATCTGAGAACAAAAAACAGTCTTATAAATGCACTGAATACTGATGTTCAGGATTTTTGATTACCTTTCAAATTTTGATTCTTTTGTCCAGTTGGTTTGGTTTTTGTCTTAAATAAAAACATTGTTACATTTTAAAGTTCATTTATGTTTTCTTGCATTAAGGGGATAGAATTTTCATTTGTTTCCCTTTAAATCATTTTCTAGTTATGTGATTTGAAAGTAAAAACCAATTGTCTGTTCAATGCTGTACAGGAAGGGGAATAACTGATAGTGGACACTGTTTAATGAAGACCATTAGTAGTGGTTTGCTTAACCTCAGCTTCTAAAACTGCATTTGAAACTGTAAATACGTAGCTTTTATGTAATATATGGTGACTTCAGGTTTTTCTGTATAGTATTTTGAATGTGAAATAATTTTCAGAACTAAGTATTGGGTTGGTCAGAATATTCATTTGGGTTTTTCCATAAAAAACCTGAACGAATTTTTTCTCCAACCCAATATCTTTTAAACAAACATTTGCAGTATTTTAATTAAGTTTTGTAAAGTAATACATGTGAATTAAACATTTTGAAACAAGGAGAATTCATTTAATATTGTATGAAAGATGCTATTAAAACATAGGAAGGGTATTTTTTTCCTAATCCAAAGTTTGTGAATTTGGCTTTGCTACCTCAATTGCAGGTGTTTGTTTGCCTTTATAAACTGTTGCAAATAGAAAAATAGAATAAATATATATTTTTGGAGTAACATCACTATTTAAACCTTTTTACACAGATTGGTGTTTAAAAACTTGCCATTTCCAGAAAGGCTAATATTTTTATATGTTTTTGACTTTTTAAATTAAACTGTGTTTTTGCTACTGTTAGTTCATGCAGTGTATACTGCATTTTGCATATCCTTTATATTTACAAAACTCTACTCCCAGTTAAGGAGTGTTGTGTTCATCTTTTGAAATCTGTTTATCTAAAAGCAATTTAAGGGAATAGTTTAAAATCATTTCTTTTAGTTTAACAGATGTGCATAAGGTAGCTTTAGCCTTTAAATTCTACTTAAGTTGATATAGTCTCATTGTTAATTGTCCTATAGTGGAACAGTAGCAAATTCACTAAGCTTTCATATTCAGAGTTAAATTGTTCTCAGTATCTTAAACATAGGCAAACCTAATGAATATAGTCTGTACGTTGGGGTTTTCAATTATACATTTTCTATATGAGCCATTTAGATATGCAGTGTTTATTCTGTGCTGCAGTTTGAAGTGTATATAACTGTGCTTGTGTTGATGTGATCATGAAGTTGGTTTGCTCAAGCGTTCCACATCCTGTAATCTTTAAATGTGGTTTTGGTGAAATTGTCAGTGTTTATTAGTACTGATGTATGCAAGCAGTTTTTTATGCTTTTCTTCTGGCATCAGAAAATGTTGTCCCAGCTTGTTCTATACTAGATTCACCAATGAAGCATTAGGGGAGGAAGAAGGACCATTAATTCTTTCCCTGGTAATGAAAAAAGGGCTGTTACCAACACAGTGCTACAATTTGTTTTTAATTTGTTTTTGACATTTTTTTTTGACAAGTTTTATAATGAAGTTTTAAGTTGGAAATAAAGTTGAAAATAAAGATGTTTCTTTGACCACTTTGGAATCTCTCTTTTTTTTCCGCCTGTAACTCTTGGGATCATTGGGACCAAAACAGGAACCCTTAGATTTCTGCTCCCCACCCAACCCCTGGTTTATTCCAGGATCCTTTGGATCCCTCCTGGACCACGAGGAATCCAAAAGGTAGACTGAGACCCCTGGCAAACTGCAGTTTGCATCAAGGTTCTCAGACATCAGAGCTTGAAAAGGGTTAGTGGAGGGTCTTAACCTGCAGATGGTGATCATAGATTTAGTATTTGTTCTTTAAGAAAATAGAGGAATGATCAAAAGTGTCATAGACTCAGTAATGCTTTCAAATGAATTTGTATTAATTACAAATGCACCTATGTGCATTTGAAAGCCAGTACATGCATGTGAGAGACATTTGTGTGTCAGTGAGATCAGACACCATGTCTTTATCTCTCTTTGCAGTATGAAATGACTTTGCAGGAGGTGGGTGTGTCAAAATATACTCCAAAACCAATTAAGTTAAAAATATCACATCATGTGATTCTTGGTCTTATTTTTGTACTCTGCGGAAAAGAGTTTGCTTATTGGTGATTTCTGTAACTCATGGACTGTTTTGTTTTAGCAAATCATGGATAATTGCTAAAACTATTTTAATGAATTCAAGGACCAAATAAGACCTCCTTCACTTTCATGCATTGGAGAAGGAAATGGCAACCCACTCCAGTGTTCTTGCCTAGAGAATCCCAGGAATCGGGGAGCCTGGTGGGCTGCCGTCTATGGGGTCTCACAGAGTCGGACACGACTGAAGCGACTTAGCAGCAGCAGCAGCAGCAGCTTGTTTCTTTTGTTAAAATCCTATATTTTGTCATTTTCTTATTGATTCTTGAATGACAGGGGCTAGGTCTTTATAATTATTTTCTACACACTGTGTGTAATTAGATTCACAATGTATATGTTTTTGATAACGTGACTTTCAGTGTAGTTTCCTAGACACAAAAGTAAGTAGATGTTAATATTTTGTTCATGGCTAGACTAGTTCTCTCCACAACCTCTTCTCCCCCTTATTACAGATAGAAGGGATTGTTTGATCTTCATTTGTGGAAACATGGGATTTATTTTCTGCCAGTGGGCCCACTGCTGAGGTACTGTGACAACGAACACGGCTTTGAACCCAAGCCCTGCTTCTGGCAGTGTGAGCTTGGGCGACGCAAGCTCTAGGAGCACCAGTTTCTTCATGTATAAAGATCGATATACCACATAGTACATAGGTGGCCTGAAGGTATAGGAATATGAGTTCAGCATAGTTGGTGTGCAACAATAAAAATCTACCTACAGAAACATTTTGACATGCAATTTTCACTTTTTTCATCCAGTTTTGACACTAAATTCTCAGCATTGGTTTTTCAGTGGAAAGAGAAAATCTGGTGAAATCAGAACAAGATCATTTCTTTCAGGGAAGACTTTTTCTCTCAGAAGGCTGCAGTCAGGCCATTCTGTGTTCTCTCAGAGCAGCCTGGGAAAATATTCCAAAGCGCTACTTTTCACGTATATGTTTTATTGTATATAATTGCAGAAATCTCTCTAAAGTCAAAAATTCCACAAGAATTAGATGCCCTAATGCCATGCTAGTTGCCGTGGCTTCCCCTTTTAGAAAAGTCAGACCTTCCGCTTTCTGGGGGCATGTTTTCTCACCTGGAGGAGAGCCCATCCACAGGGATATTGTTTAGAATGGAAGCAGCTGAGAGCTTCCCCTACACGTTAAAACTTTTCACATACAAATGGAAGGAAGAGATGGCACTGTCTAATCTGCCTTGATCACACAGATTTTTTTCATGAAGGATGTTGACTGCGTGTGAATGTCTTGAAGCGTGTAACTGGTTAGAGTCAACAATTACATGGTTTGTTAGGGAAGTTTTATTTTTCATTCTCCTCACACAGCAGTGCAACCTGCATTGTGATCCAATGACTAGGAGGTTTCTTTGTGGATAAGTACACAGATGTTAAAAAGTTTGAGGATAAACCAGCAGCTGGCAAAATACTCGACCTCTCAGGTGTCTGGTAAACTGGGCATTCAAAAGTATAGAGTTCTGGCTCTGTCTGCTTAGATGCAGTTGATCTTTCAGTAGAAATCTAAAAAAAAAAAAAAAAAAAAAATGCTCAAATTACACAGTTAAGTAAGCCAGCAGCTCACATTTCTTTCCTACTAGATTTGGGGAGTTTGTTATAAATTGAATACAGTTTGGTGATTATGTGGTTATGTTACTGCATATAGAATTATGCCTGATTTTTTAGAGTCACTAGTATAGCTTTTCAGTATGTATTCTTGAGAAATCACGCTGGATGTTTGTACAGCATCTATTTTAGGTTTTAGGAGTATTGGGGGCGATTTTACATGTTTGCAGTCTGAAGCGTATTGGTCAATCTCCCTAGTGAAATCATAAGGATGGGAACTAGAAGGAATGGTTGGTACTACTCGGGGAAAGCTCAGTGGTTTAAAACTTTGTGATAAACATCTGGGAGATTACCTTTGTTGGCAAGAAGTATATTTCAGGAAAATCACAACATATCTCACAAGGTAGCGAGTCTTCTAGTATTTTTTCTTTGTGATTCCACCTTGCCCCCTCAATGAATAAACCAAAGACGTGAACTCCAACATGTGTGGGGTCTGTGCCCTAAGAACAAAGAGAGGTGGTGTCAGAGGGTCCCAGGTGAGATGTTCCCTTTAATGGAAGCTGCATCTAGAGGAAGGTCAGGGAGGAGACCAAAGAGGAGGAGGTGCACTTCCTGCCATTGCTGTGTGGGTTCTAGGGTGAGTACTTCACCTTAGAGAGACTCATTGCCAGGTTCTAAGGCACGTACTTCATTCTCTTCCTTCTCTGAGAGCACGAGCAACTTGTAGGTTTTGATCTATATATGATGATCCTGGACTCACAAGTATTTCAAATATAGTAAAACTTCAAATTTCTAGAATTGTAATCCTTAGGTCACTTTTTAAAAAGAGAGCAAAAACAATGACAAAACAAGTCAATCTTCTAGTAAGATGGCAGAGCAGCAAGACCCTGTGCTCACCTCCTCCTATGGCCACAACATATTTACAGAGCAAATATCAATGAGAATGATCTGAAGACTTTCTGCAACTCAAGATATAAAGAAGGAACCAAAATGAGACAGGTAAGAGGGGCAGAAATGCAGTATTTACTGAAGACCCATGCCCTAGGTAGGCAGACCACAAATGGAAGGATAATCACAATTGCAGAGGTTCTCCTCTACAAGGAGCAAGTGGTCTGAGTGTACACGGATGGAACTTTCTCCAGGATAGATCACATGCTGGGCTATTAAAAACAAGTCTCATTAAATTTAAGAAGATTGCTGCAACCATATCAAGTTCCCTACCACAATGCTGAGAGACTAAAAATTAACAAGAACAGAACCTGTACAACACAAACATACAGATGCTAAACAACAGGCCACTAAACAACCAATAGGTGACTGAAGAAATAAAAAAGGAAATTTAAAAAGTACCTTAAGACAAATGAAAATGGAAGCACAATGATCCAAAAGCTAAGGAAGCAGCGAAACAGTTCTCAGAGACCAGTTTATATTGATGCAAGCCTGCTTTAGGAAACAAGACAAATCTCAGACAACCTAACCTCACATCTAAAGGAACCAGAAAAGGAACAAACAAAAACTCAAGGTTAGTAGAAGAAAATACATAATAAACATCAGAGCAGAAGTGAATAAAATAGAGACTAAAAATAGAGAAAAGATCAATGAAACTGAATCAATGAAGCTGATTCTTTGAAAAGTACCACAAAATCAATAAACCTTTAGCTACTCTCATCAAGAAAAAAATGAGAGAGGGCCCAAATAAAATCAGAAACGAAAGAGAAGTTACAAAAGAGACCACAACAATTTAAAAGATCATAAGAGATTACCGTGAACAACTTGCCAATAAAATGGACAACCTAGAAGAAATGGATAAATTCCCAGAAATGTACAATCTCCCAAGTTTGAATCGGGAAGAAATAGAAAATATTGACAGACTGATTACCAGTAATAAAATCGAGTCAGTAATGAAACAGAATCAAAACACTGCCAACAAACAAAGTCCTGGACCAGATGGCTTCACAGGGTGTTAAAGAAGAGTTAACATCCATCTTTCTCAAACTATTCCAAAAAATTGAAGAGGAAATAATGCTTTGGATCTCATTTTGCCAGGCCAGCCCTACCCTGAAACCAAAACCAGAAAAAGATATGACGGGCACAAAAAATTACAGGCCAGTACCACTGATGAACATAGATGCAATAATCTTTGCTGCTGCTAAGTCGCTTCAGTCGTGTCCGACTCTGTGCGACCCCATAGACGGCAGCCCACCAGGCTCCCCCATCCCTGGGATTCTCCAGGCAAGAACACTGGAGTGGGTTGCCATTTCCTTCTCCAACGCATGAAAGTGAAAAGTGAAAGTGAAGTCGCTCAGTCATGTCCGACTCTTCGTGACCCCATGGACTGCAGCCTACCAGGCTCCTCTGCCCATGGGATTTTCCAGGCTAGAGTACTGGAGTGGGGTGCCACTTTATGGGAATGTAAAGTGATGCTGCCTCTATGGAAAATAGTATGGCATTTCCTCAAAAATTTCAACAATTACCATATGATCCAACAGTTCCACTCCTAGATCTATACCCAAAAGAACTGAAACAGGGACTCAAACCAATATTTGCACACCCATGTTCGTACCATCACTGTTCACGATGGCCAAATAGAATCGACTCAAGCGTCTGTGGACAGACGAATGGATGAAAAAAACATGGTGTTGTGGGCGAAAAGTCTTTTGTTGCTATTGTTCAGTCACTAAGTCATGTCTGACTCCTTGTGACCCCATGGACTGAAGCATGCCAGGCTTCCCTGTCCTTCACCATCTCCTGAAGCTTGCTCAAACTCATGTTCATTGAGTAGGTGATGCCATGCAAACATCTCATTCTTTGTCACCCCCTTCTCCCCCTGTCCTCAATCTTTCCCAGCATCAGGGTCTTTTCCAATGAGTCAGCTCTTCACATCAGGTGGCCAAAGTTTGTACCCTCCTCAAATTCATAAATTGAAGCCCTATCGCCCAGAGTAGCTGTATTTAGAGATGAGGCCTCTAAAGAAGCAATTAAAGTCATATGAATGGGGGTTTCTTGATCCAATAAGACGAATATCCTTATAAGAAGAGATACCAGAGAGTATGCTCTCTCTCTCTCCACACACGCACATCAAGGAAAGGCCAAGTGAGGACATAGCTAGGTGAGGACATAGCTAGAAGACAGCTGTGTGCAAGCCAGGAAGAACTCTCAGCTGGCACCCTGATCTCAGGCTCCCAGTCTCCAAAACTGGGAGAAGACACATTTCTGTTATTTAGGCCATCCTGTTTGTGGTGTTTGTTATGGAGACCTGAGCTGAGGTGGTATACACATACAATGAAATATTATTTAGTCTTAAAAAAGAAGGAAATTCTGACACATGCTACAACATAGATGACATTATAAAGACATTATGCTATATGAAATAATGTGCGTGCTAAGTCACTTCAGGGCTTCCCTTATAGCTCAGTCAGTAAAGAATCTGCCTGCAGTGGAGGAGACCCAGGTTCGATCCCTGGGTCTGGAAGATCCCCCGGAGAAGGAAATGGCTACCCACTCGTATTCTTGCCTGGAAAATCCCAAGGACAGAGGAGCCTGGTAGGCTGCAGTCCATGGGGTCGCAAAGAGTCGGGCACGGCTGAGCGATTAACACTTCACTTCACTTAAGTCACTTCAGTCGTATCTGACTCAGCAACCCTGTGGACTGTAGCCCGCCAGGCTCCTTTGTCCATGAGATTCTCCAGGCAAGAATACTGGAGTGGGTTGCCATTCCCCTCTCCAGGGGATCTTCCTGACCCAGGGATCGAACGTGCATCTCATATCTCCTGCATTGGCAGGCAGGGTTCTTCATCACTGGCGAGTAAGCCAGTCATAAAAGGACAAATACATTATGGTTCCACTAATATGAGGTTCCTACAGTAGTCACATTTTTAGACATAAAAAGTAGTGTGGTGGTTGGGATGGTTGGGATGGGGAGTTTTTAATGGGCATGGGGTTCCAGTTTGAAAAAATGAGAACGTTCTGGAGATGACTGCACAACAGTGTGGATATACTCAATGTCACTAAACAGTACAGTTAAAAGTATCTAAAATAGTAAATTTTATGTTATGTTTATTTTACCACAATCAAAAATAGTAAAAAAAAGTAATAATAAAAATTCAATTAAAAATAAGGAAAAATGAGGAATGATTTGCTCTACTAAGTCTCCATATATAACTTAAAACTTCTTGACCTGTGTGGTGTTGGTCCTGGAATAGAAAATAGATTGCTAAAACAGATTAGAGTTTAGTAAACCACAAGAGTGGCCCTCAAACCAGTGGGTCAATGGCGGGAGTGTGCTAGGGTTAGGGTTGGCCTCAAGCATCTGGCTTGTCAGCACTCACATGCCCAGATAAACTGCTTCCAGCATAATTAGCACATTTGCTGAGTGCCCTGAGTTTCATGGCAGGCTGGGTGGGGGCTTCTCCTTGAAAGTGGCTGAACTCTGGAGTGAGTGGGTTGCTGGATGGTAGGCAGTTCAGCTGAGCCACCCTCAGGAGAGATCTGCCCTATTTGTTTGAAATATTACCTTTGGGGACTTCCAGTGGTTAAGACTTTGCCTTCCAATGCAGGGGGTCTGAGTTCGATCCCTGCTCAGGGAGCTAATTTCCCACATGCCTCATGACCAAAAAAAAACCCCACCAAAACATAAAACAAAAGCAAAATTATAATAAATTAAAGAAAATATAAAATGGTCCACATCAAAAAATCTTAAAAAAAAGAAAGACATACTGCCTTCAAATCCTGATGTAGAAGTGTTCAGTCTTCATTTATGTCAGGGAAGAGTTATAAACAGAAGCAATATTGCAATAAATAAAAACTGTAAAAATGGTCAACATTAAAAAAGAATCTTAAGAAAGAAAGAAAGAAAGAAATACCATCTTCAAATCCTGATCTAACAGCATTCAGTCTTCATTTATGTCAGGGGAGAGTTGTAAAGTTCATTTATTGTATTTATCTGAATCTTTTATTCATTTAATATATTTCTAATTCTTCCCAACTCCCTAGAAGCAGAGTGGGAGAGATGGCATTTGATGGCATTTGGGCTTGAAGGGAGACTGTGCCATGCTTTAGTGCCTAGCATTGGACCTGGCACTTGGTAAATGAGGAATGAAGGTTTTTTGAGGGAATGGTTGATGGATGGACTGAAAGACTGAATGATTATCCTTTCCAACCTCTGAAGTATTCCAGTACCTTAAAGGCTCTCCTGACTATGTTGAGTTTCTTCTGGATGATTATGGAGAACTCCTTGTCTTTGACGTCGGTGGTGTCTGAGATCACATGGTGGGTAAAAGTCAGGGCATCTGTAGAGATTCCTTGGGACCGTCCGTAGTCTTGAAGCACAGTGATGAGAAAGGCTTTGGAGAAAAACATGCGCCAAGCTCCTTGTGAGTCTCAGGGACTCAGGAGCTGTGCCTGTCCCAAAGTTTGCCGTGGGGATGAGCAACACTGATATCTCATGGGAAGGGAAGAGTGGAGAAGAAAGTGTCAGGAAACACCCGTAGTGGGCGCGAGATGGGGGTGGATGGGAGGAGAGTATAAATCCAACTGCCTCACTAAGGACTTGGGGATATTAGTCTGGCCAGTAGCACGAGCTTCCTGGGAAACATGGAGAGCATTTGTAGGCTCGGTGTTCCTCCCATATTCAACATGGAAAGAGAGGGGCTATGGATCCCAGGACCTGATCACTTTAGACCCAGTCTTGGCTGATCCAAGTACCTTATCTTCCTGGCAGCAAACTTGGGGCCCAGGGGCAAGGGCAAGACCCAAGTGTGTCAGAGCCTTTCTCAAGAAATGACATATGAGGACGTCCCTGGTGATAAGTGGCTAAGACTCCACACTCTACAGGGTGCCTGGGTTAGAGTCCTGGTTGGGGAACTAGATCCCACATGCCACAACTAAGACCCATATGGACATTAGGAAGAGGAAGGCCCTTTTTCCTGTGGAGATGATGCTAAACTTCTTGTGGCCATTTTTTCCGTTGGTTGCATCAAGAAAGGCTATGTGCAGCAGAGAAAAAAAGAGAGACCAAGATATAGCAAAAACAGAGCTCAGACATGAGGCGGCAGCCTGAGAGTGACAAGGAGGATATTGACTACCTGAATCCAGCCATGCTTGAAGCCAGGCCCCTTTGGTTTCCCTTCCACTTATATATGCTTATAACTTGTCCTCTTTTGCTTACACAAGTTTGGATTGCCTTCTGTAGCTTGATACCAAGATACCTAACACAATTCTTAACTGTTCTCCTTGCCACTAGCTCCTTTTCTCCTGTTTAATTCTTGTCCTGCATAAATTGCCGGTTGAGTAACTCCATTCTACTTCTTGATCATGTAACACTGTTGCCTAGAAGCCACTACACCAGTGCCCACAGAGTGAATTTTAGTTTCTTTTGACTGGGCAGTTTAAACCCTGTCATCCTGGCATGTCTCCTCTACTCTAAATACCCACTTCCTGGGCCTGACTCAGTGCCTTTGCTCAGCCTTTAGCCTTAGATAATCTTTCTCAGATTTCCCTACAATTCTTCAATGCCCAAGAGACCATCTCTATAGACCCAGCCAGAAGTGACCTCTCTCCATGCCCCTTTCAGAAGACTAAATGCTCCAGGAGAGGATGATATTTTCTCTGATAAAAGGCTATTTGTAGTTTAGTGCAGTGGTTAAACATGTGAATTTCCAAGTCAGATAGGCTAAGTTTGAACCTTGGCTCAGTTGCTTATTATGTGATTTTGGACAAATTACAACTTCTCTCTGCCTAGGTTTTCTTATCTGAAAATAGGGATAATAATAGTAACAACATTATAAGATTGTCATGAGAATTGAATGACTTAATATAGACAAAATCCTGGGCTTCCCTGGTGGCTCAATGGTAAAGAATCCACCTGCCAATGCAGGGGACACAGGTTCGATCCCTGCTCCGAGAAGATCCCATGTGTCACAAGACAACCAAGCCCATACACCACAACTACTGAACCTGTGCTCTAGAGCCCAGGCACCGCAGGTACTCAGCCCATGTGTCATGACTACTGAAGTCTGAACTCTAGTGCCCGTGCTCTGCAACACGAGAATCTGCTGCAATGAGAAGCCCACGCGCCGCCACCAGAGAGCAAACCCTGCTCTCCACAAAGAGAGCAAAAGCCCAGGCAGCAACAAAGACCTAGTGCAGCCAAATAAATAAAAATTTAAAAATCACACACACACACTCCTTAGAGAGTGCCTGGCACCTACTAATAAGTACTATATTTAGTAAGTACTAAGGGTGCTAACTGCTGTCCTCTTATTCTGTCCCTACCTGGATAATATCTAATTGGTAAGAAGGAAGCTTGAAGTCTCATCTTAGAAGTTATTTCCTTAGTAGCCTTCCCTTTCCTGACTCTTAGTTTAGGTCCTCCTGTTTTAGGCTCTAAGAATATTCGTCTATTCTTATATTCATTTAGAAAGACACTTACTCTTTCTTCAAATATTTACTGAGAAATTTTTTTGGTGCTTGGAATACAATAGGGAATAAAAATGGAACTGGCTCCTGCCTTCATGGATCTTACAGTCTAGTGCGGCCCCTTTACAAGTCTCATTACACCCTGACCATACATTATTGTAACAGGTTCTGGTTGAATATCCGTCTTTCCTGCTGGACATTTGTACCAAGCTGGTGGGGCCTGGGACCCAACAAACATTTATTCATTAGTTCTTATTAAATGAATAAATGAACAAAATGGCTGAAGCACAGGCTCAATCCCTTGGGCAGGTGCCCATCTCCAGGAGTCCACTCTTAAGATGTAGGGGCTTTGGGGAGGCATCTAATGTTGGCTTCTGATCTCATAGAATTAATGACCTAGAGATGAGGAAGTGAGACTCCTGCCAGGGTGAGGGTGAGGTCTGACAAGGATGTGGGTCTCTTCTGGTGCTTGAGGAGATGGGGCAAGGGAAGGACGTGGATGGGGAGGGAAGAGAGAGACTGCTCTAGTGCCTGCAAGAGGCCCTGGTACCTGTGTGTGTGTGTGTGTGTGTGTGCTGGGGGTGGGGAGCAGGGCTATCCTAGGGACCTCTCATCCCAGAGAGGAAGAGGACAGGGAGAATGCTAGTGGAGGGGTTGGGAACAGACTTGCCTGGATCTGGTATAGGGCTGGTCCAGGTTCTCATGCTCACCTTGTGGAAAGAAGAAAGCTGGGAGCCAATATCTTGCAGGAAATCCTTCAAAGAATTCACTGTTTTGCTCAGTGGGGTATTTGGGGTCTTGGCTAGGTGATGTGCTGGAGTGCTTCCAAGCTGTGACAAGTCTCATATACCTATTGGAAGGCAGACCACAGATTGGTGTGGTTAGAGGCATAATAATTGCACATTTTCAGATGATCTCAGCAATTTCTTCCAGCCTCTGCTGGATTCCTCCTTCCCTTTTCATCTCAAACTCTCCCCCTTCTCTGGACCCTTATCCTATAGTTTAATGAAAACCAGCTATGGCTTTAAAGCCTTTGAGAACACAAAGCCCTGGAAGGCAATTAACAAGGGATGTGGTTATTATAGTAGGAATCTTGACTGGGCTTTGTGGAGTCTTGCAGATTGGGTTTGAGTTACTGCCTTCTCTAAGAAGATAAACAGTAACATTCACTTATAGTTCAATGGTGAAAGAGACAGTTTGGTATAGACTTTAGAACTAGGTTTTCTGGGTTCAAATCTCAATACTTCCACTTTCTAGCTGTGAAAATTTGGGCAAGTTGCTCCATGTTTTTGTGTCAATTTCCACATCTCTAAAATGAGAATGATAAATAATAGTACCTACTTCATATCACAGGGTTACTATGAGAGTTAATTCGATCAGTACGAGCAAAATGCTTTGAAAAATGGCACCCTGTGAGTGTGTGTGCATTCTCAGTCACGTCTGACTCTCTGTGATTCTATGGGCTGTAGGCCACCAGGCTACTCTGTCTGTGGGATTCTCCAGATAGGAATACTGGAATGGGTTGCCATTTCCTTCTCCAGATCTTTCCAACCCAGGGATGGAACCTGCGTCTCCTGTATCAGCAAGTGGATTCTATACCATTAAGGCAGAGGAACCAGAGATTAAATTGCCAACATCCGTTGCATCATAGAGGAAGCAGAGTCCCAGAAAAACATCTACTTCTGCTTTATTGACTACCCCAAAGCCTTTGACTTTGTGGATCACAATAAACTGGAAAATTCTTAAAGAGTTGGGAATACCAGAGCACCTTACCTGCCTCCTGAGAAATCTGTATGAAATCTGTCAAGAAGCATCTGTATGCAGTTAGAACCGGACATGGAACAACAGACTGGTTCCAAATTGGGAAAGGAGTATGTCAAGGTTGTATATTGTCACCCTGCTTATTTAACTTATATGCAGAATACATCATGTGAAATGCCGGCTGAATGAAGCACAAGCTGGAATCAATATTGCTGGGAGAAATATCAATAACCTCAGACATGCAGATGACACCACCCTTATGGCAGAAAGTGAGGAAGAACTAAAGAGCGTCTTGATGAAAGTGAAAGTTCAGTTCAGTCACTCAGTCATGTCCGACTCTTTGTGACCCCATGGACTGCAGCATGCCAGGCCTCCCTGTCCATCACCAACTCCCGGGGTTTGCTCAAATTCATGTCCATTTAGTTGGTGATGCCGTCTAACCATCTCATCTTCTGTCGTCCCCTTCTCCTCCCACCTTCAATCTTTCCCAGCATCAGGGTCTTTTCCAATGAGTCAGTTCTTCGCATCAAGTGGCTAAAGTATTGGAGTTTCAGCTTCAGCATCAGTCCTTCCAATTAAGGACTGATCTCCTTTAGGATGGACTGGCTGGATCTCCTTGCTATCCAAGGGACTCTCAAGAGTCTTCTCCAACACCACAGTTCAAAAGCATCAATTCTTCAACACTCAGCTTTCTTTATAGTGCAATTCTTACATCCATACATGACTACTGGAAAACCCATAGCTTTGACTAATGGACCTTTGTCAGCAAAGTAATGTCTCTGCTTTTTAATATGCTGTCTAGGTTGGTCATAGCTTTTCTTCCAAAGAGCAAGTGTTTTTTAATTTCATGGCTGCAGTCACCATCTGCAGTGATTTTGGCACCCAAAAGAGTAAAGTCTCACTGTTTCCAGTTTCCCCATTGATCTGCCATGAAGTGATGGGACCAGATGCCATGATCTTTGTTTTCTGAATGTTGAATTTTAAGTCAACTTTTTCATTCTCCTCTTTCAATTTCATCAAGAGGCTCTTTAGTTCTTTGCTTTCTGCCATAAGGGTGATGTCATCTGATGTATCTGAGGTTATTGATATTTTTCCTGGCAATCTTGATTCCAGCTTGTGTTTCATCCAGTCCAGCATTTCTCATGATGTACTCTATATATAAGTTAAATAAGCAGGGTGACAATATACAGCCTTGACATACTCCTTTCCCTATTTGGAACCAGTCTATTGTTCCATGTCCAATTCTAACTGTTGCTTCTTGACCAGCATCAGATTTCTCCGGAGGCAGGTCAGGTGGTCTGGTATTCCCATCTCTTGAAGAATTTTCCACAGTTTGTTGTAATCCACACAGTCAAAGGGTTTGGCATAATCAATAAAGCAGAAGTAGATTTTTTTTGGAACTTTCTTGTGTTTTTGATGATCCAGTGGAGGTTGGCAATTTGATCTCTGGTTCTTCTGCCTTTTCTAAACCAGATTGAAGGTCTGGAAGTTCAGAATCAGCAAACTAAAATGGACTGTTTCCACTGTTTCCCCATTGATTTGGAATGGGTGAATTTAACTCAGATGACCATTATATCTACTACTGTGGGCAAGAATCCCTTAGAAAAAATGGAGTAGCCATCATAGTCAACAAAAGAGTCCAAAATGCAGTACTTGGATGCAATCTCAAAAATGAAAGAATGATCTCTGTTCATTTCCAAGGCAAACTATTCAATATTACAGTAATCCAAGTCCATGCCCCAACCAATAATGCTGAAAGTGAAAGAGGAGAGTGAAAAAGTTGGCTTAAAACTCAACATTCAGAAAACTAAGTCTCTGGTCTCATCTGGTCCCATCACTTCATGGCAAATAGATGGGGAAACAATGGAAACAGTGAGATACTTTATCTTTTGGGGCTCCAAAATCACTGCAGATGGTGACTGCAGCCATGAAATTAAAAGACACTTGCTCCTTGGAAGAAAAGCTTTGACCAACCTAGACAGGATATTCAAAAGCAGAGACATTACTTTGCCAACAAAAGTCCTTCTAGTCAAAACTATGGTTTTTCCAGTAGTCATGTATGAATGTCAGAGTTGGACTGTGAAGAAAGCTGAATGCCGAAAAATTGATGCTTTTGAACTGTGGTGTTGGAGAAGACTCTTGAGAGTCCCTTGGATAGCAAGGAGATCCAGCCAGTCCATCCTAAAGGAGATCAGTCCTTAATTGGAAGGACTGATGCTGAAGCTGAAACTCCAATACTTTGGCCACCTGATGCAAAGAACTTACTCATTGGAAAAGACCCTGATGCTGGAGGAGAAGAGTATGACAGAGGAAGAGATGATTGGATGGCATCACCGTCTCGATGGACATGTGTCTGAGCAAGCTCTGGGAGTGGGTGATGGACAGGGAGGCCTGGCGTGCTGCAGTCCACGGGGTCGCAAAGGGTAGGACCCGACTGAGTGACTGAACTGAAATGAACCACCTGGGAAGCCCAACACCCTGCGAGGCACTCCTTAAATGTGAACTACTGTCATGCCTTTCAAATTGTTTTGTGCTATGTATTAAAAAATTTAAAATTAAATGTAATTAGTTGTTCTTTCTTTTCCCATTTCTTCCTGCTAGTGTCACATGATACAGTGTAGCGTAACAGAAAGAGGAATGTATTAGGTTCTGTTTCTACCTCTGTCTCTTAGGGTAGAGTGACCTTGGAAGGAACTCTCCAGTTCTTAGGTGTCTGCTTCCTCCTCCTAAACTGAAGATAAGAATCCCTCCTTTTGAGGAGAGGGTGGGATATTTGGAGAAAGTAACATGGAAACCTATATTACCATGTGTAAAATAGATAGCCAATGGGAATTTGCTGTGTGATTCAGGGAACTCAAACTGGGGCTCTGTAACAACCTTGAGCGGTGGGATGGGGAGGGAGATGGGAGGAGGTTCAAGAGGGAGGGGACATATGTATACCTATGGCTGATTCATGCTGATGTTTGGCAGAAACCAACACAATTCTGTAAATCAATTATCCTTCAATTAAATAAAATTTAAAATAAAAAACCCCAAGCTCTTAAAAAATACTGAAATTAACACATTTGCACCTTAAATAAAACACCCTAAAATTTTTTAGATCAAAAAAAAAAAGAATACCTCTTTTGTTTAAATTCACATGTTGCAGTGAGAACTCAGAGGCCAAGGATGTGAAATTACATGGTGAAACCATTAAGCTCAAAGTAAAAATGATACAGAAACATAGAGCAGCCTTTCTACATACCGATGATGCATTGTGGTATATGCCATTTTGGCCCAGGTGTTAAAGAAGTTCAGCCTCTGGATGAGGTCATTCACCCAGGAACTCAGGGCTTTACTTGACTTGTAGGCATATTTCTGTTGGGATTGAGAAACAGGCACATCATTTTTTTTAAAAGATTTGTCTTTGAAGTCATTAAGAACATATCTGTACACTTTGGTGACAGACTCAATTGCCAGAAATAAATAACTTGGCAAGAGGATGCTATTTTCCAACTGAAAGCACTTAGTGAGAAATCTGAAAACTCTTAACCAGGGCAGATCAGCACGGTCTTAACAGTGCTTTGGATAAAACACTTGCAAGTTTCCATCCTGGCTAGTCTTTCCTCATTCTTTTCAAGTTCTCCAATCAGTCTTCATTGCTGCCCACCCCTCTACCCACCCACTTCTTTCCCCTTATCTGGGAAGATTACCTTCACAGGCCATTAAGTCTAAGTAATCTCAACTTTCTGGCCTTCCCCTATACAAAATTCTATAAATCTCCACCCACTGTCTCTTTCCCCCGCTCTTTTCCTTCCAGTTTCGAGTCAAGCTGGTTCCTGCCCCTGTGCACTGCACAGCACTTCTGGAGTGTTTTTGCTTTTCTGAAGCTTCAACTTTTATTTTCCATCCCTTTGTTTATTAACACACTCTTCTATCTTAAATACACAAGCCACCTAACACGCAATCCTGCTTGTTTGATCCTCAACAGAATAGCGAACTGCATTCAAGAATAGATTAAAAGGATCATAAACAGTGATCAGGTGGGATTCAGCCCTGGGAGGTAAGGATGGTTAAACATTAAGATAAAAAAATGTGATACACCACAATGTAGGAATGAAGGATAAAAATCCTATGATCATTTCAATAGATGCCCAAAAAGGATTTGACAAAATTCAACATCTTTTCATGATAAAAACTCTACACAAATTATGTAGAGAAACAATGTTCCTCAGAAGAATGGGGGTTGCCAGAAGTAGATGGGAGGGGGAAATATGATAATGTAGATCAAAGAGTACAAATTTTCAGTCATAAGAAGAAGAATGACTTTTGAGGATCTAAAGCATAGTAATAATATGGTATTTTGTACTTAAAAATTGCCGAGAGTAGATCTTGATCATTCTTATCACCATAAAAAAAGTTAACTGTGTTAACTACGTGAGGTGATAGATGCATTAATTATCTTGACCTTGGTAATCATTCTACAATGTATATGTATATCATATCATCATGTTGTACACTTTAAGTATATACAACTATCATTGTAAAATTTTCCTCAGTAAAGTTAATAAAAACACCACTCTAATTGTGTGTTGCAAAGGAGGCAAAAAAGGCCCCTTGTAGCTCTCTAGGCTTGATCTTCTTTTCTCTAGTCAGGCTTCTTGAACAAGTTCATTGACTCCTGTCCCCTCTTCCCATTGCCTGCCAAACCTATTGTCGTTTGGTATCTTCATTAGAAGTCATCAAGGACCTTACACATTCCATATTCATGATCCCACCCTACACTCATCCCTCCCATTTGTCTAATTTGTATTCTCTGCAGCTTTTGACTAATTTGATTACTTCCTCCCTCTCCTGCCTTGACTTCTGTGTCCACACTCAATCCTAACTTTCTCTTGAATTCTCTACTTCTAAGGTTTCATTCTTTGACTCCTCCTCTGTTTCCCTCCCTTTCAGATGGTGTTCCCTAATATTCCCTCAGCTTTCTCTCCCTACTTTACATTCTCTCAGATCTAATTCACTGTGGTTTCTATTACTTTGTCTAAGCTGATAGTACGGATATCTTGCTTTGCACTCTCATCCACTTTTTCTGGGATAGCTTCACTTGGAAGCCTCCCCTAGCTTCTCGAGATGTTTCATGTCCAAAACCGGATATCAGCATCTGCCCTCGAACAGCCTCTGTTTCTGCCCACTCTGTCTCTAAATGGTACTATTGCCCACCTAATTGTCCAAGCCATACATTTCTCCCTGGCTAATTTCAGCTCTTGCCATTTGGTCAGATGTGCCCTCATTTCACCCATAGGTAACTAAACCTAGAGGATTCCAATTGAGCCATGCTCTCTCGACTTAAATTTGAACGCATGTGACTCCCAGCCCTTTCACTAGTTAACTTTCTCAGTAAGTCACGAAGCCGCTCTGCTGCTCAGTTTCCATATCTGTAAAATAAGGATATTGGAGCAGAGGAACCCCAAGATCCTTTCAAGCTGTGAAGCCTTATGATTCTAAGTATGTGCAGCTTGCAGATCCAATATTTCAATTTTGTTCACAGTTTGCACTCAGTTTTTAAGTATTTATAATTGTCATTGCTTTCTCTAAACTCTATGTTTTCTACTATAGGTTTTAAAAATACCTTTATTGAGATATAATTCACAAACCATATAATTTATTCATCAGGATTCTGTCCATTCATCAGGAATATTTGAGTTGCTTCCATCTTTTGGCTCTGAATAATGCTGCTGTGAACAGTCATGACAAGTTTTTTTGTGTGGGTAAGTGTTTCAACTTCTCTTGGGAATATACCTAGGGTTGGAACTGATGGGTCAAATGGCAACTCTATGTTTAACTATTTGAGGAAATAAAATACTATTTTCCAAAAGTGGCTACACCATTTTACCAAGAGCAGTATATGAAGATTCCAATGTCTCTGTATCCTTGCAATGTTTATTATTGTCTGCATTTTTTATTCTGACCATCATGAGCATGAGTGAGTGCTCTGTTGTGTCCGACTCTTTGTGACCCTGTGAACAGTAGCCTGCAAGCCTCCTCTGTCCATGGGATTCTCCAGGCAAGAATACTGGAGTGGGTTGCCATGCCCTCCTCCAGGGGATATTCCTGACCCAGGGATCAAACCAGCATCTTTGCGTCTCCTGCACTGGCAGGTGGATTCTTCACCATTGCACCACCAGGGAAGTAACCATCCTAGTAGGATGTGAAATTATACCTCATTCTGGTTTTGATTTGCACTTCCTTGATGATGAATGATGTTGAGCATCTTTTCATGTGTCTGCCTACATTTTGATTACAAATACATTTTAGAAAGTAGGCAAATTCACAAAGATGTAATCCACAAATAATAAGAATTGACTGTGTGTCTGTCTGTGTGTGATTTCATCCTTATTTTTGAGCATATCCTGCTGATGCTTGTAGCTGTAGTTCATTCCCTTTCACTGTTGGTATAGTCTAACGTATGAATATACCATGTATTTTTCCATCCTATTGTGAATGACACATTTTAGTTGTCTCCAGTATTTTACCATTATAAATAATGATGTTCTGAATACTTCTGTACATGTTTCTTGATACTCATGTGCAGGGGATTATATACTTTTTATATTGTTGAGATTATACTGTATATGCTATTTCGAATCTTTAAAAAATTTTTTATTTACAAAACAATATAACAAGCATTTCTCCCTCCTTTGCAATTTGTTTCGAATGTTTTAGTGATTCCCCTAAAAATTACAGCAATGCATACTTAATTTGTAAAAATCTATGGGTTATTATTACTTTTAATGTCCTTCTCTGAGACCTAAAAATTCCATATCCTCCCCACCCTTGGCTTATATGTTATTGTTGACCCTTTCTATTCTTGACCTTTCCATTTCAAAATGTTCAATATTCTATCTATCTTTAAAAACAATAATCCCACTGGATATTAATATTGTTGTTGCTTTTTATTTTTCTTAAAATTTATTCACCACCTCATTTACCACTTTTCCGCCTCTTCATTCCTTCTCACTTCTCAGAGCTTCCCCCCTTACCTCCTTCCACCTTTCTGCTGGAAATGAGGAAAGGCATTCAGGGCTTCCCTTACCATTTGCTAATGATGAACTCTCTCAGCATTTTCTTGTTTTGGTCTTTTTTATTTCATCTTTTGTTTTTAAAGTTTTTTTTTTTTTTTGATGTGGACCATTTTTAAACTCTTCATTGAATTTGCTGCAATGTTGCTTCTGTTATTTTATTTTGGCTACAAGGCACGTGGGATCTTAGCTCCCACACCAGGGAGCTAAGAATCCTCACTCCCTGCATTGGAAGTCAGAGTCTTAACCAATGGACTTCCAGAGAATTCCCGTTATCTTCATTTTTGAAACAAAAGTTTTGTATATACAATTTTAGTTTAACAGTTCATTTTGTTTGACACGATGGAGATACCATTTCCATTCCTTTGAAAGTTACTTTTTTCTAGCTGCTTTTGAAGAGTTTTTCTTTGATTTTCTGCAGGTTCATTAGGATGTATCTATGCATAAGTTAAAAAAGATGTATACTGCTTGGGATTCATTGAAATTCTTACATCTATCAATTCTGGAAAACTCTCAGCTCTTATTCCTTTAATTACTGCCTCTGCTTCATCCTCTCTCTTCTCCCCTTCTGAACTTCAGTCAAACTAATGTTGGACAGTCTGTTTGCCCTCTGTACATCTTCATAGCTCTTTCATAGTTTCCATTCTTAGTCTCTCTGGGTTGCATTCTGGATATTTTCTTATGATCTTTTATTTTTTGCCTATAGAAATTTTTTTGGCTAATAGAAACAATTTATTGCCAGAGAGCAAATGGGCCAAGCGAGGCCAGAATTTTGAGGCAGCACACACTTCACCCCCATCTCCTACATTACAAAAGAAATTTTTATAGCCACCAGCCCTCTGCACAAGCAACATCCCTTTACCCCCACCTTCTCCCCGTCCCACTGTACACAGCTGCCTGGCTCCCTCCAGTCACTGGTTCCCAGTAGACCTAGGCCTGCAGTGAGTTTACGTTGGAACTGACCTGGGACCCGAGCTCATCTTAGTGCTGGGCACCAGCTGGCCCCTACCAGGCCCATGCTCTCTTTGTGGACCTGTTCTCAGTCCCATCTCCCTTGATGTGCCTCTTGGATGCCCTAGTAGGGGTGGGATGGGGCTGTCAGCCCAGTGCTTTTCGCTTTTTTGAACTTTCAAAATTTTAACTTGGGTTTCTTGAATCTAAAACATATGTGTTTTTATACACACTTATGTAAGCGGGTGTTTTATAGAAGTATACATATTTTTATAATCCTTAAAAATGACAGTGTTCTAAAACTTAAAAAAATTTCTTAGAGAAAAAGATCTTAGAGATCTTTCTAGCATATCAACACATACCTTATTATTTGGATATATCATAATTTATCTAACCAGATTTCCATTAAGTGGTATTCGAGTTGTTTTCAGCTTTATGCTGAAACATAAAAAGCCCTGCAACAAATATCTCTTAGATAAATTTATTTAAGTAGAATTGCCAAATTGCCCTCTCAGATTTTATTAATATATACTCACACCAAAGGTATATATTGTCACCAAAAGTATATATAAAAGTCAACATCTTTTAATGGATACATAATATTTCATCATGAATCTATACCACAGTTAACTTACCCTTTCCCTAGAACTAGGGCATTTATTTCAATCAAGCATGTGAATGGGAAAGGATAATTGCTTACCTGCCACAATTTGGGCACTTTTGTATTAAGAAAAGAGTCATATATTTCCTCCAATTCTTGGGTAAGGATAATCTCTCCTTTTATAGCAAGTCGAAGATCTTTCAGAGACTTATGTATAATAGATAGCAACTGATCAAATCTTTCAATTTCTTGGATCAAAAAGGTTAGCAAGACACAGTGGATAAGTGGATCATAGCCTGGATTAAAAGAAGAAAAAAACGGTGGCATCTTTCAGATAAGATGAGGCTTTACTTGGAGAGATATAACTTTGGAAATTAAAGGAGTTTGATGTGAGTAGCCCAAGGATTGAAAACTATTTTCTGCAAAAGGCCAGTTAGTAAATATCCCAGGCTTTGTGGGATACTCAGCTCTCCCAGTGTAGAGCAGGTGCAGGCATAGACAACGTGAAACCAAATAATCATGGTGGCACCACAGTAAAGCTCTATTTGTGGGCACTCAAATTTGAATTTCATAAAATATTTGTGTCATGAAATATTATTATTCTTTTGACTTTTTCAACCATTAGTTTAGCTTGTAGGCTCCAAAATGAATCTTTAAAAAAAAAAAACTTTATTTTGTATTGGGGTATAGCAGATTAACAATGTTGTGACAGTTTCAGGTGAACAGTAAAGGTTGAATCTCTTTAAAGGGTTAAAGTATGGATGTTGAAAATTTAATAGGGCAAATTACCACAGTCCAACACTTTGGCCTCTCAGAGCTGGGTGTGGAGCCAACTCTGGACAATGAGGATTGCTCTGTCTCCTCTGGATCTGCCGTCCCTCCCTCCCCTTTTCTCCTCAGAGTGCAGAAGTCTCCCAGCTTGGAGAGGGTCAGAGAGCCCACCTAAATCTCCCTGCCCAAAATGCTGTTCCATCAGGCAGAGAAGCAAAAAGGACAGAGACTTAAAAGCTCTGTAGAATCTCTCAAGCAGACTTGCTCTTTTCTGGTTTTCTACATCGTTATTACTCCTTTACTTTTTGTCTTGGGGTCATGGACCTTCCCCCTGTCTACCCCTGCCCCCATCATTTTCTCTTCTGTTCCCCATCACCCAGCTTGGAGAGAGAAGAGGGCATTACGGAGTTAGTTTTCCATCTCACACTGGCCTTTCCACTTTGTTAGTAACTTTTGTCCTCCTGATGCTGGAGTCCTTTCCTGAGGAGGCTGGCGTGAGGGGAGGAAGGTCATGTCCCAGGCTTACCTTTGGGATCTTTATGAAAAGACTCCCAGATGGGGCTTAACATGATGTACTTCAGTGTGCTTGGAGTTCCAGCCCATTCTTCTTTCTCTACAGACAGTGGCAGACGCGTTAGCATGTCCGATAAAATTGCCATCACCAGCTCATCCTTGCTCTTCTCATGACTGCAAGGAAATCAAAAGAAAAAAGGAGATATAGGCTTGTCTAATCTGGGAGGGCCCTCTATGTAGGCCCCATCTGAAGGTAAACACAAATTCACAGAACCACAGAACTGTGATATGGAGACCACAGAGACTTACAGAGACCATGGAGTTCATTTCACTTTACAGGTGAGAAAACTGCCCAATGCACTTCAGACATTTGCAAGGAGATTCATATTTTTAAAGTTTTCTTAAGGTTTCTTTGAAAAGTATTCATCTGAATGCATCTGCATGAAACAAGTACCAAGACTGGGATGCAAACAAGGAGGTAACCAGACAGAGGATGCTTCAGTAGCTTGATAGGTTACTCAACTGCATGTCAGATTCCTCTGTGTTCATACATAGGGCTTCCTGGTAACACACTCAGCGGTGGTGACAGGAGAACAGCATGTGTATAGGTCTGGTAGTAGTAAGGCCATACAAACACTGAAGACAGAGGAGGTCTTTGGAATCCTTTTACAGATGCAGAAATCAGGGTTCAGGGAGATGATAGGACCTCCCTGTACAGTGGATGAAGAGGGAATGGGGTACACCTCTTTTGAGTTCCATCACTCTGTTACTCTATATATTAGTATAACTGTGTATATATATATATATATATATATACATATATATATATATATGTACTGGTTTTCCAGCAAACATTCCAGGTTTCACACAGTTGAATGAATGTGGTCCTTCGAAATAAGTGATAATCTGGTGATAAGCTGTGTATTTAGTTTAACAGTGCAGAGGATGAGATGGTTTGATGCCATGTCAACTTAATGGACATGAGTTTGAGCAAACTCCAGGAGATGGTGAAGGACAGGGAAGCCTGGAGTGCTGCAGTCCATGGGGTTGCAAAGAATCAGACACGACTGAGCAACTGAACAACAACAAAAACAACAAGAGCTGCTTCTGAGACAGTTTACAACTTGCACGAACTAACGTTTTCCTAGTTTTGTCATTATACTTTGTTTTTGACATTAAAGTAGGATTATTCAGTGGAACTCATCCAAATGGTTGAAGGATCAAAAGATTAAAAAAAATCAAACTTATATTCTAAGTGTAAGATTTGCTTACCACTGAAGACATTTCCTTGAATGTGAGAGATCTTTCAAGTCAAGTCCCACAAACAAGTTTCTAGTAAACTTTTTAGCAAAGGTGGCCTAAATGCAATAATCGTAGCCTCTCCACATGACCAAAGGGATATTAATACACATACTTGTCTGCTTATTAAAAGCATTCCCTTATAATCATCTCATCTCTTACCGGTGTATTTACTGAATGCTAAAAGAGCAGAATTGGGCTTCCCTGGTGGTCCAGTGGTTAAGACTATGCTGCTTCCACTGCAGGCAGAGGGAGGGACACAGGTTCCACCCCAGGTGGGTAACTAAGATCCCTGTGTGCTGCGTGGTGCCCCCACCCCCTAAAAAAGCAGGGGTTGTTGTCAACCTCATTAAAAAGAGAAAAGTGCAGAATTAATCCTTAAAAGTGTAGGGCCTGCAGGAAATTCAACCTGATATTCTGGGGACATGCTGAAGGAGTTCCAATTGCATAGTCTTCTATCTCTAAATGTCAGCTTTCCTTCTGTGTCACAGGTAGTTAATATATATTCATTTTGTCAGTGAAATGAGTATCCAATGATCTTATTTTGTTTCAGTAGATTTGATCTTGACGGATATGAACAAATAGCTAAAGTCATAGCCAAATCCAATGAGATGTCATTAAAAATTTTTTTTTTTAAATATATGGACCATTAAAAAAATCCTTATTGAATTTGCTACAATATTGCTTCTGCTTTATATTTTGGTTTTTTGGCCATGAGGCATGTGGGATCTTAGCTCCCTGACCAGGGATTGAACCCATATCCCCTGCATTGGAAAGTGAAGTCTTAACCACTGGACCACCATGGACGTCCCCAGATGTCATTTTAACATGAGTCGTGTTGTCTAAAGAGACAGAAAGACTAAGAGAATGCAGGATTCCAGTGGGTTCAGAGATTTTCTAGGTAGATAAATAAAAATGTGAGCTTCTCAGGTGGCCCTAGGGGTAAGGAATCTGCCTGCCAAAGAATCTGCCTGCCAAGGAATCCGCCAGACACAAAAGGGGTTTGATCCGTGGATCAGGAAGATCCCCCGGAATAGGTAATGGAAACCCACTCCAGTATTGTTGCCTGGAAAATTCTATGGACAGAGCAGTCTGGCAGGCTGCAGTCCATGGGGCCCCAAAGAGTCGAACACTACTGGGTGACTGAGCACACACAGAAACACACACACACACGCATATATAGGTCCTATAGAAGTAAATATAACATTTCATATTTATACAGATTGAGTTAAAAAATACTAGGTACAATTCACTCATTCAATGAAGATTTATCTCGAACCTACTACAGGCTTGGTAATTATATGTGTGTGTGTGCTCCTGTGTATGTAAACTTGCTTCTCTGTCATTTGGAGCATTTAGTTTCTGTGTCTTTTGACTGTATTTTTCTGTAAGTAATATATTGTATATCTTCAAATGGATATTTAATAATTTACAACTAATATTTTTTCCTAGTGAGTTCTTACCTGAATATGAGGTTGGTGATGGTAAATCTTGGCTGCATGCCAATGAGATTATCAATGAACTTCTGGGCCTGGATCTCCCTGAAACCCCTTGTGGCCTCAGGGTGTAATTCTAGGAGCTCAGGAGGGTCGTCATCAGGTAAAGATTGGATAGTGCGTATGTAGTCCTTCATGCTTCCAGATTTTGGCAGTGGCTAATATATGTGAAAATTTAAACACTGGTTAGTTTTTACCTACTGAAACATTTACTTTTGGCAATGTATGAAGGTGATATTTCCCCATGAAATTTTATACATTATTTTATGCTTATTTGTTGATGGTATACTCTAGATACTTCTGTCAAAAGTTGCACTTGGGCGATGTTATAAAGTGCAGTTTCATGACAGACACATATAACTTTCTCATTGGAAAAAGTGAGAAAGGAAAAAAGAAAGGAGGGTGACTCTGACTACCCATTGCCTCAATGACCTATAGCCACCGATACTGGATGCACTCAAGATTTAAGAAGTCATTTTACTTTGGTAAAACCTATAGAAGACATGGGAGCATGATCTTAAGAATAACTGAAGAGACTAAGGGAGTTGGCGGGGGGTTGGGGTGGGCAAAACTGGGGAAGATGGTCAAAAGGGACACACTTCGTTAAAATAAACAAAAACAAAAAACCATGTGAGTTAAAAAGTTATTTAATAGGGAAATGAAAAGCTTTTGCTTCCTGTTTGCCAGGTATATTTCCCAGTTGACAAGTTATAACCAAGTACTGATTGGATAAATGCTCTGTAAGGTAAGCAGTTATTCCTTTGGCTGACCCAAGGTCACAACTAATTAAGAAAAAATATATTTTTAAAAACTTATTAAGTCATAATGATAAAGGTGGCTGTGCTGGTTAAAAATATGTCAAATTCTTTAGTTCTTTAACCCTTCAAAAGATGGAATCTAATTCTCCTTTTCTCAACTGGAGCTTGGACTAAGTGACTGCTTCTGTCAAACATAAATAAAGTGGAAGGATTGGAGTGGGACTTTATTTTTTTTTAAGCTTTAAAATAAAATTTTATTTAAAAAAATTCAGCTCACAACATATATATTATTCTACCCCCTCTCTACCCCTACTCCCCACCACCTTTACTGAGGTATAATTGAAAAATAAAGCTATATATATTTAAGGTATATAACATGATAATTTGATACAAATGTAAGTTGTGAAATAATGATCACAATCAAATTAATGAACACATCTATCACATCCATATAGTTATTTTTTTGTTATTGTTGTAGTGATATTGCTTACCATCTGTTATCTAGCATATTTCAAGTTTACAATACAGTATTATTAACTATAGTTTTCATAGCCTATTTTATAGCCTATTTATCTTATAACTGAAAGTTTGAGCCCTGTGACCAATATTTCTCTCTGGAGTGAGACTTTGGAGACCAGGTCTTAAAAGGCACTGCAGCTTCTTCCCTTCCTCTTGGTTAACTCACTCTGGGGATGCCAGTTGCCATCTTTTGAGGACCATCAATCGGCCCCAGTGCTTCCAAATGATGGAAGATGAGTTGACCTATGGCCAACCCATGAACTTGTGAGTGAGTTTGGGAGTAGATCCTCCAGCCTCTGTTAAGCGTTCATGACTGCAGCCCCAGACGATACCTTGACTGTCACCTTATGAGTAACCTCGAGGCAGAACAGTGCGGCTACACTGCTCCAAGGATATGTGCTAGTGCAGTTTTTGTTTATTAGATTATAAACTGATTCATAAGAGATGCATGGTGTTAAAAGTGAATTATATCGGCGTGGACCAAAAGGGACAGAGGCAGTGAAACATGGAGAGAGGACTTCAGGTTCCTGTACAACTACAGACAGGAAGCATGTGAGAAAACTATTTAGCTGTCAACAAGGGCTACTTTGGAACCAAGATCCCAGTGGAGGGAGGCAAGAGCCTCTGAATCCTCGCAGGAAATAAGACTGAGTCCTAATCAAGGAAATGCAGCATTTACCCATTGGGGTTTCAGAATTTCTGTGGACTAGTGACTGCTGTGTGTCTTCCATTTTCCCCTCTCTGCAGGGAAGACACAGTCCTATGCCTCTCCCATCATTGCCTGTGATGTAAATGGTAGCCATTGAGCGTAGATCAAACGTCTTTTAGTTTTTATTTTGTAAAAGCCACATTTTTTTTTGGCATATTATGCATATTTCTTCTGTGGTGTGAGCTTTCAAAACCATGACTGATTTTCCAGTTTCCATGATTTTTTTCTACAAAATCAAAGAAGCTATAATCTTTTGAAATAAAGGGAAAAACCGATAGAGGCATTGGATCCACTGATCTGAAGATGAAACAAAGACCAAAGACCAGGCTACCTAGGTAAGAAGTGTCTGTTGAGAGGGAAGGGCTGAGTCAAGTAACACTGCTACCTGTGGACTCCACTTTTATCTTTCCCATCAATGAGTTTAATAGCAAAACACTTGTGATGACTTCCACTGAGTCAAACTTTTGGTCTCCTCTGAGTCCTGTCCCTAGGGCAAACTGCTGATTCTTCTCCAGCAAGTGTATTTTCACATTGTAGACTTTGTTCCCATAAAACACCACCAACACCTAGGGCTCTGTCCTGTTGGTGGTGTTCTCCTTCAATGGGCCCTACTCTTCAATAATGCCTCTTCCACTGCCCTGAAGACTGTATTTTCCAATGTACCATTCACTGTGCTGGACATTCTTTGTCATCAGACCTCGCAGGGAAAGGTTTTTTTCCTGCTCATGATTTTATAAAGTAGTGGATTTTCCTGAGGGCCAGAGCTGGCTGGAGACTGACTTCTCTGAGGTTGGGACGACATGCTTTCTTTATGATCTCTGTTTTGTGCAGTCTGGTTGTGTGTCATAAATGAAGAGCTGGCAACAGCAAGAGGAATCTCTAGAGGACTTTGGTTTTGTGACAGGTGAGATGCTTCAGGCTTCCTCTGGTGATGAGGAACTGTGAGTGTCTGGGAGTCTCCTGTGGAGGTGTGGGTCAACAGTGGCCTGCCGTGGGGTCAGACACACTGGCAGCAGCAGTGCTGGGAGGCTCGGAGTGTTGGCATAAATCCTCTTGGAGGAGGTCGCCATACACCCTACCATACAGACTGCCAAGTGTCTTTTAATTAAAAGATCTTCATATGAAGGGGAACTACTTAGGGAGTTACACCAAAGGAACTGCACCCAAAGAGTCTCATCTGCTCAAGATCCTTGACCTTAACACTGTAATGGAATGAGAACTTTCAGGGGTCTCAGAGGGAGTGAGAACATTTGGCATCTAGAAAGAAAGTAAACCATTTGTGGCCAAGGATTTTGAAAGTTTAAAAACATTGCCTCAAATTCTTTAACTCTCCTGTCAATCTGATTCTGTGGCTGCTTGACCAATAGAACAGGATACAGAATAAACATTTTGTGTCAAGTCTGGTCCTAGGCCTTGAGTGTTAAAGAGAGGAAAACAAAAAAAAGCAGTAACTGACCACTGACAAAGAAGAGACATGCATTGTTCACATGGCTAGGAAAGTGGCTTTCTTGATAGCTTCAAGGAAAACATTGATCAATTAATGAGGGCCACAGGGAGACGTCGGGGCTTCCCAGGCGGTGCAGTGGGAAAGAATCCACCTGCCAATGCAGGAGACGCGGGAATCTCAGGTTCGATCCTTGGATCAGGAAGATCCCCTGGAGAAGGAAATGGCAATCCATTCTGGTAGTCTTGCCTGGAAAATTCCATGGAAAAAAGAGTCTGGTGGGCTATAGTCCATGGGGTCACCAAGAGTCAGATGTGACTGAACAGAAGCACGGAGAAACGTCAACTAACAGAGACATTAATAGAAAATTATCTGCAGAAACTAAGATTATGACAAGGAAGAGGAAGAGCTGGCAAGTTTTTATGACAAAACTGTCATAAAATTACAGCATTTAAAGCAACTAAATAATTGAACTTATGATGTTAGAATCCTATTCTGTAGTCTGATAGAATTCTGCCAGTGGAATTATCTGCTTCTATGTTACCATGTTTCATATTTTCTTGAGCATACTTAAGTAACAGTCTGTATACAAAACTATGCCCACTGTACTTTTTTGTAATTTAAAAAACTTTCAAGGATAATTTTATCTTAAGGGTTGAATTTAGACTCTAAACAACTAGAGCATTATTTAAAAGTTTTTCTTTTTCTCTTAATGGAAATCTAAAAAACAACTCATAGCTTTTCCTGCCTTAACAGATTGTGTCGTCTTCCTTCTCACCTTCCATCATCTCCCTTATGCAAAATCCCACCCGTCACATTCATGTCAAGTCCTCTCTCTACGCTCTCAAACCAGAGATCTGGAGGATTTTTCCCTCCGTTAGCAACCATCTGCCAGGAAACAACTGCTGTGTGTAAACTGGAGACTCTTGCTCCACAAAGATGGAGGCCTGGATGCAAGTTAAACACTAAACAGAGAGAGGACAAGGGATGACGTGGAGTTTCGTCTTCTTCAGTGCTTGGGGTAGACTCCTTGAATCTCAGCTCTCCTTACTGTATGTGGCTGCATCCTGAGAACCTCAGTTTTCTCATCTGAAACTGGGGATAACATCTATTTCACATAGTTGTTTTGAGCATTAAATGAGAAAAGACATCAGTCGACAAGTGTGGATCAGACCAGCACAACTTAACTTGCTTCTGCTTCCTTGTCCTTTGTATCTTATACTCTAGGTTCCCAGAGGGCATGAGCCATTTATCATTCTTTTCATTTACTGGCCAGCATAATGCTGCATTTAATAGCGTAGATTCCAGGTTGTGCCCTTGGTGGATGGTTGCTAGCATCGCAAAAATCCTGCAGACCTCCGGCCTGAGAGTTGGGAGGGAGGACTTGGCATCACCGTGATGGCTGGCAATTTGTGTAGGGGAGGTCAATGGAAGATGAAAAGGATAATTTTTTTTAGGGGCGGGGAAGGGCGTGCCACAGTTTGCAGGTTCCCCTACCAGGGACTGAACCTGCCTCCCTCAGCAGTGAAAGTGCAGAGTCCTAACCACTGGACCACCAGAGAATTCCCAGGAAGATGAGAAGGAAGATAATGCCATCTGGGTGATCATGGTAAAGTGGGTGTGGGCCTGGTGGGAGGAGGAGAAGGAGAGACAGAGGTCACATCCAGGTCATCTGTGGAGGGTCTTTAGAGTACGGATAGGTAGATAAAATGGTAATTAATAGAGTGATGGTCATTTACTTTTGTAATACTAAAGGTTATGTGTGTGTGTGTGCGTGCTTTGTCGTGTCCGACTCTTTGCAACCCCACGGACTGTGGCCTGTCAGATTCCTCTGACCATGGGATTTCCCAGGCAAGCATACTGGAGTCAGTGTATCTTCCTGACTCAGGGATCTAACCCTTGTCCCTTGCATCTCCTGCGTTGGCAGGTGGATTCTTTATCACTGTGACTCCTGGGAAGCCACACTGAAAGTTAATAAACACCATTAAAAGTGAATGTTAAGGGCTTCCCTGGTGGTCCAGTGGTTGAAGACTTGCCTGCCAATGCAGGGGACATGAATTTAATCTCTGGTCCAGGAAAATTCCACACGTCATGGGGCGGCTAAGCCTGAGAGCCATAACTGCTCAGCCTGAGTTCTGCAACAAGAGAAGCTGCTGCGGTGAGAGGCCCACACACTGCAGCCAGAGAACAGCCTCTCTTGCAGCAACCAGAGAAAAGCTTGTATGCAGCAATGATGATCCAGTGCAGCCATAAATAAATACATAAAAAGAAAGTGAGAAAAGTGAATGTTAAAATTTATTTTAATATAGATTTTAAATAATGGAGCAATCCTTAGTTAAACCTAATCAAGTAATGTTAAGAAAATAAATCCTTTTCTTACCTCATCAGTAGAGAAACTGAAGTCGTCTTTTAGAACTTCAGGATTACAAAATTTGTAGAGAAGGGTGTTTAAACATCGCCTGTCCCAGCTGTCAGTCACCCAGCCACCGTAAACCACCTCCCCAATCAGGTAGTGCAGTGTCTGCCAAGGAATACTGGACTGAGCACTCAGGAAATTTTCCAACACCTTTATGGCAACCTGTAGAAAATGCACTAGTTTTCATTATTTAAGCACATGTTTTCAGGTTGTTTTCATGATTTAACATAAAATCAACAACTCAAACAGCTGCATGTATTTTCTCTTCAAAAATATGTGGAAAAAAAAGAATAAAAATATTAGGCTATATATTTTACTCGTTGTTGAACAAACTGAATTACTTAACTGATTAATATTGTTATTTTTTGAATAGACAAAACAAACACATAGTACAGAATTCAGAGTGCTTCCCAGGTAGCACTAGTGGTAAAGAACCCGCCTGGCAAAGCAGGTAGACATTAAGAGATGCAGGTTCGATCCCTGGGTCAGGAAGATCCCCTGGAGGAGGGCATGGCAACCCACTCCAGCATTCTTGCCTGGAGAATCCCCATGGACAGAGGAGCCTGGCAGACTGTAATCCACAGGGCTGTACAGAGTCAGACATGACTGAAGCAACTAAGCACACACAAGCAAGCACTGAATTCAGAAGATACAAAAGGATAAACAAGGGAATGTAAATTTTCTCCTACCCCCTACTCTAGGCTTCAGAGCCCCTGCCACGAGGCCATCATTGTTAACAATGTCTTGAGCTACGCTTACAGACGCTTCGCGACCCCAAGGACGGGCTTGCCAGGCTCCTCTGTCCATGGGCTTCTCCAGGCAAGAATACTGGAGTGGGTAGCCATTCCCTTCTCTAGGGGGAATTGAACCCAGGTCATCTGGGTTATCATTGCAGGCAGATTCTTTACCATCTGAGCCACAAGGGAAGCCCCCTATGAAACTATATGCACATAAATTGATTTCATTCCTTCTTTTTCCCTTCTGACCTTCCCTCCTCTCTCTCTCCCTTTCTATCCTCCCTCAGTCCTTCAACTATCTTTCATCTCTCCTTCCCTCTCATCTTTTTTTTTTTTTCTGTGTTCCTATCTTTATATACACCATCCTGCAACTGACCAACCAACATATCTTGGCTACTGTTGTTCAATGGCTGCAACAATTCATGTTTCCACTAACAGTTGCCACCATTCTCTCATTTCTTCCACAGTTCTTTCATCCCTTCCTCTACTAGGAGAGGTTTCCCTAGGCAATTTTTTTGTACTTTGCTGTTAATTTGTAGTTCACTTGCTACTAGTTATTTTCAGAATCTTTTTTTATGTCTATTGGTCCAGATTTGATTTTCTGTACATTAGCTATTTTTCCTTTGGATTGTCTTTTCCTTGTTAAAATGTGAGAGCTCTTTGTATATTATAGACATTAACTCTGTAAGTTATTTGCATTGCAGATATTATCCTAAATCTGTGATTTGTCTACTGACTTCATTTTGTCACCGTTTTCCATATAGAAGTTTTTATAATCACACATGCATATCTTTTCTTTTATGGTTCTGGGTTTTGAATTTTAGCTAGGTTATCCCTAACTCCACAATTGTACATGTACTCTCCCAAATTTATTTTTAAAGATTTTTATTGTTTTACTATACATTTAAAGTTTACTCCATTTTGAAATTTATATTTGTATACAGTATAAGATAAAGGGCCAAATCAATTTTCTCCCAGCTGGATGGCCAGTATAACCAGTATCTTTTACTTAAAAAAAAATCCTTCATTACTGAGTTAAAATATTTTCTATGTCAATATTAAAATTTCATATAAACTCAGATCTATTTCTGTATTCTCCATTATGTCTCACTGATTTGTTGTCTACTTCTGCCAAACTATATTGGATTTAGTATAGTGGATTTTTTAAAATATGTTTTGATATCTGGTGAAGGGAGATTCTTGCAGTATTTTAATTTTTTGTATATTTCCAGTTTCTTCTTCAGTGTGTCTTCTTCTATGTAAACTTTATCAATTCCAGAATCTTCCTAATAGGGTTCTAATTGGATTGACATTAAATGTGATATGTAATTTTGGAAGAATTGGTAGTTTATGATATGGGAAGTCTTCCTATAGAACAGAGAAGGCAGGATTGAAAACAATGTGGCATCAGACTGCAAGAACTGTGTGACTTTGGAGAGTCTTTTAAGTGTTCTGAGCCTTCATTTCCTTATCTTTAAAATGAGGATAATTAGTGTACTTACTTCATAAGGTTGTTATGAGAATTAGATAATTCATATAAGCTGAAACTCCAGTACTTTGGCCACCTCATGAGAAGAGTTGACTCATTGGAATAGACTTTGATGCTGGGAGGGATTGGGGGCAGGAGGAGAAGGGGACGACAGAGGGTGAGATGGTTGGATGGCATCACTGACTCAACGGACATGAATCTGGGTGAACTCTGGGAGCTGGTGATGGACAGGGAGGCCTGGCGTGCTGCGATTCATGGGGTCGCAAAGAGTTGGACACGACTGAGCGACTGAACTGAACTGATAAAGTAATCAGAACATTTTAAGCTCTCAGCAAATGTTATTCTTTTTTACTTCCTGATTTACAGTGTTCATTATTTAGGATGCATAGAGTTTTTATTAAATTTGTTCCTGAATATTAAAAAAAAATTTTGTCACTACTGCAAATGTACTATGCTTCCATGTCTAGGTGTTTATTGCTAGGGAAAAGTTATTGGCTTTTATATATTTATGTTTTTATTGAGCCACTTTATTGAATTCTCTCACTACTTCTAACAGGTCTTTTTTTTAAACTAGTCTCTCAGATTTTCTAGATATACAATTATATCATCAACAAAAGGTAGTTTTTTTCTTTTTTTTCTTGCTTCTCTTTTACAGCATTAATATGAATTATCTTATCATCGCATTTACTAGAACTTTTAAGGCAATGTTGAATGACATTGGTGATAAAAGGGATCCATGTCTGATTCCTGATTTTCTTTGAAACAATTTCAGTGTTTGGCTATTTAGAATAATATTTGCTTTAGGTTTTTGGTAGTCTTTTTCATATTTAAGGTATTGCTTTGAATCCTATAAGAGTTCTTTTTAGGAATGGTACCTGGATTTATAATAAAGCCTTTTCTATATCTATTGATCTGATCATTTAAACTGAGATTATAGATTTTCAAATACTGAGCCATTTTTACATTCTTGGAACAAACCCTACTTGAGCATAGTATGTCATTCTTTGCTTCATTGCTGAAACCTATTAAGTTTAATATATAATTTTTATATGAAGTCCTAAGTGAAATTAGCCTATAGTACTTTTCCATATTATCCTTACTAGGTATTCATATTAAAATTATGTTGATTTCATAGAATGAATTGGGGCGATGGCCATCTTTTTCTAACTTTTGGAATAGTTTAAATAATATTAATATAGCTGTTTTTTAAAATTCAGAGTGAAATAAGTTGTGAAACCATTTCATTCTGGTATTATTTGCAATTTCTTATGGCAATTGGTCTAGTCAACATTTCCATTTCTTTTCCTTTTCCCTTTAATTAAAAAAAAATTTTTTTACTTTATTTTGCTTTACAATACTGTATTGGTTTTGCCATACATTGACATGAATCAGCCATGGGTGTATGTGAGTTCCCAATCCTGAACCTAGAAAGTTCATATTTTTCTGGGAAATAATTGGTTTCATCTAGATTTCCAAAGTTTATTAGTCTCATCAAAAACCAGTTTTAAAATTTATTTTTCCTTTCTATATTTTGTTATTTCATTAATATTAAAAATTATATTTAATTTTTATTTTTCTAATTTCTTAAGATGAATATTTATTTCTTGCATTTCTTCTTTAATAATGAATATTTGGGTTAGTTTTTTTTTTTTGAGCATAGCTTTTGTCTCTCACATTATTTTTGGTATGGTGGTGTTATTCGCTCAGTCGTGTCTGACTCTTTGCAAACACATAGACTGTAGCCTGCCAGGCCCCTCCATAGAATTCTCCAGGCAAGAATACTGGAGTGGGTTGCCATTTCCTTCTCCAGGGAATCTTCCTGACCCAGGGATCGAACCTGGGTCTCCTGCATTGCAGGCAGATTCTTTACTATCTGAGCCACCAGGGAAGCCCCCAATTTTTGTCTGTACCCCACAGCATATGGAATCTTATTTCCTGGGCCAAGGGTCAAACCCACACACCCTGCATTGGAAGGCAGAGTCTTAACCACTGGACCACGAGGGAAGCACCATTTCTTTTTTTTTTTTGGTATAAAGTAGTATAACTTTCTATTATGTTTGAGATATTTTATGACTTCTCTTTAATATTCTCTTTATCTTCCCTTTTAATATTCTTATGTAGAGCTGTGTTTCTTATTTTACAACTTGTTAAGATTTCTTGGATCAAATGTTTATAGTTTATTAGATTATGACTGGAGAACATGACACATAAAATCATTAAATATTTTTCTTTGTGGCCATGTTTATGATTAAGTTTTCTAACAGTTCCTTAGCTATATGAAAAAATATGAACTGTCTGTTGGAAAGATGTTAGGTTCTATTTACATCTGTTAATCAAGTTTGTTAATTGTACTATTTTCTCTGTCTTATTTTTGCTTATTAGATCTAGTTGTGAGTTTTTTGAAATTTCCACAATAATCCCATATGCGTATACATTTATATAATGCATATGTACAGATACATGTGTCTATATAGACATACATGTATGTGTATATGTGCTACAGTGTGCCAACTGTGATAAAGACACCACATAATGAAATAGCTGAGAGCACAAACTTTGACCACCTGTGACCGAGTAGTGCCCGTTCTGCTCACTCATTAGGCAAATTGCCAAACCTCTCTGTACTTCAACTGTAAACTAGGGATCATACTACCTTGTTTTTAGGAATGCTGTAAGATTTCAGTTAATTCATAAAGTACTTAAAACCATGTCTGAGAGAAAGCACTGTAAAAGTTAAGTTTTCATGACTGTTATATCTTCATAAACTGTTTCTCTCTCTACTACTTGGTGCTTTTTCAGCTTGACTGATATTAATGTTACCATTCCTGTTTTTTGCTGTTTTTATTTTCTTGGTGGTTTCAGGCTTTTTCATTGATGTAAGGATTTTTCATATAAACTCTGTAAAGTTGAGTTTTGTTTTGTAACCCAGTGTAATAATTTTGCCTCTTTAATGAAAGATTGCAATCTATTTACATTTAATGTAAAACCTGATATTCCCTTTGTATTACTTTACATTGTTAGTTTACTTTGTTGTTTCACTCCCTCCCTCATTTTAATAGGTTGATCAAATTGTTATTTATTTGCCTTTTGATCTTCATTAATTTAAACATTATACCATTTCCATTACAGGTTACCTTTCCTTTCCTTGAATTCATATTAAAATTTTTCAAATGAAGAGATGTCAATTATTTTCCTACCAAAGTTTTCCATTTCCCTGTTTTTTCCTCTGCATTCTCTAATGGTAAAGCTAGCAATAAGGTGAAACATTTAGAAAACGTATACTTCCCTCCTCTCCTCTTTCCTTTCCTCACATAAACACTTTGGAAGTTTTTCACTCTCCTCCTTCACTCTTCATGTACGTGCTTCCCTCCACTCCAACTCCTAGGCTTTGTTGAGATACCTTAGTACTCTTACTACAGCCTGCTGCTGCTGCTAAGTCGCTTCAGTCGTGTCCGACTCTGTGCGACCCCATAGACGGCAGCCCACCAGGCTCCCCCATCCCTGGGATTCTCCAGGCAAGAGCACTGGAGTGGATTGCTATGTCCTTCTCCAATGCATGAAAGTGAAAAGTGAAAGTGAAGTCGCTCAGTCGTGTCCGACTCTTAGCGACCCCATGGACTGTAGCCCACCAGGCTCCTCGATCCATGGGATTTTCCAGGCAAGAGTACTGGAGTGGGGTGCCACTTAGTACTCTATAAAGTTTAGTAAACTATAGTTTAGTACTCTTACTAAAACTCAGCTTAAAACTATTAAGGGAATTTTTCTTGTATGACTCTTCCTCTTAAATAATCTATATTTAGCACTTCGACTACTCACCCTCAACTGTTTATTATTATCTATTTAGATTTAATAATCTACTGTAAGGTTTAACAATATACTATTCACCACAGTTTCAATTTCTTTTCATTTTCCTTTATTTTGGGTCTCTGTTTTGATATATTTGTACATAGGGTAGATCTTAAGCATTTTCCACAGATAGAGAACACGAGTTATGTATTATCTAAATCCTTGCTTATATGCAAATATCTTTCTTTACTTTGACAGAGTGAATGATATTTTGGCTGGAAATAAGATTCTTGGCATGCAGTCTTAGTCTCCCAGATTCCCTAGATGTTATTCCACTTTATTCCAGCTAGTGATGGTAGATGACAAGTCTAAG
This sequence comes from Oryx dammah, assembly GCF_014754425.2. NCBI lineage: Eukaryota > Metazoa > Chordata > Mammalia > Artiodactyla > Bovidae > Oryx > Oryx dammah. The sequence goes on from NW_024070205.1 coordinate 52,051,362, forward strand.
TGTCATCACTGTTCTTTTATAACTTGTCTCTGAAGCTTGGAGTTCAGAAATTTTCTAGCTTATGTCCAAATATGTCTTTATGACAACGCTGCCTGAATTAGTAAGGATTTTCAATCTGTAAACTCAAATCTTTCATCAGTTCAGAGACAATAAAACAGCTTTCTTCTTTTTTTCTCTCTACTTAGTTTTCTCCTCAGGAATTCATATCATTTGAATATTTTTAGGTATTCCCTTTAAATGCCTTCTTCATTGTGCCTTATGATTTCTATCTTATGGTAACTTTCTTCCTGTGCTCTGAGTTATTCCTTCTATTTGTTTTTTCTAACCATTAACTTAAATCCCAACCATGACCATTTTTTCCTTCAATTCATCTCCCTCTAACTAACCATCTAACTTTTTTTTTTAAGTTCAAGAATCACGGTGTGTGTATACAACTTCAATTAGTTGAGAGTACATGGAGCCTGTGTACTAATTAGCACCTCTTTCCACATGTGTGTAAATGAACCATGCCAAAACACAGTGACACTACGCCTCTTTCTGGGATAATACATAAGCGTTGGAGATCATAAATTGACCATATTTGCAATCATAAATTGAGCTAATGACACAAATAAAAATTCAAAAATTTGGAAAAAAGGCAAAAGGATGACCACATATCTTTTCAATGTCATACTGGAACACTGTCTAACATGCTCACTTAAGGATTATCAAATACTTCAGGAGTATCTGCTTTTGTTTTGATGTACTATTTCCTATTGATTAGAGAACTTTCCAACTCTGTACAAGTATAGGCTAACTTATAGGAAACTGTTGGCCCTGTATCTGTTTCTTTCTGATAACGATGCAAATGAAATTGTGTCTTGTAGAAATACAAATGGTTTCTGGCTCATAAAGAAAATTACAACCCCAAGGTTACAATTTTATTGCTTGTAGGGCATTTGGCAGTTTTATATGTAATTTGATAATCATATTTCATTATAATTGTTTAAATAATTCTAAATATTTCTGTTATTCTATACTTTTAAAAGGACCCTGCTGGCACAGTGGTAAAGAATCTGTCTGTAATGCAGGAGACATGTGGGTTTGATACCTGGCTCAGCAAGATCCTCTGGAGAAGGAAATGGCAACCCATTCTAGTATGCTTGCCTGGAGAATTTCACGGACAGAGGAGCCTGGTGGGCCACAGTCTTTGTCCAGCTTGCAAGAGTTGGCCACGACTTAGCAATTAAACAACAAATACTTTTAAAAATCAGGTTTACCATCCTGCTGATTCTTTTATTAATGAGTTAAAAATTCTTTGATATGTGCTCATGTAAGAAAAAACCATGTGTGTAAAATGTGTATGCACTTTTGTGTCCTTATGGGCTCTTATAATTTTCTGTTCTATTTCTTGTGTTCTTTCTCTCTTTGGCTACTGGATCTTGTTTGATATGTTATTTTTCTTGGTCTTGTCACTGTGGCTCAGGTCCAGACTGGGGAGCTTAAAGTGGTGGTAGGCCTACATGTGGTGGAAAATATATTGATGTTTAGTCCTATAGGCTGGCAGATAGCATCAGTGGGTTGTCAGTCCAGTGAGGAAACTCTCCAAGTTGCCTGACAGGGAGCTGACTGGGCCTGAAACTCCCCCTAGTGGGAGGAGCTGTGTCCAAACTCAACTTTCCACTGAACCAGAAGTTTCCATTTAATGAGAGGGGCTGTACAGGAATCCAATTTCCCACAGTTTCAAGGTGCTAGCATTTGGCGTTTCTAGACTATAGTCCACGCGGTCGCAAAGAGTCGGACATGACTGAGCGACTGCACTTTCACTTTCACTTTCAGACAACTACTTGATCATCAGGTACCCAGACTCAGACATCCTGGCACGCAGGCAGTCTGTTTCTTTGCTGCTGGGAAGAATGCTCTCACACTCGCCACATGAAAGGGGAGGACAAAGGAGAAGAAGGCTGCTTCTTTTGGAGAGTGGTGCCACCATGTAACCAGCTGCTTCTGCTTAAGTGAGCCTCTCTGCCAAATACCAAAAGGACAGCAGCAGCCCATAAATTCCAGCCTGTGCCAAGTAAAGCTGCTGCCTTTCACCCCAAGCTCTTTGCATGACAGAATACCCTGCCAACACCTGGCCCTCTGCAGTCCTACCATTTGTTTCCCTTGTAGATGGTTTAGTGTATATTAAACCATCTGTGTATATTTATACTGAAATAAATATATACCTAAATATATGTGCAGAAGTGAGATCATACTATACATGTTCTGTTATAACCCAATTTTGGCAATCAATCTTATAAATGTGGCTATCTTCGTCTATATCAATAATAACAGGAATTCTTTAAAGGCTTTCAAAATATATTATCAAATTGTCTTCTTGAAAGTTACTAACAATTAAATTAGCTGTATGAGATAGTGGCTGCTTCTCTACATTTTTGTTTGTTTATTTTAGCCACCGTGGTACTGAAAGGTGGTATCTTATTGTGGTTTTAATCAATATTCCCCTAATTGTTGTATTTGGCAGTGTTCTCCAGAGAAACTGAACCAAATAGGATGAATGGGGAATCAAGGCAGTGTATGGAGATTCCCCAAAAAACTAAAAGGAGAGTTGCCATATGACCCAGAAATCCCATTCCTGGGCATATATCTCAACAAAAATATTATTTGAAAAGATATACACACCCCAACATTCATAGCAGTGCTATTTATAATAGCCAAGACTTGGAAACAACCTAAATATCCATTGGCAGATGAATAGAATATTACTCAGCCATAAAAAAGATGACAAAATGCCATTTGTAGCAACATGGATGGACCTAGAGATTATCATACTAAGCAAAGTAAGTTAGAAATACAAATACTGTATGATCTCACTTATTCGTGGAATCTAGCTGCTGCTGCTGCTATGTTGCGTCAGTCGTGGCAGACTCTGTGCGACCCCATAGACGGCAGCCCACCAGGCTCCCCTGTCCCTGGGATTCTCCAGGCAAGAATACTGGAGTGGGTTGCCATTTCCTTCTCCAACGAATGAAAGTGAAAAGTGAAAGTGAAGTCCCTCAGTCATGTCCTACTCTCAGCGACCGCATGGACTGCAGCCCACCAGGCTCCTCCGTCCATGGGATTTTCCAGGCAAGAGGACTGGAGTGGGGTGCCAGTGCCTCTTCCAGTGGAACCTAGAATATGACATAAATGAACTTACTTCTGAAACAGACTCACAGAAACAAAGAAAAGGCTTGTGGCTGCCAAACAGGGGAAGAGTAGAGAGATGGACTGGGAGTTTGGAACTAGAGATGCAAACTATTGTATATATAGAATGAATAAGCAATAAAGTCCTACTATATAGCACAGGGAACTATATTCAATATCTGGTGATAAGCCATATGGGAGAGAATATGAAAAAGAGAATCACTGTGCCTATATACCAGAAACTAACACAACATTGCAAATTAAAAAAATAGTTTGCAATATTAAACACAAATAAAGGGTTCTATATAAAGAATAGTGAAGACTCTTCAGCTAAAATTTCCCCCCTACAATAGGTCAATGTAAGTTTTCTTGCTTTAAATGAATAAGTAGAAACAGCAAACACTTTTGTGGTGATTTTTATGTGTCGGGCACTGTTCTAAGCGCTTTACGATTCATACTGTATTGACTAGTCTGTTCTTATTTTTCTTAAAAAAATTTTATTTTCTTATTTGGCTGTGACAGATCTTAGCTGCAGCATGTGGGATCTGGTTCCCTGACCAGGGATTGAACCCCAGCCCCCTGCCTGGAAGTGCAGAATTAAGCCACCGGACCATCAGGGAAGTCCCTAATCTGCCTCTTACAATGCCCTTTGGCAGAGGTACTTTTTTGGCCAAGGAAACTAAGACCCAGAGAGGTTAGTAAGCTTGCCAAATAACTTGTAATTCCTGTACAGCTATAAGCAGAGGAGCTCTGATTCGATTCCCAAAAAGAGGGCTTCCAGGTCCCCGCTTTTAAACGTTAGTCAGCCCTCATCGCCTAGTTATAGAGTTTGTTACCTTAGTACCATGAAGAACATTTAGTATTTGTGTAGATACACGTTAGGCTTTCTATATCTTATCACTAGTTATTTGGTGTTATATATAAAGTACCAGGCTTACCTCCAAGTCTGAAGAACTAAATGCATATGCAATATTCCAGCCCAATATTCCATAAATTTTTCTTTCATTGATCAGAGCATTGAAGAAACACAAGCTGAATAAAATTTTTTTCCACCATGGTCCACAGTCAGGTTTTTCAAATAACTCTTCTGTTACCTCTCCACTCCCACTGTATCCAAATGTCTGAAGTAAATTATTTTTCAGTCCCTGGGGATTTTCCACTGCAATCTTTAAAACAGATGTGAGTAAAAACAACTTGCGAGGACAGACACAGGCATTAGGACTGGTCGGGGGTGGGGGACTCTTACTTACATAGAGAACTAGCTAAGACTGTATCTGATAACAGAACTTGCTAAGACTATAACTCTTTTTAAGATTCAGTAGCAAATAAAAAATCTTGTGTTGTTCTTGTCCCATTTGAAAACTTCTGTAAAGGGATTGTATTCGTACTTTAAAATGAGAAGTACAGCAATGTTATTAAAAAGCACTCCTGTTTGCTCTGCAAGCCCAGTTTTTTAGAAAGTTGAAAGTGAAGAATTCCTATATTCTCAGTGCTTGATGGCAGCTAACTGGCTGTAACAGAATCAAGGCAGCATGGCCTCGGCAAGGCAGCAGAGAGAAGGGGCATCACATAAAGTACACAGAGAACTTGTGGAACCAACAAAAGTATCTAATCATCAGTGATATGAAAAAAGAGGACAAATAACGTGGTGTGTTACTAAAGTGCTCTGTTTTGACTGAAAATCGATTGATTTCTTACCTAGGAAAATTGAAATGAGGAGGTACAGGAGGTGAAGTGGGAAGAGAATTACTTGGAGGGCTTTTGTTTTAAAGAGCATGACTGTAAGTCTAAAACCGAAAGGTCTGAAAATGTTTCTTTACTTGCACAGTTTTCATATTCATACACACATAGACATATATGTGTATGTGTATTTCATATTATGTGGATATGTATGTAGGATATGTATAAATATGTGTAGATAAGTACTATGATATATGTGTGTGTTTGTGTGTGTACATAAACATGAAATTTCTTTTAAAATTGAGTTTTATTTAATTAATTTTCATTGGAGCATAGTTAATTTACAAGGTTGTTTGTTTTTGCTGTACAGCAAAGTGAATCAGTTATATATATATACATATATTCACCCTTTTTAAGATTTTTTTTCCCATATAGGTCACCACAAAGCATTGAGTAGAGTTTCCTGTGGAAGTGAGATTTCTGAGTTAAGGATCAGACCGATTGATTTATTCACAGAGCACTTCAAATGTTCCCTGAAGCTCCACCTCTGTCGCCACCTTTCATATCCCCCTCTCCTGGATGAAGATAAAACGCTGTCTGATGTAATACTCTGCCTGACCCTGGGAGGTAAATGGACCCTCTTGAGTCTCAGACAAAAAGCTGCAGATTTCTCCAATCCATGTCCCATCTTCTCCAGGAGTAGGGCAGCTGGGAAGTGCCTTAGTATGGTGGGCTTGGGTAAATACACCAGGGAGTCTGGGAAAAGCTGGGGTCAGTGTGACAGGGAGAAGTTCCTTTGTTTCCCAAGAGTAAACTTGATTTATTCTCAGGCTGGATTGGGACTCTATCAGGAAGCTGCCCATCCACCCCATTTCCTCTGTCTTCACACTAACTGTTAAACTTGGAAGGGTGCATGTGTTTGCATATCTGGGCATGCGTTCTGCCTGTGCCACTGGTCAGTCTTCTTTGCTATTAGGACTCCATCTTTTGGTCAGCTGGACACTTGTTTACCAGAATTGACCCAACTCTTAGTATTTATTCAAACTTAATGGTGGATATGAGTAGAAGTCACAGATAATTTTAAAATAGGACTTTTTGGTCAATAGTTTCAACCTGCTTTTTGCCAGACCCTTTTCAGAGAATTAATAACAAATTGTGAAAGAGTTAAGGGGACCAGAGACAGGAAAAAGCTAGAGAAGCAAAAGGCAAGGAAGGACCCAAATTCTTTACTCTATCTTCTGGTTTATGGGACTTGGAAGTCTAAGCATCCTTGTTTGAGAAAACAAACATTTAAACTGTCTAATCCCTTGAAAGCAGGGATTTTGTTTATACTTTTGCATCCTTTCTGGTCCACAATGTAAGGCTGAGCACCGGGAAGATTTAGCATACTAGAATTAGCACTCTCTTCTTAATTCAGAATCATGAATACAAGATAATTTACATTCAAACAGTGCTGCAGAGTCAATATTAGTATCTGTTATACATTGCCCTTACCTTTAAACTCTTTTGAAGGATAGGAATTGGGAAAGAACTGTCTGATTTTGAGCTTAACCATAGCCTGAACTTAGGCTCTATTGTCACATCTGGACTATTAAATCTGTAAAAAGAAAACATTTATAAATATTTTAATGTGAAAATTTTTAATGAAATCAATATGTTCTAAGAATCATAGTTGTTTTAATGATAAAATGGCCTTAGAAATCACTTTAATAACCAACCATAAGAACTTCTATATTGCATAAGAATTTGTGTAAGATCCATTAATTCCCATTTTGAAAAGGTAGTCTTCCCTCACTTACATACAAAAATGATATAGCTTCATTGCAAAAAACTTGAAAAAAATGAAAAATTAAGAACAAAATAAAAACCAGAGTTCCATTGGTCAAATCTGGCACAACTCAACATCATAATAAACATTGACAGTAACAGATTATAATCCACTGAATAAAATAGAAATCCATGAGTCTATGTTGATGTAAGTAAACAAATGAATAAATAGATAAGGAGGAGAAAATCTCCTAATAGTAGAATTTAATTTAAAATTTAGAAGAAATTATGGAGTTAGAAAGTTACCATTTGGCAAATAGTCTAGTAATTATTCACCCAAAAATTATCACTGGAAGTTAAAAGTAGTAGGGAAAAGTTTGAGATGCGTCTCTACAGTTGGTAGATACCACTTTAATTAAATAATCAAAATGAAAAATGTCACCAGTAGTGGGAACAGATTGACATCAGTTACTTCTTGCTATGATGTACAAAGAAAGATTCAACACTTCTGTGGTATTCCTGCAATACTGCATAAAGTAACTCTAACCATGAGAAAATAGCAGACAAACCCAAACTGATGGACACTTTACAGAATGACTGGCTTGTACTTTTCAGAAAATGTCCAAGTTGTAGAAGACAAAAACACACCAAGGAACTATTCTAGAACAAAGGAAAATTAAGAGACATGACAGTTGAATGCAGTGCGAAATCCTGAATTGGAATCTGGACCTAACATTTTTCTTCTTTTGCAATAATAGATATTATTGGGATAACAGGATAGATATGACTAAGTTCTATTGATTAGATAATCAGGTAAAGAATTTGCCTGCAATGCAGGAGACCTAGGTTTGATCCCTGGGTCAGGAAGATCCCCTGGAGAAGGGAATGGCTACCCACTCCAGTATTCTTGGCTGGATAGTTTTATGGACAGAGGACCTCAAGTTCTCAAGTTCTCTTGAGGTCCTCAGTTCATGGGGTCGCAAAGAGTCAGACTCAACTGAGCGACTAACACAGACACAGACACACTACAGTACTTGGAGGTCAAATGGCATTATGTCTGCCTTGACACTGAACTTAACTTTCAAAGGATTTAAAAAATGTCATACACACATACATACATATGTACATATAAAGAAATGATAGGGTAAACGAGGAAAAGAGGTTAACAGTAGAGGAGAGTTTTTGGATCATTCTTGCATTGAAGGAGGAAACAGACAGAGCTGGACTCCATCTTAGGCCAGGCTGCGAACATTAGGCTACAGGCACAGTCAACCTCCCAATGGACTCTGAACTTTGTGCCTAGAGTCTATAGCAATGGCATACCAGGATAAAAGAGCCTCAGGACTTGGACTTGGACTTTCCATTGCCTAAAAGAATATGCTAATTATCTCTGTAACAGGACAAAGTGGTAAATTCCACTATGTTTATCGGGATACGACCACAGGCCTATTGATAAATATCCACTGTTTATCTAGTCTTGTGACACATGAATCATGGGTTAACTTTGTATCTCTCTTTTCCCTTATCCAGACTAGTTTCAAGGAATTTGGGGAGCTGGTTTTGAGCAAGTACACTTGGGGTATATAAGGTTTTCACAAAAACTGGCTAAGAGGAGACTCTGACTTGGGCCTGGCGTGTAATAAATTGCACTCCGCTATCTGCATTGTCCTTCTGAGTGAGTTTGTTTCCAGGAATGTATGGCTACAGCAGCATTTTTTTCTGCAAGTCTGAAATTATTTTAATTTAATTTAAAAAACAAACCAAGGGACTTTCCTGGCGGTTCAGTGGCTAAGACTCCATACTCCCAACGTAGGGGGCCCAGGTTTGATTCTTGTGGTTGGGGAACTAGATCCGGGGTGCTGCAACTAAGAGTCCACAAGCCAAAGCGAAGATCCCACATTCCACAACTAAGACCCAGTGCAGCCAAAGTAAGTAAATAAATAAATATTAAAAAAAACCAAAACAACAAAAGCAAAAATACACCAAACAAAACAGAGAAATAAAATCTGAACTCTGATGAAGTATAATATTTTTCATTTGTTCCCTCGTTGATTCTCTATTTCATTTTTAAAATAAAAATATTATATATACTGTACATACATGTACTGTACAGGCTGCAATTTGTAGCCTTCTATTTTCCCTCCTGGCGATATATTGTGAATGACTCCTTTAATTCCTAAATTTAAGAAAACTTTTTCACATTTTCCTCCCTCTGTGTGGGATACTAGGGTACTAGTAATAAATATTTAAAGGCTTAATTTGATAAAGAAGTATTAATTTCCCTTGATCATCCTCTGGTTATATCAGTATCAGTTATATCAGTTCAGTTGCTCAGTCATGTTGGACTCTTTCCAAGCCCATGGACTGCAGCACGCCAGGCTTCCCTGTTCATCACCAAGTCCTGGAGCTTGCTCAAACGCATGTCTATAGAGATGGTGATACCATCCAACCATCTCATCCTCTGTCGTCCCCTGCTCCTCCTGCCTTCACTCTTTCCCAGCATCAGGATCTTTTTCTTTTTTTTGAAAAGCACTTAACATTTAATGAATTTCCCAGCATGTGGCTTCAAGCCACCAGGACACAAGCCCCACCTATACTCTTAATCTTCTCCTCAGCTCTTCTACTGAAGAATTTGGCCTTCACGATGACAGGCTGCTTTGGGAGCTGTCCTTTCCCCAGAACTTTGTAGTAACCTGATCGCACCACATCGATGATAGGAGCAGCTCCTGTCTTGTTTTTGGCAGCATTTACTCGTGTCTGCTCACTAACCAAGGTCCACAATTTATCAAGGTTGACAGTCGGGCAGAAACTCTGGTTCCTCTTTAAGTGGTAATGCCTCATACCAACTTTCCCAAAGTACCCTGGGTGATATTTGTCGAAGTTGATCCTGTGATGATGCATGCCACCAGCATTACCTCGGCCTCCCAGGGTGTTTCCGGTGTTTGCCGATGCAGCGGTGGCCGTGGTTCACGTGGCCCCTAAGTTTCCGGGTCTTCCTTAGTCTGGATGGCATGTCGGCGGCCTAGACGAAAGAGAATCAGGATCTTTTTCAATGAGTCAGTTCTTCACACCAGGTGGCCAGAGTATTGGAGCTTCAGCATGAATCTTTCCAATGAATATTCAGGACTGATCTCCTTTAGGATGGACTGGTTAGATCTCCTTGCAGTCCAAGGGACTCTCAAGAGTCTTCTCCAACACCACAGTTCAAAAGCATCAATTCTTCAGCACTCAGGCTTCCTTATAGTCCAACTCTCACATTCATACATGACTACGGAAAAACCATAGCTTTGACTACACAGACCTTTGTCGGCAAAGTGATGTCTCTGCTTTTTAATATGCTGTCTAGGTTGGTCATAGCTTTTCTTCCAAGGAGCAAGCGTCTTTTAATTCCATGGCTGCAGTCACCATCTGCAGTGATTTTGGAGCCCAGGAAAATAAAAGTCTGACACTGTTTCCATTGTTTCCCCATCCACTTGCCATGAAGTGATGGGACTGGATGCCATGATCTTCGTTTTCTGAATGTTGAGTTTTAAGCCAGCTGTTTCACTTTCCTCTTTCACTTTCATCAAGAAGCTCTTTAGTTCCTCTTCTCTTTCTGCCATAAGGGTGGTGTCATCTGCATATCTGAGGTTATTGATATTTCTCCTGGTAATCTTGATTTCAGCTTGTGCTTCATCCAGCCTGCCATTTCACATGATGTACTCTGCATATAAATTAAATAAGCAGGGTGATAGTATACAGCCTTGGCGTATTCCTTTCCCTATTTGGAACCAGTCCATTGTTCCACATCTGGTTCTAACTGTTGCTTCTTGGCCTGCATACAGATTTCTCCAGAGGCAGGTCAGGTGGTATTCCCATCTCTTTAAGAATTTTCCAGTTTGTTGTGATCCACACAGCCAAAGGCTTTGGCATAGTCAATAGAGCAGGCGTAGATAGTTTTCTGGAACTCTCTTGCTTTTTCAATGATCCAACAGATGTTGACAATTTGATCTCTGGTTCCTCTGCCTTTTCTAAATCTAGCTTGAATATCTGGAAGTTCTCATTTCACGTACTGCTGAAGCGTCACTTGGAGAATTTTGAGCATTACTTTGCTGGCATGTGAGATGAGTGCAATTGTGTAGTAGTTTGAACATTCTTTGGAATTGTCATTCTTTTGTACTGGAATGAAAGCTGACCTTTTCCAGTCCTGTGGCCACTGCTGAGTTTTCCAAATTAGCTGGCATATTGAGTGTAGCACTTTCACAGCATCATCTTTTAGGATTTGAAATAGCTCAACTGGAATTCCATTCATCCACTAGCTTTGTTCATAGTGATGCTTCCTAAAGCCCACTTGACTTCACATTTTAAGATATCTGGCTTTAGGTGAGTGATCACACCACTGTGGTTATCTGGGTCAGTAAGATCTTTTTGTATAGTTCTTCTATGTATTCTTGCCATATCTTAATATTTTTTGTCTCTGCTAGGTCCATACTGTTTCTGTCCTTTATTGTGCCCATCTTTGCAAGAAATATTCCCTTGATATCTCTAATTTTCTTGAAGAGATCTCTAGTCATTCACATTCTTTTGTTTTCCTCTATTTCTTTGCATTGATCACTGGGGAAGGCTTTCTTATCTCTCCTTGCTATTCTTTGGAACTCTTTGGAACCCATTCAAATGGGTATATCTTTCCTTTTCTCCTTTGCCTTTTGCTTCTCGTCTTTTCTCAGCTATCTGTAAGGCCTCCTCAGACAACTGGTTATATAGCATACTTTTAATGATTGTCAATTACTCTTATTAAGCTTTTGAAACTGTTCTGAAGAACATTTTATTAATTTTTTTAAAAAAATGATACAATACTATCTGCCATTCTATTGCTCCTTTCTGTCTTAATACACTTTTTGAAAGCTGATACAATGACTATCTGGTTCATGCTGCATCCTTAGTCTCTAGAATGATTTTTTGGCAAATAGTAGGTTTCCTACAAATATTTTTTGAATTAATAATGAAAAATCTAGTAGAAAATATTGTGTCATATTTCAGAGTTTGCATCTATTGAAATCATATAATTAAGTAATCTTCATCTTCTGATTCAAGTAATGAAACAAATGTGAAAAAGTGAAATTAGGAAATAGTTTTTAAACTGCTTAAAGAATAATAGTCTGAGAACAGAATGCATAATATTAGTAAAGGTTTTAGAAATTTAAGCCAGACAGCTGCATTTTGGTTTCATAATTCCCTGTGGATGCTTGCAGCAGAAGAATAACAGCATGAAGAAGCAGAGACCCTCATTTAAAGGCACTTTTAGATACAGTACTGGCCATACTCAGTAAAGCAGACAAAAATGCAAATCTGGGGAAAAAGCTATAGAATGCAATTTGTTAAAACATTACTAACTCAACACTTTGCTAATTCTTCAAGCAAAGTTAGAGCATTCTATTCCCAAATACTTTCACTGCAAAGAAGGCTGAACCTATGGGAAATTTTTTTGAGTCAGCAAGTACTTTGGGAGAAAACAGCCAGTGGGTTGAACTAGAGTAAGTCAGAATAGGTACCAAATACAGCCCGTAAAGAAAATTATCACTGAAATTATGGATGCTGTGCTTGTTGTTTCACTTGAGTCTAACTCTTTGCAAGCCTACAGATTGTAGTCTGCCAAGCTTCTCTGTCCACGGGATTCTCCAGGCAGGAATACTGGAGTGGGTTGCCATGTCCTCTTCTAGGGGATCTTCCTGACCCAGGGATCCAACCCATGACTCTTAATTCTCCTGCACTGGTAGGCAGGTTCTTTACCACTAGCACCGCCTGGGGAATATGGATATGAGGTATTTATTATATTCTGCTGTGTGGAAGCAATAGGATATTACAAACTATGCCACTGTACATTTCTATATACATGTTTTATGTACAAGTGTATGTCTACTGAGAGTTTAAGAAGGGGAGAAAGAGAAACTGATAAACTGGATGGAAAGTAAAAATTAAAGAGGTCTTTTCTTTTAATAAAAAGTGATATATTCCTAGTGTAGCTTTCAAGTTCTTGGAGAAAAAAGAACCATCATAAAATAGCCTGAGTTACCTCTGAGTGGCCTAACACTTTGTTTTATCACTGTTTAAGCAGAGTTGTACATTGCCATTTCCAGTTTTAGCTCATTGTTTTGATAATAATCTGATCCCTTATGTGTGTACGGGGGCTCAGTTGCTCGGTCATGTCTGACTTTTTGCCACCCAATGGACTGTAGCCCATCAGGCCCCTGTGAACATGGGATTTTCCAGGCAAGAATACTGGAGTGGGTTGCTATTTCCTTCTCCAGGGGATCTTCCCGACTCACGGATTGAACCTAAGGGTTCTGTAGTTACTGCATTGGCTGGGGGACTCTTTACCACTGAGCCACCTGGGAAGCCCTTACAAATAAATGTAAAACTCTTACGATTCTACAATAGTGCAGAGCCTTGGCATAAATGATGCTGCAAGATGGCAATTCTGCAGGAAGACCCATTGCTCTGTGTTTGTTAGGGCCTTAACAATGAGGGCTTCTGCTTTAGCTGCCTGGCCACGACCCAGAGAAATCATGGTCACATGATTGGTTGTTCCCATTAACTCTTGTGCAAATTTCAGGAGAGTATTGGTGAGGTCGATTCCTGTAAAACAACATGGAAAGGTACATACTATTGTAAAGTCATTTAATCCCCTTTAAAAATACATTTTAGCATTTATTAAGTGGCAATGGGAAAGGGTGTACACATAATGGAAAAACTAGTCTTTTAAATCAGAAGGTAGAGCTCAAATTTTGGCTCTTCTATTTTCTTTTTTGCAAAATTAATTTTCATTGGAGTATAGTTGATTTACAATGCTGTGTTAGTTTCTGCTGTACATCAAAGTGAGTCACTTATATATATATATATATACACACACACACACACACACACACACACATATATGTATATGCATACACATAGCCATTTTTAAGATTTTATTCCCATTTAGGTCATTACAGAGTATTGAGTAGAGTTCCCTATGCTACACAGTAGGTTCTTTATTAGTTATATATTTTATTATATACAGTGTGTATATGTCAAACCCAATCTAATGGGGTGACAGATGGGATGATACTATTTATTACAGCAGTAGTAGGTTTGTGGGTTTTTTCTCCAGCACTTACTTGTCCCTTCCTCCTCTATAGCTGAACCCTGGTGTTATTCCAAATGGCCATGTGCCCAGCTAAAGTACTTCATTTTTAGCCTTTCATGCAGCTAGATATGAGCATCTTATGTTTTGTGAAAAAGCTTTGGCAGCAAAGTTTTTTAAATGTTGTGCTATCTTCCATTCTGTACAGCTAAGTGAATTACTTCTACATATATAGTATATAGTCACTCTTTTTTCCCATTTGGTCCCATATAGGTCATTACAGAATACTGAGTAGAGTTTCCTGTGCTACACAGTAGGTTCTTTATTAATCTATTTTATTATATGTATTGTGTACATGTCGAGTCCAGTCTAACAGGGTGACAGATGTTTGGAACATAGATGTGATGGCCACAGCCCTGGCTGCCATGTCAGGCTAAGTTTTCAAGAAATAGACAGCACTGTTATGAGTGTGTCAAGCATATAGCCAGCTGCTTCACATGGAAAAGTTTCAGATGAGAAAGCCTCTACATGGGGGCACTTTGAACAAGGCTTTTCCTAATAGAATCAAAGTTTGAAAATGGTGAGTTCTAAAGACATGTTTGATTTGAAGATAATGAAAAGCAGAAAACAAATGAAGAAAGTATTTTGCTTAGGAGAAAATATTTTGCTTAGGGTCTGTAGAGCAAAGACAAGATAAAGAAAAAATGCATTTGAAGTCTTGACGCACATAAGCATACAATCAACAGAGGTATTTCTGATAATTTTATGACATTTTTTCACAGGTAAATGGGAATCAAAATTGTTAATAAAGCAAGGGTAATCCCAAATTTCATATCAATAATATGTGTGTTTGGGAGGTATTTTCTGCATACAAAACTAGTCCTGATAAGTTTTTCCATATTCATGAATCTGGGACAACTCATTTTTCTTTGTTCTTTTACATTTTTAGTCATTCTTTTTTTTTTTAAATGTGCTATTGCTTTATTTGTTTATTTTTTAAATTGAGATATAGTTGATGTACAATAATGATGTAAATAACTTTTAGATGTATAACAGAGTGAGTCATAATTCTTAAAGCTTATAGTTCATTTGTAGTTATCATAAAATACTGTTTGTATTCCCTCTGATGTACAATATATCCTTGTAGCTTATTTATTTTACACCTTGTAGTCTGTACCTCCCAATCCTCTACTCCAGCTTGGCGCTCCCCTCTTCATTCTCTCCACTGGTATCCACTAGTTTGTTCTCTATATCTGTGAATCTGTTTGAAAGATTCATTCTTAATATAGTTTACAGTTTTGTAGTGAAGTCACTCAGTCATGTCCAAATCTTTGCGACCCCATGGACTGCAGCCTACCAGGCTCCTCCCATCCATGGAGTTTTCCAGGCAAGAGTACTGAAGTGGGTTGCCATTTCCTTCTCCAGGAGATCTTCCTGACCCAAGGATGGAACCCGGGTCTCCCACATTGCAGGCTGATGCTTTACCATCTGAGCCACCAGGGAAGCTCAATTCTTTAAGATATTTAAGAATAGGACAATTTCCCCAAATATTTAAGAATAGGGAAATATTTTAAACACAGAACACCCTGACACAGAACCTACTTCTTTACACGTGTATACCTGTGGTGGATTCATGTTGATGTATGGCAAAACCAATACAATATTGTAAAGGAATTAACCTCCAATTAAAATAAATAAATTTGTATTAAAAAAAAAAGAAAAACATCATCATGTCATCTTAACTGTTCACAAGTAGCTTACCATGGGAGTGAATAAGTATCAGTGGAGTTCTGGCATTGGATTCTTCATACGATTCCTTCAAACTGGTTCCAGTGCTGTGAATATATTCATTTCCTATTTTTTCAGTTATAAACCTTTCCACAGAATTCTTTAAATGTTCTGGTCTAAGAATTTTTATCTAAGAAAGAAACCATGAGAGATAAGTAACTTTAAAAACTACTAAAGGGAATATCTTTCCCTGTGGCAAGAGGAAACAAACTAAGAAGTATTCAGTATTTAGGTTGCCCTTCAAAAGTTTTGTGGTGTTCCTTGTGTTGGGAAAATTTGATGGGGAGGGGAGTGCTCCCACCATTGCTTTTGACCATCTTATGGTCCTTCCTAGATGCCAGGGCTATCTGGTGCCTCTATCTTTCACACTCTGTGATCTTACTTTGTAAGTGCAAATCCAAGTTAGGGTCCCTGACTCTGCAAAAACAGACCTTGCCCCTGGGTTTTTTCCTCCTCTGCTGTACATATCTAGAGCAAGAAAAACCCCATGGTATTAGAAGATGAAAATCCAGGATAGCATAGTTGGAAAAGTACTAGCTCTTCCATTAATAAAATGAAAATCAACAGCACAATATTTGTGTGTTTAAACAAATTGAGCACACATCTGCAGAGAACTTTAGAGGGACTAAAAAGTTTTGCAAACAGTACACAGGTGGTAAATAGAAATTCATCCATTGGAAATCATTGCAAATTTCAGACATTTTCCATGAAAACTGCTTTGAACTAATCACTTATGTGCTATTTCTTTACAGAATGATCATACATTTTGTGTTGAGCATTTTCAGAGACTCCATCATTTTAGGCAATATTAAAACTGTATGTGTCTGTGAGTCTGTGTGGAGGTACTAGATTGAACTGTGGGTCATCGTCAAAAACCATCAATTATTGGCAAGTTCACATATTTAAAAGAACACCTAATATAAACTCATTATGTTGAGTTTGCTCTTTTCTGTATCCTTTGGAAAAATTAATCTCAAACTTTTAATTAATTGCAACATATGTATTTTTAAACATGAAAATTGGCAGCACACATAGAATCTGGGGTCTAACAGCAGAGTTCACCCAGTATTTCCAGTTATGAAAGTGTGAGAATCAACCAAGTGAAACACCATTAGTTGTGGTCCATCACTGCTAAGAATCTGTCTCCCCAATGTGATTGTCATCTTTTGTCACCATCATACTGCTGGTTCCTTCTTTATTTTATTAATCAAGCAAACATTTATTCAATTCCTCCTCTTGTGTAATTTTTAACCCCAAGAAATTTGGGGCGGGGGTTAGTGGGAGAGATAGAGAAGTTTGAAGAAATGGGTTCCATTGAAATAAATTTTATTAGCTCTTTTCTAAGAAGCTACATATAGTTCTGAAAAATTTCCCCATGTCCACATCTCTTCATTGTCATCTTTCCCCCTCTTTTCTATCCAATGGGTTATATAAATGGAAGGAAGTGAATAAACTGGACAAAGTCCTTGCCCCTTTGGAGCTCCATGATATCATTCTTCTCTAGGTTGAGTCTTCTCCCTGCTGCTGCTGCTGCTGCTAAGTCGCTTCAGTCGTGTCCGACTCTGTGCGACCCCATAAATGGCAGCCCACCAGGCTCCGCCATCCCTGGGATTCTCCAAGCAAGAACACTGGAGTGGGTTGCCATTTCCTTCTCCAGTGCATGAAAGTGAAAAGTGAAAGTGAAGTTGCTCAGTTGTGTCAAGTCTTCTCCCTAGTATATTCTAAATCTCATAAGTGGCAATCTCAATTTCTGACTCTTACAGGTCAGACCCGGTTTCAAATATTTAAACTCAATTTCCCTATGCATACACTTAACATTTTATTGGACCATGTCTTCTAACCCTGAGTGCTGGGGTCCTGCCCTGGTGGATCCAGGGTAATTCGAAGGGGAGATGGAGTAGGCAAGGAAAAACTTACTTGTTTAGAAATATAAAAGAGAGATTAGGAAAGAATAGTATAGTGAGAAATTTAGTGGAGAAAAGAGGCTGAATATCTTGGTTTATGTGGAGAACTAATGAAGTTCCAAGACAAGGAACTTGCACCGTCAAGTTAGGCCACCGGCGCCCACTTGAAAGCGGAGGGTGCCCCATCTTAGGCTCCCTCTTGCATGGATCTTAAAAGCGAGGGCAAGTAAGTAGACTCGGAGAGCCTCCACGCTCCAGATGGTAATTCAGCCTGAAAATAGAGTAAAGAAGACACGGGGGAAACCAGTCTTTCCAGTGACTGGCCCATCCTCTATTTATACTTTTTTTTGTACATAGAGATCAATGGATAATACAAAATTATGCAGCATCAGCAGCCCTGACTCTTCTCAAGACCAGGCTTTCTCTCTGCATACCTAGTTGTATACACAAGTCTTAGGTGATTTACATCATCTTCTGGCCAGAAGGCCAATTAGCATTTTACAGTCCTTTTCTCATAAGGGTAATAGTGTTGTTCTTCCCAAGGTCTGGTGCCACTCTCAGAAAGTACTAAATAAAGTTACATTTTTACATAGCAAGGACACAACAATTTATAACAAGGAAAAAGGAGTACAGTGATTTGAAACAAAGAGAAAATTAATTAACTCAAAAGTCTAGTATTGCTAACATCAAAACTACTATATTCCTATTTCTGCATCCTGATTACATTGATTAATATCCTCCCAGGTGCCCAAAAGATAAAGGATATAGAGGCCTGGCGGCAAACATTAACTCAACCAACTCTTCACCAAACTAATTCTTAACTCTAAAAGGCCCTATATCTTTAAGATGTTTTAAGCTTCATGCCTCTCACGGTTGGGGGGCTGTAAACAATTCACAGGTTGTAAAAGTCCAGGCAGACTGGTCAGGTAAGTTAGAAAGCCATCAAAGGGGTTTAAACTGAGACATTATTTTTATATGCAGGAGACTGTTAACTGGAGCTCTGAATTAACTCTTTTGGGGATAGCCCCCTGTTATGTCAGAAGAGTATAGTATAGCAGACAGTAAACAGACAGATTTTGGTTTCAGGGTAGATGCTCAGATAGAGGACCCCTTGAGACCTGACTCGCCTTGCCCGTCAGGCCTCTCCGCATGACCTTGTCATGGGTGGGATCGCCTGTGCTGGTTCCCAGCACCTGAGTTTGGTAAACAGGATGACTATACTCATAAAGTTGCTAGTGATAAATTAAAACCACTTGGAGCTTAATGGGGGAGAGTAATGTAGCATGGGTTTTAAAATCTAGTCAATTTTTTTAAGGTAATACACACTTGTTACATAAAATTCAAATAATACTTGCTATATAACTTGTTACATAAAGTTTTTAAAAAAGTATAAATTGAAATATGAAGAACCTATTTCCTAGATAACCATTATTTGTTTCTTGTTGTTCTTTATATTTTCTACATACACATGAATATCTCTCTAACCCCACAAATGGAGTTTTTACTATATAGACTATTAAGTATTATGTATTTTTCAGTTAATATAGCTTAAATACATCTTAATGTCATAATTGCATCAATAATCCACATACAGAGTAGAGGAATCAATCTGTCTAAAGTTTTCAGGTGGATAACATAAACTGGAGAAGTGGGTTGGGCTGAAGAAAAATAATTCTTCTGTATAATAAAAAGTTATGCAAATATAATATTAAATGGTGAATAGCATTCAACTTCAGTGTCAGGAAATAATTGGGAGCCTTGAAGACTATGATACACTGCTCCAAAAGGGCAGAGAGTACTCAGCTCTAGCTATTGCTATGGATGATTGTGGGCCAAGTATTAGCTGATCTTCTAATTTTTTAATAAATGCTGGAAATCTGGATTTTTATGTCAAATTTCTCAATTTGAAAATTTTGGCTCAAAAGAAGAAAAAACAAAACCCAAACAAAAATAAAAACAAAAAAACAAATGTATATACCAATGTTCCAGCAGCATCACTTGCAACAGCCAAAAGGTGGAAACAACCCAAGTGTCCATGGACGGATGAATAGATAAACAAAATGTGGCATATGGATACAATGCAATAGTATTCAGCTTTGAAAAAATTCTGACACATGCTACAACATGGATGAAACTTGAAGACATTAAATGAAATAAGTCAGACACAAAAAGATAAATGTTGCATGATTCTACTTATATGAAGCATCTATAATAGGCATACTGTTCATGGGGTTCTTGCTGCAAGAATACTAGAGTGGTTTGCCATTCCCTTCTCCAGTGGACTATGTTTGGTCAGAACTCTTCACTATGACCTGTCTGTCTTGGGTGGCTCTGCAAGGCATGGCTCATAACTTCATAGAGTTATACAAGCCCCTTTGCCACGACAAGGCTGTGATCCAGATCAGTATTCATTCCAATCCCAAAGAAAGGGAGTGCCAAAGAATGTTCAAACTACTGTACAATTGAACTCATTTTACATGTTAGTAAGGTTATGCTCTAAATCCTTCAAACTAGGCTTCAACTGAGAAATTCCAGATGTACAAGGTGGATTTAGAAAAGGCAGAGAAACCAGAGATCAAATTGCCAACATTTGCTGGATCATAGAGAAAGCAAGGGGATTCCAGAAAAACATCTACTGCTTCATTGACTACACTAAAGCCTTTGACTGTAGATCACAAAAAACTGTGGAAAATTCTTAAAGAGATGGGAATACCTGGCCACCTTATCTTCCTCCAGAGAACCTGTTTGCAGGTCAGGACGCAACAGTTAGAACTGGACATGGAACAACAGACTGATTCAAAATTGGGAAAGAACTAGGTCAAGGCTGTATATTGTCATTCCATGCTTATTTAACTTCCATGCAGAGTACATCATGTGAAATGCCAGGCAGGATGAATCACAAGCTGGAAACAAGATTTCTGGGAGAAATACCAACAACCTAAGATATGCAGATGATACAACTCTAATGGCAGAAAGTGAAGAGGAACTAAAGAGCCTCTTGATGAGGGTAAAAGAGGAGAGTGAAAAAGCTGGCTTAAAACTCAGCATTCAAAAACTAAGATAATGGCATCTGGGCCCATCACTTCATGGCAAATAGAAAGGGAAAAACTGGATGCAGTGATAGATTTTATTTCCTTGGGCTCCAAAATCGCTGTGGACAGTGACTGCAGCCATGAAATTAAAAAATGTTTGCTCCTTGTAAGAAAAGCTATGGCAAACTTAGACAGTGTATTAAAAAGCAGAGACATTACTTTGCTGACAAAGGTCCATATAGTCAAAGTTATGGTTTTCTGGTAGTCATGTACAGATGTGAGAGTGGAACCATAAAGACAGCTAAGTGACGAAAATTGATGTTTTGGAGTTGTAGTGCTGGAGAAGACTCTTGAGAGTCCCTTGGACTGCAAGGAGATCAAACCAGTCAATCCTAAAAGAAATCAACCCTGACTATTCATTGGCAGGACTGATGCTGAAGCTCCAATACTTTGGTCACCTGATGTGAAGAGCCAGCTCATTGGAAAAGACCCTGATGTTGGAAAAGATAGAAGGCAAAAGGAGGAGGAGGTGGCAGAGAGTGAGATGGTTAGATAGCACCACTGACTCAATGGGCATGAATTTAAGCAAACTTGGGAAGATAGTGAAGGACAGGAATCTGGTGTGCCGAAGTTTGTGTGGTTGTAAAGAGCTGGACACGCCTTAATGACTGAACAAAAATAACAACAGAATAGGCAAGTTCAGAGAGACAGAAAGTAGAATGGTGGTTGCCATGGTCTAATGGGAGGAAATAATGGGGAATTTTTTGGTACAGTGTCTGGGATGATAAAAATTTCTAAAAGTGGCTAGTGATGAGTTTTCACAATCCTGTAAATGTACTTACTGCCACGGAATTTTATATTTAAATAAACTTAAGAGGGGTTATTATCAGGAGTAAATGAAATAATGAATGTATGCTGCTACAACAAAAAGTTGGAAAGGAAACAACTCACTTTAAGATATAAGGATATAGAATATTTAAAATAGTCTCTGCTATTTTGGTTATCTTTATTGGAGATTTTGAAATTTTATAAGAAAGATCTCCAAAGACTCATTCACTTGTTTTGTGATAAATTGTACTTGAAATATTGAGAAAACAAAACCACAGACCCAGTAAAAATGTCTGTAAGTCAGGTGCAATCTTTTTCTGCAACATCATGAATACATTTTAAAGTGATGTAAAAATAAAATTTAAGGCAGAAACCAAAAGAAAGATGATTCGCTGTTCAGGCTGGCATTTTCAGGAAGTTAGAGTAAAAGGGAAATAAGAGGAGGGATTTCCTCCTGTCTAAACCAGAGGCTGGAGAAGGCAATGGCACCTCACTCCAGTACTCTTGCCTGGAAAATCCTATGGACGGAGGAGCCTGGTAGGCTGCAGTCTATGGGGTCGCGAAGAGTTGACACGACTGAGCGACTTGACTTTCACTTTTCACTTTCATGAACTGGAGAAGGAAATGGCAACCCACTCCAGTGTTCTTGCCTGGAGAATCCCAGGGATGGGGGAGCCTGGTGGGCTGCCCTCTATGGGGTTGCACAGAGTCAGAAACGACGGAAGCAACTTAGCAGCAGCAGCAAACTAGAGGCTAAATGTGGAAAATTAAAGATTGTTTGAGGTGATAAATGCTTCCCTGGTGGCTCAGGTGGTAAAGTGTCTGTCTACAATGCGAGAGGCCTGGGTTTGATCCCTGGGTTGGAAGATCCCCTGGAGAAGGAAATGGCAATCCACTCCAGTACTATTGCCTGGAAAATCCCATGGACAGAGGAGCCTAGTAGGCTAGAGTCCATGGGGTCGCAAAGAGTCGGACATGACTGAGCAACTTCACAGAGGTGATAAGGGCAAATTTAGAAAAATCTATTTTAAAGAATCTACTTTGGCAAGTATAATATGGTGTTACTGGTAAAAGCACAGATTTCAGAGTCAAATTGTCTGAGTTTCAGTCCTGGCTCAATTAGGCATTCTATAAAAAGGGGAAATAATAATGTCTACCCCCAAGATGATTATGAAGATTAAATGAAATAATTTATGAAAACTGCTGAGTACATGCTAAGCTTTACTTACTTTAAGGGGCTCACAAATGACACCCATTCACATCCCTAACCTGCCAACCTCATAGCCAGATTCTGAGGCATTGACTAATAAAGGAATCAGGGAAAATACCACCTTTATTATCAATACAGGCCAAGGTGGTGGATATGGTTTAGGTGGGTGTACTTCCTGATACTAAACTGTAGAATTTGGCAGACTTTTCTGTCACAAGCAATGCTGGACAGTCTTTGACTTTTCCGTAAAAATCCCTGGTACGTTCTTGTAAAATTTATGGCATTGAGAAGCAGAGCAGAAATTATGCTTTTAGCAGGAAGGCTGAAAGGGACAGGGGAGAAGGGCTAAGCCATGCACACTGCTTTCATCTCTAAGATTACCTGTGTGACAAGCCCTTCCTCCTTTCTAGGGAGGAATGAATAAGGGTGCAGAAAGATGCTAAGAATGTTTGTTACTCTAATTGAACTCCCACCACATAAAAGCACATTAAAATAAAATGTAAGTGCTTTCCCCTAGTAGCAATGTTCATTAAATATTAGCTGCAAAATCTATATATTTTGCTCATAAAAGTTTAAAATTTAAAGAGTTTAAGTTACTGATAAAGTGCTCAAAACATTTAGAACATCAAAACATTTAAAACATCAATATTTTCTCATAGCATATCTTACCAAAATAAGTCTTTGAAATGGAGTCAGTTTCTCCCAGGGAAAATTTATAGAAGTGTATATTTCTTCATTTTCATTAAAAACTTGAGCTAGATAAAATTTAGAGAAACTGAGATTAACAATAAAATACTTTGGATCACCAAAAGGTAACACAATGATTTTCTTTTTCACTATAAAATTGTGAGGTTTTGTTTAAAACACTGCTAACTTCTTTTAAAGTGAGATTTCTGTGAGATTTCAGGCATCTCTAACTATCTTTCATATTGTAAAAGAGGTATATCTTAAAGTAGATTTACCTTTCAACTTGTCTCTGGTGAAACGGTTGAAGAGTGAGAACCAGAAGAAGATGGTGGATGACAGAAGGAAAAGAAATGAGAAGCAAAGGGCAGAGCCAATATTTTATGACCTGACCCTGAATACATATTGTTTATAAACTGATAACTAGAGGTTAGAGATTTCTATTCATATAACAAAATATAAACTAACAACTAATAAATATAAACAATAACTCTAGAGGCTAGAGATTTCTGTTCAGAATCTACCTATAACAGATATAAGAAATGAGGATCAAATGGAAATGCAATGATTTTCAAATTTTTGAAAAACTGAATATTATAAAAATATATTTTAAAACTTTGACCCCTCTTACCTTTGATAGAGAGTCACACTTACCCTTGATACAGTCACCACAGGGTCACACTTTTTTGCAAGGTGGGGAAAATCCTAGTTTTCATTTCCATCTATTCCATATACAGCTATCATTTCTACCAATCTTTTATTTCTACATTATCTCCTCAAAGTCTAACATTAAATATAACTTAGATAAGAGAAATAGCTTTTTAAAATAGATAAGATATATTCTGTTGATCTTAAAAAGGCCACAACACATGAACATCTAGTTAAAAATGGATAAACTTGGGGTTACTTGCAAAGTAAAAGATCTTCACTTAACAAAAAGTCAGTAAGAGTGCCTTTAAATGAAAGATATTGACTCTTATCTTACAGCATAATAAACAATGAATCCAAGATAGACTAGTGCAAAATGCAACAAAATAAAACAATAATGAACCTGAGAGAAAACTTTAAGGGAAGAAGAAAACCTTTTAATCAGAACTGGAAATGAAAAAATTATAAAAGACAGACATAATTAACTATACAAACATTTAAACATTTGTATGTTATAGATATTACAGACAAATCCAATAAGCAATGACAGATTTTGAAAAATATTTGAATGAGCTGTTTGATATTTTTAACAAAACAAAAATTAATACAATGTTATGCTAATTAATTATAAGTAAATAATTTTATTATTGTATAACTGTACTCATTTCACATGCTAGCAAGGTAATGCTCAAAATCCTTCAAGTTAGGCTTCAACACTACATGAACTGAGAACTTCCAGACATACAAGCTGGATTTAGAAAAGGCAGAGGAACCAGAGATCAAATTGCCACCATCCATTGGATCATAGAAAAAGTGAGGGGATTCCAGAAAAATATCTACTGCTTCATTGACTACACTAAAGCCTCTGACTGTGTGGATCACAAAAACTGTGGAAAATTCTTCACGAGATGGGAATACCAGACCACCTTAGCTGCCCCCTGAGAAATCTGTATGCAGGTCAAGAAACAACAGTTAGAACCGGACATGGAACAACTGACTGGTTCAAAATTCAGAAAGGAGAACAAGACTGTATAGTGTCACCATGCTCATTTAACTTTTATGCAGAGTACATCATGTGAAATGATGGGCTGGATGAATCACAAGGTGGAATCAAGATTGCCGGAAGAAAGATGAACAGCCTCAAATATGTAGCACTCTAGTGGCAGAAAGTGAAGAGGAACTAAAGAGCCTCTTGACCAGGATGAAAGAGGAGAGTGAAAAAGCTGGCTTAAAACTCAACATTTAAAAAATGAAGATCACGGCATCCAGTCCCATCACTTCATGGCAAATCAAAGGGAAAAAAGTGGAAATAGTGACAGATTTTATTTTCTTAGGCTCCAAAATCACTATGGATAGTGACTATAGCCGATGCTTGCTCCTTGTAAGAAAAGCTATGACAAACCTAGACAGCGTATTAAAAAGCAGAGACATCAATTTGTCAACAAATGTCTGTATTGTCAAAGCTATGGTTTTCCCAGTAGTCATATACAGGTGTGAGAGCTGGATCATAAAGAAAGCTGGGTGCCAATGAACTGATGCTTCTGAACTGTGGTGCTGGAGAAGATTCTTGAGAATCCCTTGGACTGCAAGGAGATCAAACCAGTCAATCCTAAAGGAAATCAACCCAGATTGGAAGGACTGATGCTGAAGCTGAAACTCTTAATACTTTGGTCACCTGATACGAAGAGCTGACTCATTGCAAAAGATCCTGAAACTGGGAAAGATTGAGGGCAGGAGGAGAAGGAGGCGTCAGAAGATGAGATGGTTGGATGGCATCACTGACTCAATGGTCATGAGTTTGAGTAAGCTCCCACTCCAGTGTTCTTGCCTGGAAAATCCCAGGGATGGGGGAGCCTTGTGGGCTGCCATCTATGGGGTCGCACAGAGTCGGACACTACTGAATTGACTTAGCGGCAGCAGCAGCGGCCAGGATATAGTGAAGGACAGAGAAGCCTGGTGTGCTGCAGTCCACAGGGTCGCAATGATTTGGATACAACTGACCCACCGAACAATAACAACATTATACTAATAGGATTCTTAACAAATGGACAAAAAATAAGATCAATGGAGTAGAAAATGGGCAAAGTATGTAAATAAGCAAACATCTGAAAAAGTACCTAAACTTGATAGATAACTTTAAAGACTTTAAACTTTTCAGATTGGTAAAAGTTAAAAAGAATCAATACTCTTCTTTGAAAAGGAGCAGTCATATACTGCGGGTGGAAATATAAGTTATTGCGGACTTTCAAGGAAGGCAACTTGGAAGCGACTATAACTATACTTTTGACCCAACAATTCCATTTCTGGCTATCCCAGAGAAATAAAAGTAAAGGAAATATATCTAAGGCTGATCATGTTTTGCATAACATAATTGTATTTTGTGGCAAAAATCTGGAAACAAAGCAAAATGGAGAAAAATGTGGAATGAGAATTACATTAAATAAGTGCTTATTATATCGTTACGTTCCTCCCTTTAGTTTTTTCATGAGGTATTGAACTACACTGATAACTTGATAATCTATATACAAGTATGTAATGAAGTTAGATTAAGACACTGAATACTTTACCTGTCTCTGGTGATTTTTCACTTTCCTCCAAGGACGCATTTTCTGAAGAGAAAGCTGTGCTCATCAGCAAATATACGGCCTTACTGTTTTTAAAAGCATTCCATTGTGACACATTTGATAACAGGGATTTACATAGAAGAGAAAAAGGCTCTAGTTCATTGCTGATATAAAAACACTGCTTCCACCTGGAATCTGACACCCACTGAAGATGGTGATTTTTACAGGTTTCATATATGCCTAACAAAAAAGGGAAAAGTGATCACATAAGAAGAGATGTATTGTTTACCTTTAGTTACTCATTAGAAAGTATATGCTTAATAAATATTTTTTGTTGAGGAAAAAGCCATCTTATATAAAAACTAATTACATAAAGTGTAATTTTTCAATTATGATAAAACACATAACACCAAATTTACTACCTTAACCATTTTAAGTGTACAATTCCATAGTGTTAAGTATAATTCATATTGTGGTGAAACAGATCTCCAAAACTTTCTGCAAGTCTGAAGCTCTGTATCCATTTCCCCACCTCCTAGCTTCTGGTAACCACCCATTCTTTTGTTTCTATGAATTTGACTTCCTTATGTACTTTATGTAAGTGGAATCATACAGTATTTGTCTTTTGGTGACTTGCTTATTTTGCTTAGCATAATGTCATCAAGTTTCAGCCATGTTGTACTATGTGATAGGATTTCCGTTTTTTGACTGAATAATACTCCATTTTATGTATATACTACATTTTCTTTATCCAGTCACCAGTGTACGCTTGGGTTGCTTCTGCTTATTGGATATTGTGAATAGTGCTGCTATGAACACTATATGCAAATATCTCTCTTAGACCCTGCTTTCAATTCTTTTAGATATATAACCAGACATAGGATTAATGGATCATATGATATTTCTATTTTCAGGTTTTTTTTTGAGGAAACTCTGTACTGTTTTCTATGCTCCAAATATGCACTATTTTAAAATCCCATCAACAGGTTTCCATTTTCTCTATATCCTTGCCAGAACTTATTATTTTCTCTTTTTTAAAAAAGAAATGGATGTGAGATGATATCTTTATGTAGATTTGTTTTGCATTTTCCTATGGTTAGTGTTGTTGAGCATCTTTTCATATGTTTGTTTTCCATTTGTATTTAATCTTTGGACAAATGTTTATTCAAGTATTTAAAAATTGGGTTATTTGATTTTTTTGTTGTTGAGTTGTAGGAGTTCTTTATATATTCCATGTAAATATAAACTTATCAGACATAGGGTTTGAAATATTTTCTCCTATTTCTTAGATTGCCTTTTCACTCTGTTGACTGTGTCCTTTGATGAACAAAAGTTTTAAATTTTGATATAAATTTGATATGTAATAATTTTGATATATATTAATTTGATATAATTTTTATTTGTCTATTTTTGTTTTTGTTGCCTGTGTCTCAGTGTTAAAAAAAAATCACTGCCAAGTCCAATGTTAGATTTTTCCCCTAAGCTTTCTAGGAATTTTATAGTTTTAGTTCTTATGTCTAAGTCCTAAATCCATTTTCAGTTGATTTTTATATTTGATATGAGTCCAATTTCATTCCTTCGCATATGAATGTTCAGTTTTGCCGACACCATTTTTTTTCCTTCAGTTCAGTTCAGTTGCTCAGTCGTGTCCTACTCTTTGCATCCCCATGGACTGCAGCACGCCAGGCTTCCCTGTCCATCACCAACTCCTGGAGTTTACCCAAACTCATGTTCATTGAGTCTGTGGTGACATCCAACCATCTCATCCTCTGTCATCCCATTCTCCTGCCCTCAATCTTTCCCAGCATCAGGGACTTTTCAAATTAGGCAGCTCTTTGCATCAGGTGGCCAAAGTATTGGAGTTTCAGTTTCATCGTCAGTCCTTCCAATGAACATTCAGGACTGATCTCCTTTAGGATGGACTGGCTGGATCTCCTTGCAGTCCAAGTGACTCTCAAGAGTCTTCTCTAACACCACAGTTCAAAAGCATCAATTCTTTGGCACTCAGCTTTCTTTATAGTCCAACTCACATCCATACATGACTACTGGAAAAACAATAGCCTTGCCTAGATGGACCTTTGTTGGCAAAGTCATATCTCTGCTTTTTAATATGCTATCTAGATTGGTCATAACTTTTCTCACAAGAAGTAAATGTCTTTTAATTTCATGGCTGCAGACACCATATGCAGAGATTTTGGAGCCCCCCAAAATAGTCAGCCACTGTTTGCCATGAAGTGATGGGACCAGATGCCATGATCTTTGTTTTCTGAATGTTGAATTTTAAGCCAACTTTTTAACTCTCCTCTTTCACTCTCATCAAGAGGCTCTTTAGTTCCTCTTCACTTTATGCCATAAGGGTGGTGTCATCTGCATATCTGAAGTTATTGATATTTTTCCCAGCAATCTTGATTCCAGCTTGTGCTTCTTCCAGCCCAGCATTTCTCATGATGTACTCTGCATATAAGTTAAATAAGCAAGGTGACAATATACAGCCTTGCTGTACTCCTTTCCCTATTTGGAACCAGTCTGTTTTTCTATGTCCAGTTCTAACTGTTGTTTCCTAACCTGCAAACAGATTTCTCAAGAGGCAGGTCGGGTGCTGGGGTCCAACCCTGGTGGATCCAGGGTAATTCGAAGGGGAGACAGAATCGGCGTCCTAGGAAAAAGCTATTTAATTAGAAATATAAAGAGAGATTAGAAAAGAATAGTGTAGTAGGAAAATTAGTGGAGAAAAAGATGCTGAATAACTTGGTTTACGTGGAATACCAATAAAACTCCAAGACAAGGAGTTTGCACAATCTACGTAGGCCACCGGTGCCCACTTAAATAGCGGAGGGTGCCCTGCCTTGGGCTCCCTCTCGCGTGGGTCTTAGAAGCCAGGGCAAGTAAGTAGACATGGTTAGCATCCACGCTTCAGATGGGAATTCAGCCAGGGGACATGGGGGAATCAGTCTTTCCAGAAACTAATCCATTTTCTTTACTTTCAGGTTTGCTTATATACTTTTTGTTATACATAGGGATGAATACAGAGTCACGTGGGGTCAGCAGACCTGAACTTTATCAAAATCAGGTGCTTCATATAAAAGTATACAAAGGTCTTAGGGGTTTTACATCATCTTCTGGCCATGAGGCCTGCTGACATTTTATGGCCCTTTCTGATAACGGTCAGTCAACCAGAAAACTTATTTTTTCCAGGGGTGATTTTTTTCTTAAACTAGGCACCACCCTCCAAAGGCACCAGATAAATTTGCATTCCTATAGGGTGAGGGTGCAGGGGGTTATAATCAAGAAAGGAATTTACTTAGCCTAAGATTTAACATGATTAATATCAAAGGTTAATACTTATTTCTCCCATATGCTAGTTATATTCATTATAAGGGCAGGGGATATGGAGATTTAGCAGCAAATATTGGCTCAACAAATGAAAAACTCTTCACCAATATTTCTAAGCAACCCACTATACTATACTAATAATTTTCTAACTTCTCAAAAGAATCTGTATTTAGAAAGTTTAAAGCATCTTGTGCCTCTCATGGTTGGGAGGCTGTAAACAATCACATGTGGCCGGACGAATCTGCTCAGGCAGGCTAGAGAACCTTCAGAGGAGTTTTTAAGTTGAAACACTCTTGTCATGCCCAGAAATTTTTATTGACTGGAGCTGCAAGTTAACTCCTTCTCTGAGAGAGGTGGTGGGGGACAGTCCCCCATAAAGTCAGAGGTGTAGGTGAGAGCATGAAATAGTAAAGTAGGCAGACTCTGGTTTTGAGGGTAGATGCTCGGGAACAGGGGGTTTCCTGAGGCTCGATCCCGCCTTTGCATAATGCCTAGCCTCCTTCCTCATGACCTTTGCCACAGGTGGAGTTCCTCACGCTGGCTCCCGGCATCCCCCCTTTTTTATTTCTTAAAACAGCCAGATGCAGCTCAGTCACGAGCTTCTGAATGCTCTGCCGAAGAATCCTGACAATACAAGGAAGAATGATTATAAGAAGTAAAATTAGAGCACCCACAGCAGCATAACTGAAGATTTTAGACAGAATGTTTTTTCCAGAAATAAAGTTAGAGAAGGTATGGAAAAAGTCATTAGCTGCTCCAGCAGCTCCAGTCGAGAGTGTTCCAAGGTCTGTATCTGATTGTGAAGTTTTCCTAAGTCCAGGCCAATATCAGAGCTGTTCCAAACACCTGAAATATGATTTTTAATTTTTTTCCCATTCATAATCAGTCTCGTTTACTTTCAAAGATGTCACGCATATCCACCGGTAATTGGTGTGGCATGACAGAGCCATTTTTGCTTTTAGAGCTTGTAGTTCAGTCCCAATATGCATTATTGCTTCTTCCAAGGCATCCACCCTCATCTCTAACTTTCTATCTATAGCTTCCTGTGTTGCCAGCGTTAAAGAAACATTTTTAGACATAGTGTCAACATATTGGGCAGTATGCAATTGTTGAGTCAATGATATTGCTGCCACAGTAACAGAAGTGATTGTGGCTATTAAAGCTGATATTCCTAGAATAAGTAAGCCTACAAATCGTCATGCTAGCATCAAATCCTGTAGTTGTTGCAATACAGCAAGACCATAATTATCATACCAATAAGTAGTTACAGTTACAGGCACCATAATATAGGGTGGACGTTTTAACACCACAAAAGAACAAACATTATATTGAAGAGTTAAGCAAGATGAAAGCATACATTTTTCACAAGACACTACATTAAGTCCACCTGTATAATTCATTTGTATAATAAGTTTTCCGGAATCATTAGTGAAAAGAAAAACATAAGGAGAGGATAAACAAGCCAAAACAGAATAAGTAGAATTATTTTCTGGTCAGAGTTCGCGCTGCAGCAGCTGTCAGTCCTGCCGGGATCTTGATCTTTATCTTGCTTTTCCTGCTGGCGGCCGTGGCGCCCAAGCGAGCGCAGACTCTGGTGGGGCTACGGGCTGCGAGGGCAGCCTGGCTGGCCCCGCCCACGGCTCCTGGCTTACGGCTGTTCCCTGTGGCGGCGGCGGCAGGGGCAGAGGAGTGCCCTTCGAAGTAATGGCAAATCAGTCTGTCCGGGATCCAAACTGGAGCATCTGTGTCCTGTGGAAAAATACAAGCACATCCTCGACCGCTAGTTAATAATGGGTCAGGACCTTTCCATTGTCCGGAGAGGAGGTCCTTCCACTTTACCAACGGCTTTGCATTTTGTTGTTCCAGATGAATCAGCATTTAGGTTATTTATTACAAAGAGAGCATGTTGCAAGATCTGATGGGGAGAACTATACTTACATTCCCCCTTTTTTAGTTTTTGAATTAACAAAGCATGTGAGGGTAAATGATGCAAAATATGACCACAATAATTTCCTATAGCAATCTGCCAATCTTCATCAAACATTAGAAGAGCATCAAGTTGTTCCTTATTATATAGAGTTACAATCTCTGCTGGCTCTTTACCGAACAATTTAATGCTCTGCTTTCTCCCTTTCAATATCAATGTTGCTAGTAAGCCTGGATAAGAAGCTACCACTTTTTTAGCTTGGGCGGGAAGATGGATTCATTTTAGGGGACCGTTTTGCCACAGAACTCCCATAGGTGCTGTTGGAGTAGTTAGGCAAAGGAACTGCCAAGTTACTGTTAAATCAAAAAATTTTTTTATAGCTATCAGATAAAGCTGCTTCTACTTTGCCTAGGGCTTCCCGAGCCTCAGCCATTAATTGTCTTTAGAAGTTGGATCGGGATCCCTGCGCAAAATGTTAAAAAGGGGCTTCAAGTTGGCAGTGGTTAATTTTAAATAAGGTCTAATGCAATTAATATCACCTACAAGTTTTTGATAATCATTTAAAGTAAAGAGACGGTCTTTTCTCAATTGCAGCGGGGCATGAGTCACAGTTTCTGAATAGATAACCCTTCCTAAGTAAGTTATGGGTGGGTTGATTTGAATTTTCTCTGGGGCAATTTTTAAACCTCTAGCTGACAATGCCTGGGGTCAAGTCTTGGAGTACAGTTTGTAAATGAGCTCTATCAGGATGAGCTATTAAAATATCATCCATGTAATGGATCATATATACTTGTTCATAGTTAGTCCTGATATCTTCTAGAGCAGCACTGACAAATTTCTGGCATAGGGTGGGGCTATTTTTCATTCCCTGAGGTAATACTTTTCACTGAAACCTTAAATAAGGCTGTTTAAGATTTTTTGATGGCAGACTAAAAGCAAATCGCTTTTTATCCTCAGGATTTAAAGGAATGGTGAAAAAGCAGTCTTGTAAATTAATTATGATTATATTATATCCCTCTGAAACGGCTACTGGAGAAGGGAGCCCAGGTTGTAAAGCTCCCATGTCCTCCATGGTGGCATTGATTGCTCTTAAATCTTGTAAAAGTCTCCATTTACCAGATTTTCTCTTAATGACAAAAATAGGAGTGTTCCAGGGGCTATTGGAGGGCTCAGTTCAGTTCAGTTCATTTCAGTCGCTCAGTCGTGTCCGACTCTTTGCGACACCATGAATCGCAGCACGCCAGGCCTCCCTGTCCATCACCAACTCCCGGAGTTCACTCAGACTCACGGCCATTGAGTCAGTGATGCCATCTAGCCATCTCATCCTCTGTCGTCCCCTTCTCCTCCTGCCCCCAATCCCTCCCAGCATCAGAGTCTTTTCCAATGAGTCAACTTTTCACATGAGGTGGCCAAAGAACTGGAGCTTCAGCTTTAGCATCATTCCTTCCAAAGAAATCCCAGGGCTGATCTTCAGAATGGACTGGTTGGATCTCCTTGCAGTCCAAGGGACTCTCAAGAGTCTTCTCCAACACCACAGTTCAAAAGCATCAATTCTTCGGTGCTCAGCCTTCTTCACAGTCCAACTTTCACATCCATACATGACCACAGGAAAAACCATAGCCTTGACTAGACGGACCTTAGTTGGCAAAGTAATGTCTCTGCTTTTGAATATGCTATCTAGGTTGGTCATAACTTTTCTTCCAAGGAGTAAGCGTCTTTTAATTTCATGGCTGCAATCACCATCTGCAGTGATTTTGGAGGCCCCCAAAATAAAGTCTGACACTGTTTCCACTGTTTCCCCATCTATTTCCCATGGAGTGATGGGACCAGATGCCATGATCTTCATTTTCTGAATGTTGAGCTTTAGGCCAACTTTTTCACTCTCCACTTTCACTTTCACCAAGAGGCTTTTTAGTTGCTCTTCACTTTCTGCTGTAAGGGCGGTGTCATCTGCATATCTGAGGTGATTGATATTTCTCCCGGCAGTCTTGATTCCAGCTTGTGTTTCTTCCAGTCCAGTGTTTCTCATGATGTACTCTGCATATAAGTTAAATAAGCAGGGTGACAATATACAGCCTTGATGTACTCCTTTTCCTATTTGGAACCAGCCTGTTGGTCCATGTCCAGTTCTAACTGTTGCTTCCTGACCTGCATACAGATTTCTCAAGAGGCAGGTTAGATGGTCTGGTATTTCCATCTCTTTCAGAATTTTCCACAGTTTATTGTGATCCACACAGTCAAAGGCTTTGGCATAGTCAATAAAGCAGATATAGATGTTTTTCTGGAACTCTCCTTCTTTTTCCATGATCCAGCAGATGTTGGCAATTTGATCTCTGGTTCCTCTGCTTTTTCTAAAACCTGCTTGAACATTTGGAAGTTCATGGTTCACATATTGCTGAAGCCTGGCTTGGAGAATTTTGAACATTACTGGCGTGTGAGATGAGTGCAATTGTGCAGTAGTCTGAGCATTTTTTGGCATTGCCTTTCTTTGGGATTGGAATGAAAACTGACCTTTTCCAGTCCTGTGGCCACTGCTGAGTTTTCCAAACTTGCTGGCATATTGAGTGCAGCACTTTCACAGCATCATCTTTCAGGATTTGAAACAGCTCAACTGGAATTCCATCACCTCCACTAGCTTTGTTCGTAATGATGCTTCCTAAGGCCCACTTGACTTCACATTCCAGGATGTCTGGCTCCAGATTAGTGATCACATCATCATGATTATCTGGGTCATAAAGATCTTTTTTGTATAGTTCTTCTGTGTATTTTTGCCACCTCTTCTTAATGTCTTCTGCTTCTGTTAGGTCCATACCATTTCTGTCCTTTATTGAACCTATCTTTGCATGAAATGTTTCCCTTGGTATCTCTAATTTTCTTGAAGAGATCTAGTCTTTCCAATTCTATTATTTTCCTC
The DNA here is from genome assembly GCF_014754425.2 of Oryx dammah. NCBI lineage: Eukaryota > Metazoa > Chordata > Mammalia > Artiodactyla > Bovidae > Oryx > Oryx dammah. The sequence goes on from NW_024070205.1 coordinate 52,085,911, forward strand.
TGTTTTTTTTTCTTACAAATTTTAGACTTTTTATTTTGTATTAGGATATAGCTGATTAACAGCCCAATACTAATTGTTGAAAAGATTGCTCTTTTTCTATTGAGTGGTCTTCATAACTTTGTTGAAGATCATTTGATCCTATGCACAAGGGTTAATTTCTATGCTCTCCATTTTTAAATTTTGGTCTATTTGTCTATCTTTATACCAGTAATAGAATGTTTTGATTACTGTAGCTTTATAATATAGTTTGAAATCAGGAAATTGATGCCTCCAACTTTCTTCTTTTTCAAAATTGTTTTGGCTATTTGGAATCACTTGAAATTTCATATGAAATTTGGGAAGAAAATTTCTGTTTCCTTAAAAAATGGTATTGAGATTTTGATAGAGATTGCATTAAATCTGTAGATTGATTTTGGTTAGTATGGCTTTCTTAACAATACTAAGTCTCCCAATCCATGACCATGTGATGTCTTTCCATTTATTTGTGTCTTCTTTAACTTCTTTCAGCAATGTTTTGTACAAATCTTTCACCTCCTTGGTTAAGTTTATTCCTAAGTATTTTATTCCTTTTACTGTTTTTTTTTTTTTTTTTTTTTGCTATGGACCATTTTTAGTCTTTATCGAATTTGTTACAACATTGCTTCTGTTTTATGTTTGGTTTTTTGGTCGTGAGACATTCGGGGTCTTAGTTCACAGTCATACTCAGAAATAATGTTTTATCAGGGACATGCCTGGTGGTCCGGTGGTTAAGCATCCATCTGCCAATGCAGGGCACATGGGTTTGATCCCTGGTCTGGGACGTTTCCACATGCCAAGGGGCAACTAAGCCTGTGTATCACAATACAACTACTGAGCTGGCACTCTAGAACCTGTGAGCTGTAACTGCTGAGCCTGTGTGTCACAGCTACTGAAGCACATATACCCTAGAGCCCATGCTCTGCAATAAAAGAAGCCACTGCAATGAGAAGTCTGAGCATTGCAATGAAGAGTAGCCCCCACTTGCTGCAACTAGAGAAAGCTCACACACAGCAATGAAGACCCAGCACAGCCAAAAATAAATAAATAAATACATTTTTAAAAAAGAAAGAATGTTTCATCAGCTATCTGAGTATTTCTTAGCCCAGCCAAACTGACACACAAAATTAACTATGGGGGTTACCAGTACAAATACATAAAGCATCTTAAAGTTATAGCATTGTATTTTCAACTGAGAAAAACAATTTCAACTGCACGCAAAAACTTTCTTAATAGCTACCCCAACATTTTCTTTTACTGATATCACAAGCCACATCTTAATATATTATATACCTGTTAACATAGATTTATAGGGCTCTTTTGTGTTTTATTTATTTGTCTGTTTGGCTGTGTTGGCTCTTAGTTGTGGCATGTGGGAACTTTGTTGCAGCACATGCTCTCTAGTTGTGACTCACAGGCTCAGCAGCTTCATGGCATGTGGGATCTTAGTTCCTAGACCAAGGATTGAACCTGTGACTCTTGCATTGCAAGGCAGACTCTGAACCACTGGACCACTAGGGAAATCCCAGATTTATAGTTTTCAAAATGCTTTTTGTCATTTAAATTCTATGCGTCCAAATTACAATAGTACAGGTTTCTATATTTTTAAATCTATTTACCTTTACTATAGAATCAACTATTTTTATATGCATTTATGTTGGTCTCTATTATCCTTTTGTTTATACTTGAAGGACTTCCTTTAGCATTTATACTGAGCAGGTAATTATTTCTCTCAACTCCTGTTTTTTTCTGTGAAAGTCTTAAATATTCCCTTCTTTTTGAAGGACACTTGCCTAGTGTCAGTCAAGCCACAGAATGGCTACACATAGTCCTGGGGTCCTATGTGTAGGAGATAAGTCCCTTAGCTGAATAGAGAACCATATGGACAGCTAGAAAGGCTTGAGAAGGCTGGACTCCACTTGCGAAGAGTATGTGGATGCTGGCTTGCCCCCAGACCTCACCTACCCGAATGAAGTGAATATCCAGATCTGCTCATTCCATGCCAGAGCACGACACTGAATTCAAGCCTGCCAGCAGCTATGGAGAGACTCTACCTAGGGATGCAGAGGTGACTTGGGGGCCTGGGGCATAGCCTAGTTGAGCAGCAGTGGCCACTGTTGGTACTTACTCAAGTGGCAGCCCAGACTGCAGACGGCAGCACAGCTGCTAGGTTTCTGTGACCACCTCACTGTGCACTCCAGTCCAAGCCAAATGAGTATCCTTGGCTTCAGCCCCACTCACTCCATGACATAGCGCATCACTAGACCTGGGCTGGTCATGACCAGGGAAAAGACACAACTGTGGGCTATGTCTGAGGGGAGCTGAAGACACTCACAAGACTTCTGTAAGCACATGAGCATCCGTGGCTTCAGCACCCCCATTCTTTGGGGTAAGGGTCCCAATGGGGGAAGGAGGAAAAACATACATGCAAAGGGAACAGAATTGGCTGGAACTCAACCCTCAGGGCTTCTGCTCTAGCACCTTGGGAGCAGACTCCCAAGGTGATGGACACTGAACAGATGGGAAGTCTCCCTCACGCTCTGTGCAGGCTTTAGCTTCTTTATCTCCAGCTACACTTCCTTCCAAGGTGATAACTGCCAACACATCCTGAGGAAAAATGTGACTGGAATCCACATCAAATCCAGCCCTCCACCAAAGGTAGGGGGCACACACAGTCTGCAGAGGGACATTCCCACATAAGAACACTCCTTTGAGACCACAATAGGTAATAGTACATTTTACAATAACTTTCTCTGCTTCTTTATAACAGTCTCACCTAAATTTATAGAAGTAGAGAGAGTTAAGTAAAATGAAAAACAGAGAAACTACTTTCAACTGAAGGAACAAGAAAGGATTGTAAATTGGTACGCATACTATGGATAAAGTTATGAAGTTCCTCAAAAAGTTAAAAAGGAAATTACCACATCATCTAGCAATTTTGCTTCTGGGTATTTGCCCAAAGAAAACAAAAACATTCACTTGAAAAGATGTGTGCCCTCCAATGTTCACTGCAGCTTGATTTACAATAGCTAAGATCTGAAAGCATCCCAAGTTCCATTGATAGACAAATGAATAAACAAGATGTGGTATACACATACAATAGAATATTACTCAGACATAAAATTTTGTAACAACATGGATGGACCTAGAGGGTATTATGCTAAGTAAAATAAGTCAGACAGAGAAGAGAAATAATGCACGAGGACTCTAAATCTAGATTGTTTGTGAAATCTAAGAAACAAACAAAACAAAACAAAAGCAAACTCATAGATATTGAGAACAAATGGGTCGCTGCTAGAAGGTGGTGTGGGTGGACAAAATAGATGAAGGGGTTTAAGAAGTACAAACCTTCAGTTATACAATAAATAATCATGAGGGTGTAATATAGAGCATAAAGAATATGGCTATTTAAATAACTTTGTATGGAGACAGATGGTTACTAGACTTGTTGTGATTATGATCAAATCACAATGAATGCAAATGTCAAAATATTATGTGGTACGCCTGAAACTAAGGTAACACTGTATGTCAACTATATTTCAAAAAATGAAATATACAAATATCAATAGATATAAAGAATATATATGTGGAAGAAAAAAGTGAAAAGATAAAACAGTAATATTAATAGTAGTTGTCTCTCTGGATGGTAGAATTTATTTACTTCTTTTCTGTATGTGTAGGTTATAATGGCTTTTATAATCAATACACATTGCTTACATAACTAAAAAGCTATTAAATATCTTTGTTTTTTCTTAAGAGCTAAAAATAGTTTTAACTAATTAATTAAAATATAATTGGTGTTCAACATTGTATCAGTTTCAGGTGTACAACATGGTGATGTGATGTTATTATTTCTTAAAGTATACTGAGAGTGTCTTAATGACTGCAACTACAGTAGATGCTTCTTAGATTGGCTGCTGCTGCTGAATTTTTGGCCACCTGTTTTGCTGCATGATCTTGTCTCTTGGTCTTAGGAGAGTAGTTGAGGAATAAACTTCTGAATGAGGTTATGACACTTAGATTCACCCTCTTGTAAATATGGTGTCTAGAATTGTGAGGTGCAGAATCTGAGAACTATTAAAAGTGGAGTTATGTTAACAGTGGTCTGTATTTTCATATTGATGCTTGGCTGTTCACATTTTCCTTGGATTTTTCTGAGATACCTTGTTCTATGCATTTTTAATTTTTAAAGCCATTGAATTATTGTTGTCTATAGTTTTCAAGCAAAATAATCTTAATAAATTCAAAAGAACATTCATTGATTCAAAAGAACATTCATTGATTCAAGAGTCATTTACCAAACATTTACTGGGTGCCAGCTTTTGGTATGACAAAAGCAAAGAAAAAATAAAACTATCCAAATGTCTGGATAGCAATTGTTTTCATATTTTCATTCTGAATTCTAGTTTCTGCTAATAGTCTCAAAACAATTGATAAATCACCACTTTTTCCTCTTCAGGGAGAATGTCAGATTTCCTTTAAATTTAATGTGTTGCAACTTAGAGAGATGGGAATACTAGACCATCTTACCTGTTTCCTGAGAAACCTATATGCTGGTCAAGAAGCAACAGTTTGAACTCTATGTGAAACAACTGACTGGTTCAGGACTGAGAAATGAGTATAACAAGCCTGTTTATTGTCACCCTGTTTATATGCAGAGCACATCATGAGAAATCCTGGGCTGGATGAATTATAAGCAGGAATCAAGATTGCCACGAGAAGAATCAACAACCACAGATATGCAGATGATATCACTCAAATGGCAGAAAGTGAAGAGGAACTAAAGAACCTCTTGATGAGGGTAAAGCAGGAGAATGAAAAACCCTGGCTAAAAACTAAATATTAAAAACACTGAAATCATGGCATCACTTCATGGCAAATAGAAGGGGAAAATGTGGAAGCAGTGACAGATTTCCTCTTCTTGGGCTCTAAAATCACTGTGGATGGTGACTACAGCCATGAAATTAGAAGACAATTCCTTCTTGGCAGAAAAGCTATGAGAAACTTAGTGTGTTAAAAAGCAAAGACATCAGTTTGCTGACAAAGGTCTGTATACTCAAGGCTATGGTCTTTCCAGTAGTCACGTACGGTTGCGAGAGCTGGACCATAAAGAAGGCAGAGCACTGAAGAAATGACACTTTCAAACTGTGTTGTTGGAGAAGATTCTTGGGAGTCCCTTGGACAGCAAGCAGATGAAACCAGCCAATATTAAAGAAATCAACCCTGAATACTCACTGGTAGGACTGATGCTGAAGCTGAATCTTTGGCCAATACTTTGGTCACCTGATGCGAACTCACTGGAAAAAGACCCTGATGCTGGGAAAGATTGAAGGCAGAAGGAGAAGAGGGCATCAGAGGATGAGATGGCTGGACATGCAACGGACATGAACTTGGGCAAACTCCAGGAGATGGGACAAGGAGGTCTGGCACACTGCAGTCATGAGGTCACGAAGAGTCAGACACAACTAGCAACTAAACAACAACTTAAAATTACAGCACAGCACAATAATCTGAATGTGTTAATGCTACTGAACCGTACACTTAAAAATGGCTAAGATGGCAAATTCTATGTTATGTATATTTTTACCACAATTTAAAAAATAAACATATTAAAAATATACAACACTGGAGCATCTGCAAAGATCCAATACTTAAGTATTTTGCCTAATCTTTTGGATAAGCATGATTTTTGTGGTTCAGATTTTCAGAGAATTTTCATAAGAAACTGAGGGCAACTATAGTTAGGAGGGTGAAATTCACCTTCTGATGGTATTTAATGAAAGGATGTGTGTGTATGTCCCTATTGACAAGCATTAGGTATTCTGCTTTATAGATTAGAATTATAATAACCTAGCAATTGTCACTTATCTGTTCATTCAAAAATTACTGAGTATCAGTTATAGGCTTCCCTGGTGACTCAGATGGTAAAGAACAGCCTTTAATGCAGGAGACCCAGGTTTGATCCCTGGGTCGGGAAGACACCCTGGAGAAGGGAATGCCTACCCACTCCACTATTCTTGTCTGGGAAATCCCAGGGACAGAGGAGCCTAGCGGGCTACAGTCCACATGTCGCAGAGTTGGACATGACTAAGCAACTAACACTTTCACTTTCACCTAATATAATATATTCAACAGTGTAGAGGATACAGTGATGAATTAGATATTGTACTTGACTTCAAATTGCTTTTTAATCAGTGTAGAAGCGCTGACTTGGAGCACCTTTGAGATCTTTTGCTACTTTTCAGGAAATGTGTTTAATGGGTTTTTAGTCCATCTAGAGCAATTATTTTTACTTACTGTTGAGTTTAGGCTGGGGCATTACACCTTTACTATTTACTAGCATACTAGAATTTAAGAAGATGTTCCATTCTTCCTCTGGCAGGGATCCAATATCATCCTGCATTAAATTTCCATTAGCATTATTTTGCATGATTGTAGTGCAAAGCCCAAAGGAGAAGCAAAGTTTATGTCGATTAAACAGAGCTAAAGAGACCACCTATAAAGAAAGCATAACTGTTAGGCTAACCTAGCTAGGTCAAATAAATGTGCAAAATTCACCTTTGAGAATGTCTCACCTTAAAAATGTTTCTTGTCAATGTATCTATTGAATTTTTAAGATGTCTATCTAAGGTTCTTTTTTCACTTCCCAATTTAGGCTCTTTTGAGAGATTTGTGATTTCATGACCTTTTTTCAGAAACATTCTCTCCCTTTTCAGACTGTGTTCTTTTTGTTCTTTGCTTTTGGAAACTACTGATGAAACAAAAATTTGACGAAACCAGTCTAGGGAGAACTGGTACATGTAATCAATCTGTGCAAGATTAGACACTAGAAAGTAGAGAAGGGCACCCCGTGTAGCAATGGGGAGATACAATTTACGTGTTTCTTCAATTTTACTTTCTGCTTTTCTTGCTGCTTTGATTCGCTTTGAAATTTCATTTGAAGTCATCTTGGATTTTCTTAAGATGTCTACAATTTCTTCATCATCTAATACAAATCCTAAAGACAAAAAATGAGTTTAAATAAAAATCATTGGAATATTAAATAATTATTTCCTCATTCTCTACTCTTTATCTAAGAGTTTTACTATTGGCCTTTCGTAGGTTTTATTTTGGACTTTATTTAACCTGTGTTAAATGAAGATAGGCCATGTTTCTAAAAAATTTGATTAATAGTACATATGCCTCCTCCTTCCCATCCTCTAGTCTCTTCTTTATACTACGTTAATGTTTGAAGATTTTTATTATAGGCACATAATAAATAGCCATTTCATCATAAGGAATGCATTTCCATTTGATCTTCTATACACACAGAAAATGAAAATAAAATTTTCAGAAAATAACAACAGCATCATTATTTTACGAGATGTACTCTGGTATTTTCCATTGTGTTCTATTTTATTAAACAAGGTTGATAATGATCAATAAAAATGATTTTTCATTCCACTAATGGGTTGCTACTCACCTTTAAAAAAACACTGCTTTAGAATATCCCTTTCAAATGTGTAAGACAACTTTCATATTCCCATTTTAAACTCTACTGTTTTATAGTAGAGCTATTCCCATTTTTCAAGTGCTCCTTTTTTTTTTTCTTGGCCAAGACACAAGACTTGCAAGATTTTATTTCCCCAACCAGAGGTTGAACCCATGCCCTAGGCAGTGAAAGAACGAAGTCCTAACCACTGGACCACCAGGGTATTCCTTCAAGTGTTTTTTTTTAATTAAAAAAATTTTTTTTTACTTTATATTGGAATATAGTTGATTAACAATGTTAGTTTCAGGTGTACAACTAAGAAAGGTGTACATGTACAGGTACCTATTCTTTTTCAAATTCTTTTCCCATTTAGGTTATTAAAGAATATTTAGCAGGGTTCTCTGGGCTATGCAGTAGGTCTTTGTTGGTTATCTATCTTACAATTTTTTTTTAAGTAGATAAGATTTTTAGTTGGAGTTTCAATATCAAACTCTCAAAAATTAATAGAATGACTATACAAAGAAGTTGAAGAATATAGTAGACCTGAAAAGCACGTGAATCAATTCCACATAGCTCAGACTCACGTCAATCAAGTCAGTGATGCCATCCAGCCATCTCATCCTCTGTTGTCCCCTTCTCCTCCTGCCCCCAATCCCTCCCAGCATCAGAGTCTTTTCCAATGAGTATTTTCCAACTCTTCGCATGAGGTGGCCAAAGTACTGGAGCTTCAGCTTTAGTATCATTCCTTCCAAAGAAATCCCAGGGCTGATCTCCTTTAGAATGGACTGGTTGGATCTCCTTGCAGTCCAAGGGACTCTCAAGAGTCTTCTCCAACACCACAGTTTAAAAGCATCAATTCTTCGGCGCTCATCCGGGAGTTGGTGATGGACAGGGAGGCCTGGCGTGCTGCAATTCATGGGGTCGCAAAGAGTCGGACACGACTGAGCGACTGAACTGAACTGAACTGAAGATTTATATGATTTTTACACAACAGTAGCATACAAATTCTATTCAAGTTCCCATAGACTGTAAACTAGGAGCCATAAAAACTAGGAACATAAAACAAGGTGTAAAAAAAGTCATCATCTAAAGGTATTGAAATCATACAGTCTGATCTTTTATCACTGTGGAATTATGTTAGAAATCAATATCAAAAGATATTTGCAAATAACCCCCATATTTTTGAGTGCAATGTGACATTTTCCAAGAGAGATCTTTGACTTAGCCATCGAAGGCCTCAATAAAGTCAGATTGAAAAAAAACACACAGGGTGATTGCAGCAAAGAAAGCATTTAAATGAGAAATTAGTGTCAAAAGGAGAAATATTTTCAGTGATACAATTTCTAGACCCCTTGATGCTCACCTCTGGACACAATTTGAGAAAAGCCCTATTGAAATGTGGCATCCAGAACTAAACATAGCTCGACATGGCCGTTGAAAGGAATCATGGGATTATTACATTTGAAGATCTGGAAACCATATTCTCATTGATGCAGGTGAAGCAAGTCTAAGTTACATCTGGATCTAAACTATGGGCTGTTTCTTATAGTCACTACCCTTGACTCACCTTTCCGCACAGGGGGTGAGGAGTCACACCGAATATAAAACATTTACAAAAAGATGGTAAGGATAATCTATTTTTACTAAAACTTGGAAAGGAGGAAAAAATATGTTCAAAATCAAGGGGTCTTTTATTGAGCTTTTTCCAAGAACAATTTTTATGAAGTGTACTATCTGTAAAAAGTTGTACCCTTTTAAAAATATCTCAGACTCTAAAAAGAGAAACAATTGATAGGGAATAAATGCTAAAGGCATAATAACAGAATATAGTGCACTAATGTGTGTTATCATAAAGAAGTTTTCCTTTGTCTTGTTAAAACTATTGTTTGTCCAATTTAAGAAAAGATTATAGCAAAATATGACATTTGTCAGAAAATAGGAGAGGCTGTGTTCCCGAATCTCATTAGATCAATTATGTTGCTTTCTATGTATTTTACATAATACCTGGATGTTTTGGTTTTGTTCCCCAAGAAGTTAACAACTATGATTCCAATCTTGCATGAGAAAAGATATGGAAACCTTGTCTATGTAACTAGTCTTATGATTAATAGAACAGCTTAGTCATGGGTTACTAAGAAACAGCTTTTACATGTAATTAGAAAAGGAACAAAGTCAGATCTTTCCAGGTATAAATGTGTATTTAAAGTTTCATAGTTTCATGTACTTTATTTTGTGATTTATAATGTGAAATATATCTTTGGTCTTCATTCCCAGTTTTGGCACAGAGCTTCTAAAATCTTTGGAATTTCCTATGGAACCACCGAGGTGGCGCTAGTGATAAAAAACCCGCCTGCTAATTAATGCAGGAGATGTAAGAGACATGAGTTTGATCCCTGGGTCAGGAAGAACCCCTGGAGGTGAGCATGGTAACCCACTCTCAGTATTCTTGCCTGGAGAATCCCATGGACAGAGGAGCCTGGCAGGTTCTGGTCCCTAGGGTCGCAAAGAGTCAGACAGGACTGAAGTGACTTAGCACGCACATACTTGGTAACAATTCAGAATAGTCCTTTCAACTTTTATTCAGTCCTTTACAAAGGTATGCAAGGGTCTACTAATATCACTAAAGATCTTAACTTACCTTGTGCATTCTCTAGTAAATTTAACGTTTTTTGCTCCAGTTCTTCAAGAGTCTTAGCATCAAGGGAAATACTCTCTAAGAGCTGGAAACGTTGATTTTCTAAATGAGGAACTTCATGACTTAATACAATAGATAAGAGTTGATCTTGAAAACCTTGGAATGTTACTGTGAAGTTTATCATAGTAACAAAGCTATAAATGAATGGAGGAAAATAGGGATTGTCTATTTCTGTAGATACATATAACCTAAAATGTGAGAAAGGCACCAGTTATTATTCAAAGGATATGCAGAAGGAAAAAATGAAACAAATTTACTTAATAACAAAAAATACTTCTTCTGGAACTAAACAAGATTAATTTTTGGTTTTATTCAGCCTTGTGCACAAAGTAGGCTCTCAGTTTATACTAAGTACTATCTAGAGCTTTAAAAATACAACCATAAATTATGTACATATTTGGTCTAAGCATAAGGAAGAGAAAAAAATGCTACATAATGGGAGTTTTGATTTGCTACTAGATCATTGTAAAGACTATGGTTTTCACCCTGAGTGAGCAAGAAGCCAATGGAGGAATTTGAGAAGAGGAGAGACATGATGTTTTATAAGAGGACCACTCTAGCTGCTGTCTTGAGAGTAGCCTGTGCAGAAGGAAGACAGGGGACAAGAAGGAAGATAGGAGACTGGTTAAAATATGAGAGATAATGATGGTGGCTTGGAGCTATGTGGAACCAGTGGAAGCACTCAAGAGTGCTCAGATTCTGGATCATTTTTAGTTTTCATAGCAACCCAGTATTTTGGGCTGCACCAGACTTCCCTGGTGGCCTAGTGGTAGAGAATTGCTGGCTAATGCAGGAGACACAGGTTTGATCCCCGGGTTGGGAAGATCTCATGGAAAAGAAAATGACAACTCACTCTAGTATTTTTGCCTGGGAAAACCCGTGGACAGAGGAACATGGCAAGTGACAGTCCATAGGGTCGCAAAAGAGTCAGACATTATTTAGCAACGAAACAAAAACATTTTACAAAGGGTGAAATTGAAGCTTACAGAGGTTAAATAAGTTGCCAATATCACATGGCTAACAAGTGACAGACAGGGAATCTGTCGTCATCTGCCCTCTAAAATAGTCCCTCCACCACCTCTTCAAACATGCAATTCAAACATGGGGATGAGACTATCAGTTCAGGGTGATGTTACTTCAGTAGTATTTCTAAGCTGTTGTTTAATCAATCAGGCTGTATTCAGTGAGAAAGAATGCGTTAACACAGTGCTTTCCAAAGTGCATTCTGTAGAACACTACTTTCTGAAGAGGATTTGTTCAACAAATAAAGGGATTTTAAGTCCTTGTAGGAAAGAATCTTGTTTAACTTTGTTTAACCCAGCTCTTTAAAAAAATGCAGAATTCCTTTTTCGAGTAACCCCCCCACTCCCACCCCAACTAAATCCCTGGAAATGATGCTTTGAGAAACATACTTTGGAAAATGTTTTACTAACAGAAGGAAGGAGGCTTAAAAGGGAGAATTCTAGGGAGTGAGAATTAGTTGAGGAGTGAGAATTTGGTAGCTCTGCCCAAGTTAGAGGATTCACTGACCAACAAGTTTAAGAGTCAGGACAACTTGGTAAGGAGTCAGTCTGTCAGAGTCCCTGTAAAGAAGATAAAGGCACCAGGCTAGGGACCATTAAAATCATCTTCTAATTCTCATTACTGATTACTTGCTTACTACAATCTTTTGATTATGAATTGAAGGAGAGAATGCACATAACTGATAACACAAAGTCTTATTCGCTTGGGAACTGTATTTTTGTTGTAGTTAAATTTGTCTGTATAATAGTGCTTTGTGAAATATGTTGATGAATTGGTTTCCTGGAGGCCCATAACTGCTTGGAACATGGACACAATGTTTTTATCTGTCTAGGCAAAATATCTTTTTGCTCTAGGTAGCAGAAGTAGATTTTGTTTTTCAAAGAAGTAGAAGCTTTTCCAGCCCAAATAAAATATTGTGCAAACAGATCAAATTGAGGTTTATGAGTTCAAGTGGGGCTGGGATTCCTGATTGCTGCCCTTCTTGCACTGCTTCTGAAGACTCTTCATAGAACCCATAGCTTCCATCAGGCACAGTTTGAAAATATTGGTTTGGAATGACTTTATACATAAAAATCTGTTCTCCTTTCTGTTTGCTATTATGTGCTACTGGCAACACAAAAACAAAAAGAATGTTCAAAGTGCAATCTGACTTTTTCCACCAGGAGAACCTTATCAGGGCTGAAATATGGGACCTACAATATTATCTACCTTTAAAAGTATAAATATTTGAGTCAATTCAGCTATGAAAGACATTACCTAAATTTGGAATTGTATTCAATCTCAGAATCATTAATCTTTATAAAGTATTGTCCTCTTCTCTGGTAGATATCCTTCTTCAAAATTTCCTTTAAACTTGGAGGTAATCTTTCAGGAAGATTCTGAAAATAAATAAAATAAAGAAAAAATTCATTTTACAACAAATAAATCAGCTGAAAAGGCACAGCATTTAAAACATGTAAATCTTTAATGTCTAGATACCAATGAAAGATGTGAGAGAATTAAACATTGAAAATATATTGTGATTTATGCACTTATTTATCATTTTTTCCCTTGACAAAGTTACCTATCACTTACAATCTGTGTGTCAGCTATCTGGAATTAGGTCATTTTGTCTAAATACCTGCAAGAGGACACTCCCTCCTGTTTTCATAGCATTCTCAATTGTTTGGATGTAATTGCTATCCTCAGTGGAGAGCTCCTGCAGCCTAGATCCTTCCATCTGTCGGATCCAGCTGTGTGCTTGCTTATGTGGGTCAATCAGCAGTGGCCACTGCAGGCCATTCTTGATCAAGATGGCATTCTCTGTTGAATACTGACCAAGAGGAAGTCCCTGATGATGCCATTGGCGGATCTGGAAAGAAATCATTAGAGTTTTTGTTGTTTCATAAACTTCTTCACATCTTTTATTACTGTCGGGAGCCAGCGTGAGGAATCCCACCCGTGACAAGGTCATGCGGCAAGAGCTCTGATGGCAAGGCTAATCAGACCTCAGGTTTTCCCCCTGGAATTTCCTGAGCATCCAACCCCCCCCAAAAATAAGAATCTGCCTGCTTTTCCACTTTTCTGATATTCTCCGGAAAAAGGTCAACTCAGGGCTTTAGTCTTCTGCATTTGAAAGGGATGTTTCAGTTAACCCCCTCTGATTGCTCTCTAGCTTGCCTAACAGGTTCCCTGGACCTCTTACAGCTTGTGAATTGCTTGCAGCCCCCAACCACGAGAGGCACAAAGCGTAAAAGCATCTTAAAGATACAGAGCCTTTTCTAAAGAGTTAAAAATTATATTGGTGACCGGATTTCACTGTTGACTCAATGATTGCTGCCAGGCCTCCAGATTCTTTATCTTTTAGGCACCTGGGAGGATGTTAATCAATGTAAACGGGATATGGAAAAGATATATAGTAGTTCTGATGTTAGCAACACTAGACTTTGGAGTTAATTAACTTCTCTTTGCACTCCTCTTGTGTCCTTGCTATGTAAGAATGTAACTTTATTTAGTACTTTCTGAGAGTGGCACCAGACTTTGGGAAGATCAACACAAATAAGTCTTCTGGTTGACAAACCCTTATCAGAAAAAAGGCTGTAAAATGTTAATTGGCCCCTTTTGGCTAGAAGATGATGTAAATCACCTAAGACTTGAGTAATACAATTAGGTATGCAGAGAGAAAAGCCTGGTTTCGATAAGAGTCTGGGCTGCTAACACTGCATAATTTTGTATTACCCATTGATCTCTATGTACAATCTAAAAGGTATATAAAGCCTTCTAAACAATAGGAGCGGGAGCCAGTCACTGGACTGGTTTCTCCCGTGTCTCTCTCTCTTTTTCCCTCCCTCTCCTCTTTAATTTCAGGCTGAATTTCCATCTTGGGCAAGGAGGCTCGCCAAGTCTACTTACTTGCCCTGGCTGTTAAGACCCGCGCGAAAGGGAGCCTAAGGCGAGGCACCCTCAGATATTCAAGCGAGCGCTGGTGGCCCAACGTAGATGGTGCAAATTCCTTGTCTGGAATTTTATTGGTCTTCCGCGTAATTCAAGCTATTCAGCCCTCTTTCTCCATTTAATCTTCCTACTACACTATTGTTTCCTAATCTAATCTTATATCAATCAATAAATAAGTCTTTCCTCGCTGACTCCGTCCACCCTTCGAATTCCCTGGATCCACCGGGGCTGGACCCTGGCATATTACCGTGCAGGATACTAAAGAATCTTACAGATTATCAAATAATCTTTAAAGGAAAAATAATCTTTAAAAGTCTTTCAGTCGTGCCCAACTCTTTGCAACCCCATGGGCTATACAGTCCATGGAATTCTCCTGAACCCAGGTCTCCTGCATTGTGGGCAGATTCTTTACCAGCTGAGCCATGAGAGAAGCCCTTAAATGGACTAAAGAAAAGAACCATTTAAAACAACTGGCATATGAAATTTTTGGCAAGGTGACTAATTATTCAGGACATTACATTCCTTTATCAGTAGGGATGAATGCTCATCACAACAGATATCTCATTTTAGATTTACTTTTCAGACCCTAATTAATAATGAGGTTAAGAACCTTTCCAATGTTTATGGTTATTTGGATAGTCTGTTTTGTGAGCTGCCTGCTCAAGACTCCTGCCTATTTATTTACTGGTTTGTGTACCTTTTGCTTAGTGATTCATAGTGGCTCTCTTTTCTACTCTGAATAGGGCTCTGTTGAACATATGTATTACAAATATCCTTATCTGTTCTTTGACTTTCCTTTTTATGTTCTCAGTTGTGTCTTTTGATGAATAGAAGGTCTATATTTTAATGTAATTCAATTGGTCAACTTTTTCTTCTGTGTTTAGTTCTGCTTAGAATATCTTTTCTTTACCTAGGGTCATGAATACATTCTCCTAAATTACACCTTATTAATTTGCCTTTCACATTTAGGTCTACAATTTAACTTCAATGAAATTTTTGTGTGTAGTATAAAATAATGTCAATTTTTTAAATGAATATTCAATTATCCACCACTGTTTACTGAAAAGCCTACCCATTCCTCATTGCACTACAGTATCACCTTTGAAATAAATCAAAGTTCTACCTATTTATGGATCTGTTTCTAGGCTCTCAGTTCTACTTCATTGGTATAGCTATTTATCCTTACATTGTTACACACAAGGATAAATAATACCACTGTCTAATTACTGTAGCTTTAAAGTAAATCTTGATATTGCAAGTTCTCCCACCTAGTTCTTTATCAACATTGTGTTGGACATTTTGGCTCTTTGCCTTTTCTTCAGTTCAGTTCAGTTCAGTCGCTCAGTCCTGTCCGACTCTCTGCGACCCATGAATCGCAGCATGCCAGGCCTCCCTGTCCATCACCATCTCCTGGCGTTCACTCACTCACGTCCATCGAGTCCGTGATGCCATCCAGCCTCTCATCCTCTGTCATCCCCTTCTCCTCCTGCCCCCAATCCCTCCCAGCATCAGAGTCTTTTCCAATGAGTCAACTCTTCACATGGGGTGGCCAAAGTACTGGAGCTTCAGCTTCAGCATCAGTCCTTCCAAAGAAATCCCAGGGCTGATCTCCTTTAGAATGGACTGGTTGGATCTCCTTGCAGTCCAAGGGACTCTCAAGAGTCTTCTCCAACACAGTTCAAAAGCATCAATTCTTTGGCACTCAGCCTTCTTCACAGTCCAACTCTCACATCCATACATGACCACTGGAAAAACCATAGCCTTGACTAGACGGACCTTAGTCGGCAAGGTAATGTCTCTGCTTTTGAATATGCTATCTAGGTTGGTCATAACTTTTCCTCCCAGGAGTAAGCGTCTTTTAATTTCATGGCTGCAGTCACCATCTGCAGTGATTCTGGAGCCCCCCAAAATAAAGTCTGACACTGTTTCCACTCTTTCCCCATCTATTTCCCATGGAGTGATGGGACCAGATGCCATGATCTTTGTTTTCTGAATGTTGAGCTTTAGGCCAACTTTTTCACTCTCCACTTTCACTTTCATCAAGAGGCTTTTTAGTTCCTCTTCACTTTCTGCCATAAGGGCGGTGTCATCTGCATATCTGAGGTGATTGTTATTTCTCCCGGCAATCTTGATTCCAGCTTGTGTTTCTTCCAGTCCAGCGTTTCTCATGATGTACTCTGCATATAAGTCAAATAAGCAGGGTGACAATATACAGCCTTGATGTACTCCTTTTCCTATTTGGAACCAGCCTGTTGGTCCATGTCCAGTTCTAACTGTAGCTTCCTGACCTGCATACAGATTTCTTAAGAGGCAGGTCAGGTGGTCTGGTATTCCCATCTCTCTCAGAATTTTCCACAGTTTATTGTGATCCACACAGTCAAAGGCTTTGGCATAGTCAATAAAGCAGAAATAGATGTTTTTCTGGAACTCTCTTGCTTTTTCCATGATCCAGGGGATGGTGGCAATTTGATCTCTGGTTCCTCTGCCTTTTCTAAAACCAGCTTGAACATCAGGGAGTTCATGGTTCATGTATTGCTGAAGCCTAGCTTGGAGAATTCTGAGCATTACTTTACTAGCATGTGAGATGAGTGCAATTGTGTGGTAGTTTGAGCATTGTTTGGCATTGCCTTTCTTTGGGATTGGAATGAAAACGGACCTTTTCCAGTCCTGTGGCCACTGCTGAGTTTTCCAAACTTGCTGGCATATTGAGTGCAGCACTTTCACAGCATCATCTTTCAGGATTTGAAACAGCTCAACTGGAATTCCATCACCTCCACTAGCTTTGTTCATAGTGATGCTTTCTAAGGCCCACTTGACTTCACATTCCAAGATGTCTGGCTCTAGATTAGTGATCACATCATCATGACTATCTGGGTCATGAAGATCTTTTTTGTACAGTTCTTCCATGTATTCTTGCCACCTCTTCTTAATATCTTCTGCTTCTGTTAGGTCCATACCATTTCTGTCCTTTATCGAGTCCATCTTTGCATGATATGTTCCCTTGGTATCTCTAATTTTCTTGAAGAGATTTCTAGTCTTTCCCATTCTGTTGTTTTCCTCTATTTCTTTGCATTGATCGTTGAGGAAGGCTTTCTTATCTCTTCTTGCTATTCTTTGGAATTCTGCATTCAGAGGCCTATATCTTTCCTTTTCTCCTTTGCTTTTCACTTCTCTTCTTTTCACAGCTATTTGTAAGGCCTCCCCAGACAGCCATTTTGGTTTTTTGCATTTCTTTTCCATGGGGATGGTCTTGATCCCTGTCTCCTGCACAATGTCACGAACGTCATTCCATAGTTCATCAGGCACTCTATCTATCAGATCTAGGCCCTTAAATCTATTTCTCACTTCCACTGTATAATCATAACAGATTTGATTTAGGTCATACCTAAATGGTCTAGCGGTTTTCCCTACTTTCTTCAATTTAAGTCTGAATTTGGCAATAAGGAGCTCATGATCTGAGCCACAGTCAGCTCCTGGTCTTGTATTTGTTGACTGTATAGAGCTTCTCCATCTTTGGCTGCATAGAATATAACCAATCTGATTTCGGTGTTGACCATCTGGTGATGTCCATGTGTAGAGTCTTCTCTTGTGTTGTTGGAAGAGGGTGTTTGCTATGACCAGTGCATTTTTTTGGGAAAACTCTATTAGTCTTTGCCCTGCTTCATTCTGCATTCCAAGGCCAAATCTGCCTGTTACTCCAGGTGTTTCTTGACTTCCTACTTTTGCATTCCAGTCCCCTATAATGAAAAGGACATCTTTTTTGGGTGTTAGTTCTAAAAGGTCTTGTAAGCCCTCATAGAACTGTTCAACTTCAGCTTCTTCAGCATTACTGATTGGGGCATAGACTTGGATAACTGTGATATTGAATGGTTTGCCTTGGAGACGAACAGAGATCATTCTGTCGTTTTTGCGATTGCATCCAAGTACTGCATTTCAGACTCTTTTGTTGACCATGATGGCTACTCCATTTCTTCTGAGGGATTCCTGCCCACAGTAGTAGATATAATGGTCATCTGAGTTAAATTCACCCATTCCAGTCCATTTTAGTTCACGGATTCCTAGAATGTTGACGTTCACCCTTGCCATCTCTTGTTTGACTACTTTCAATTTGCCTTGATTCATGGACCTGACATTCCAGGTTCCTGTGCAATATTGCTCTCTACAGCATCGGATCTTGCGTCTATCATCAGTCACATCCACAACTGGGTATTGTTTTTGCTTTGGCTCCATCCCTTCGTTCTTTCTGTAGTTATTTCTCTTCTGATCTCCAGTAGCATATTGGGCACCTACTGACCTGGGGAGTTCCTCTTTTGGTATCCTATCATATTGCCTTTTCACACACAAACACACATCCCTTCCTGTTGGAAAGTTGACTGGGATTACACTGTATCTTTAGACCAATTAGGAAAGAACTGGCAATTTTAGAATATTGAGTCTTCCAATTCATGAACATGGTATATAATTCTTAATTTATATAGGTTGTCTAAAATTTATGTCAATAATATTTTATAGTTTCATTTCTATAATTTAACACAACTTTTTGATAGATTCAGTATGATGCTGTGATAAATTGTATCTAAAAACATCATGCACCCTGTTTGTTGCTGGTATATAGAAATGTAATGGCTTTTTGTATACTGCCTTTAATTCCAGAAAGTTTGCTAAATATTTATCAATGCTCATGATATATCTACATATTCTCTTGGATTTTTAGATACATATAATCTGCAACATTATATATTTTTTGTCTTTCTTTCCCCATTCTAATATTTTTTTAATTTTTTTCTTGTCTTACTGCACTGTTTAGAATCTCCATTACAGCAGTAAATGCACATGGAAATAGTAGATATACCTCTGTTATGTTCCCAATCTCAAAAGAAAATCTTTTGCCAAGGATTCATTTATTCAATTCTGATTTCTTCTTTGACCTGTGATTAGTTTGGGAATACATTTCCTAATCTCCAGAAATATGAGGATTTTAAGAGAAGCTTTTAATTATATACTTCTAGCTCAATTGCTTTTTCATCAGATAACATAGTCTACATGATTCAATTCCTTTGATATTTGTTGCAAGTTTGTTTATAGTCTATAACATGGTCAATTTTGGTAATGTTCTATACTGAACATTGAATGTGAATGTTATATATTGGCATTGAATGTGAATGCTGTAGGTGTAGGCTGCAGTGTCTTATTAACATATTAATAAGTCCATTTGTTGATTACGTTGTTCAAATCTTTTCTATTCTTACTGGTTTGTGTGTTCTTTTTCTGTGAGTTATAGAGAGAAATGTGTTAAATTTTCACTATGATTGTAGATTTGTCCATTTTTATTTATAGTTCTTTTAATGTTTGCTTTATATTTTTGAGGTCATTCTAAACAGATTTAGAATCATTAACATAATCTTGAAGAAGAATTAAACCAATTCTAATTTTAGCCTAAGCTTATTTAATTCTAGCAATCATTTTTTTGCCTTAAAGTCTATTGTCTTTTATTTTTGGTAATAAATGGCAAATTTCTTCTGACTTTTTTATTGCCAATCTTCTTTATGTTTTAACTGTGTCTTTTCTAAAAAACATGTAGCTTCTGCTTTGTGCTTTGGTTTATACTTTTATGTAGTTTTACAATCTTTGACTTTTAACTGTACCATTTAGTCCATTTACATATACTGTAATTACTGATACATGATATGCGTGTTCAGTTGCTCAGTTGTGTCCAGCCCTTTGTGACCACGTGGACTGTAGCCCACGACGCTTTTCTGTCCATGCAATTTTCTAGGCAAGAATACTGGAGTGGGTTGCCGCTTTCTACTCCAGGGGATCTTCCCAACCCAGGGACTGAATCTGCATCTCTCGTGTCTCCTGTATTGTCACGTGGATTCTTTGCCACTAGCACCACCTGGGAAACCCCAATTACTGATATATTTGGGTTTGAATTCATTATTAGCATTATGAAAATGAAAAGCCAGTATTCGCTTCTGAGAGTTTGTATTTTTGATGGTCAGTTTAAGTTATTAGTGGGAGAACCAATCCAAAATTATTCTCTATGAATGAAAAAAAAAGGTGTTTTCTTTTTTGCCTTTGCAACATCAGCACAGAACTTACATAGGACAATAAATACTTATTGATAAATTGATAAATATAAGGTCTATAATATATTTCTGAGACTGCTAACTATGGTTTGACAAGAACATGAATTTTATTAATTAGATGGGTTTCTGGGAGAAGAAATGGCTATATTTATAAGATAGTACAATTACAATGGAAAAGGGATATTTTTGACTGTTTCCCAGAGGATAAGAAACTTAAGACGACTTAACTGAGCTATATGAAGTATATTTTAAAAAGTACAAAGCAAACTTCTTTATTTTTACTTATAAAATAATTTCAGGAATGGATTCAAGCCCCAAGGTACATGTGAACATGCACACACACACACACACACACACACACACACACACACACAATTCAAACCAGCAACAATCACTTAACTGGATAACAGAAATATGTTACTACCTCATGTTTTTGTGCCATGACTTCAATTAAAGAAAAGTTAGAAGACAAAGAAATGTTGTTTTCAGTACAAAGATTCTGCCACTTTTCCACAATCAATTGGCGAAATTCTGCTGTTAACACTCCACTGTAGACAATGCATGCTGCTGAAATAAGTATGTCACCCAAAATTCCTTCCAACTTGTTGTCTATTTGATCAATTGTTTCTTGCCATCGAGTCTAAACGTTCAAATAAAAAGTTATTGATATTTAACATAAAATATTCTATTGTAAGACATTTTAGATAGTAATAGTCTTCAGGTTGGATCTATTATTGCTGTTACTATCTATTCTTATGCCATAGTTGCATTAAAATTAATATTTAGTTGTTATTGTCCAGCCAACTAAGCTGTATTTGACTCTTTGAGACCCCATGGACTATAGCCTACCAGGCTCCTCTGTCCACGGGATTTTCCAGGCAAGAATACTGGAATGGATTACCATTTTCTTCTCCAAAAATTAATAATGGATCATATGAAAAAAAAAACTTTTTGAGGAGAATATGAGTCTTATTCTTGGATCTGTGACTCTCATATTTGCTAAGACTGATAGCCATTTCAAATACTTTGTGTAATAAAGTAGGATAATTTTAAAAATAATTTCCTTATAATATGTTATTTATAACATTGTACAGGAGACAGGGAGCAAGACCATCCCCTAGAAAAAGAAATGCAAAAAAAGCAAAATGGCTGTCTGAGGAGGCCTTACAAATAGCTATGAAAAGAAGAGAGCAAAAAGCAAAGGAGACAATGAAAGGTATACCAATTTGAATGCAGAGTTCCAGGAATAGCAAGGACAGATAAGAAAGCCTTCCTCAGTGATCAGTGCAAAGAAGTAGAGGAAACCAATAGAATGGGAAAGACTAGAGATCTCTTCAAGAAAATTAGAGATACCAAGGGAACATTTCATACAAGATGGGTTCAATAAAGGACAGAAATGGTATGGACCTAACAGAAGCAGAAGATATAAGAAGAGGAAGAGATGGCAAGAACACACAGAAGAAGTGTACAGAAAAGATCTTTATGACCCAGATAATCATGATGGTGTGATCACTTACCTAGAGCCAGACATCCTGGAATGTGAAGTCAAGCGGGTCTTAGGAAGCATCACCACAAACAAAGCTAGTGGAGGTGATGGAATTCCAGTTGAGCTATTTCAAATCCTAAAAGATGATGCTGTGAAAGTGCTGCACTCAATATGCCAGCAAATTTGGAAAACTGAGCAGTGGCCACAGGACTGGAAAAGTCAGTTTTCATTCCAATCCCAAAGAGAGGCAATGACAAAGAATGCTCAGACTACCACACAATTGCACTCATCTCACACACTAGCAAAGTAATGCTCAAAATTCTCCAAGCCAGGCTTCAACAACATGTGAACCGTGAAATTCCAGATGTTCAAGCAGGTTTTAGAAAAGGCAGAGGAACCAGAGATCAAATTGCCAACATCCGCTGGATCACCGAAAAAGCAAGGGAGTTCAGGAAAACATCTACTCCTGCTTTATTGACTATGCCAAAGCCTTTGACTGTGTGGATTGCAATAAACTGTGGAAAATTCTTAAAAAATGGGAATACCAGACCATCTGACTTGCCTCTTGAGAAATCTGTATGTAGATTAGGAAACAACAGTTAGAACTGGACATGGCACAACAGACTGGTTCCAAATAGGGAAAGGAGTACAGCAAGGCTGTATATTGTCACCCTGCTTATTTAACTTATATGCAGAGTATATCATGAGAAATGCTAGGCTGAATGAAGCACAAGCTGGAATCAAGATTGCTGGGAAAAATATCAATAACTTCAGATATGCAGATGACACCACCTTTATGGCAGAAAGTGAAGAAGAACTAAAGAGCTTCTTGATGAAAGTGAAAGAGGAGAGTGAAAAAGTTGGCTTAAAGTTCAACATTCAGAAAACAAAGATCATGGCATCTGGTCCCATCACTTCATGGCAAATAGATGGAGAAACAGTGGAAACAGTGGCTGACTATTTTTTGGGGCTCCAAAAGCTCTGCAGATGGTGACTGCAGCCATGAAATTAAAAGACACTTCTTGTGAGAAAAGTTATGACCAATCTAGACAGCATATTCAAAAGCAGAGATGTTACTTTGCCAACAAAGGTCCATCTAGTCAAGGCTATGGTTTTCCCAATGGTCATGTATGGATGTGAGAGTTGGACTATAAAGAAAGCTGAGTACCAAAGAGTTGATGCTTTTGAACTGTGATGTTGGAGAAGACTCTTGAGAGTCCCTTGGACTGCAAGGAGATCCAGCCAGTCCATCCTAAAGGAAATCAGTCCTGAATATTCATTGGAAGGACTGATGTTGAAGCTGAAACTCCAATACTTTGGCCACCTGATGCAAAGAGCTGAATCATTTGAAAAGACCCTGATGCTGGGAAAGATTGAGGGCAGGAGGAGAAGGGGACGACAGAGGATGAGAAGGTTAGATGGCATCCCCGACTCAATGGATATGAGTTTGGGTAAACTCCGGGAGTTGGTGATGGATAGGGAGCTCTGGCGTGCTGCAGTCCATGGGTTGCAAAGAGTTGGATACGACTGAGTTACCGAATTGAACTGATAATGTATTATTAATGTTGTTCGATGATGGTAACAATGACCAGCACTTTTGAATATTTACTTATCTGACTGACATTATTTTTGAAAATCTCATGAGAGGTTTTCAATATTCTGTTAAGTAAAAGCCCATTGACTTTATTTTAAGATCAAGACATTAAAGCTTAGAAAAGTTAAGCAAGTTCACAAAGCTTCTGAAGAATGCAGCTAGGATCTGAACCCATAATCTTTGGCTATATATCCTCCTTCTACAGCTGTGTCTGTGCTTGACTGATCAAGAAATAAAGCATGTTGAGCAAGAACCACATCATCTGGAAGTTTAAGATCTGAGATGAGCTGTTCTACTTCCTCTCAACATATTCTTGATTCACAAGGATATCAGTAGTCTTCCTCTGTGATCTCCCTCTGGTTGGTCTCATTTCATAACTTCTTTCTCCCTGCCCTGTAGGAGTCTTCTGTGATATATATTTATCTAAACAATTAAACTAAATTAAAATTATCTTGAGAATTTTGTAAGATTCTTTGAGATAGCTGAGTAATGACTTAAACCAAGATGCTAGTCAGCTGACTAAGGATTCAAGTATAGAGAAAGCAGATGAATTAGAAGAGAAATAAAAAGATGAGATAAAAGAGGTCAGAAGACTGACAAAACAAAATAAAATTTTCTTTCTTCTGCCTTACCCTTCATTTCAGCCCCACCCATGTTTCTGCATTCAGCTGGGGTTATTTCTCTGCTAGAAAAGGAAAATTAATGCCATACTCATAGGCAGATTTATGATTTTGGGCCTCATCAGACAAAATGCTGATGTTTTAGGCACAACCTTTTGATCATTTTACTCTGTTACCCCTGTTTTGAGACTATTTAATCAAGATTCTTTTATTTTTATCTCAGTAGAATTGCCTGTGTATGTGCTCAGTCGTGTCTGACTCTTTGTGACCCTGTAGACTACAGCCTGCTAGATTTCTCTGTCAATGGGATTTTTTCAGGCAAGAACACTGGAGTGTGTTGCCATTTCCTCCTCCAGGGGATCTTCCCAACCCAGGGATTGAACCTGGGTCTCTTGTGTCCCCTGCGTTTGCAGGTGAATTCTTTACTCCTGTGTCACCTGCCATTATAGAACTGTCTACTGATCTTAAAAGGGAAACTGACAGTAAAATAGTTTTAAGCACTATGCTATAGCCTTCAGTGAAAGCAGCATCTTGGGTTTGTGAAGTCTAGTAGAAATTAATGAAGGAGATATAAAACCAAAGAAAGTCCTGCCTTCTCATCTTCCAAGGCAGTTAGTAAGATAGATGCACACTGTAAGCGCTTGGTGGCCAGTTTTCTTCGATGTGCTAATAGTTCTTTTTCAGCAACAATCTCTTTGTAGGCTTCTTGCAAAAACTGAAGATGTTCTTCAACCTGAAAGACAATTAATTCAGTATTGAGACAAATTCTTACTCTCTCTCATTTTGCCTTAAGAGTTTATCTGTCATTTATGCAAATATGGTGTGTAACCATTTCATTTCACATCCTGGAAAATCTTCCTGGAAAGATAGATATATTATCAATGAAGATGTACATTGCAGTAATTAAATGAATGATTACTTGATACTGAACTTTTTAAAAAAACCTACCACCTTCCTTGATAAGCTTTCTTACAATCTTGGTATCTGAAGATTCACTTCTGATTTATTTTTCACACAGAAAACCTTGTATCATATCTAGTTTCCTTCTTTTAAGGAACTGATTGAATATTTTTCATCCCAGATACTCTGATCATTAGAAACTAATGAGTTTTTGAAGTTGGACTGGTGGATGAAGCAACTATTAAATTATCCCTAGGCTGTAAGTAGGGGCTTCCTTGATGGTTCAGATGGTAACGAATCTGCCTGCAATGCAGGAGACCTGGATTCCATCCCTGGGTTGAGAAGATCCCTTGGAGGAGGGCATGGCAACCCACTCCAGTATTCTTGCCTGGAGAATCCCATGGACAGAGGAGCCTAGAGGGCTACAGTCCATGGGGTCACAAAGCGCTGGACATGACTGAGTGACTAAGCACAGGCTGTTAAGTAGAAAACATATTTTCATGATTAGTTGATGAAACTTCTTTTCTTAAATTACCACTTATCTTGATAATCCTTGCTCAAAAACATTTGGTGACTTCCTATAGAAAAGATTGCCTGAGAGAGGCCAGTGTTTTGACCCTGCCAACAAAAACACCCACAACCTAATCCCAATCTACCTTCCCAATTTTATCTCCTTTTCAATATTACAGTACAGCCAGATTGGCTTATTCCATATTTTCTAAACATTTCCTAAATTTTCTTGCCTCTAGGATTTGTCTCATATTCTTCCTTTATGTCTGGACTCCTCCCTTAAATGGATGTAAATCCTAGGCATTCTTTAAAATTATTATCAACTTCCAGCTGTCATAAAGTCTTAGCTTGACAAGTCCACATGGATCTATACTGGTTACAAAAGTCATTTTTTGAAGGAATTATACATTGGCAGATATTATCTCCTGGGCTATGGTCTTATAGTCTTATTATTCTTTTTTCATGTCCTCAAAATCTCTGAAGACAGGGTTTAGCGTGAAGACTTGAATATGATATGTACACATAATTGTATATACAAAATTGTGCCAACTGAATACAGTTAGTGATCTGTAATTTCGCCTCTGATTTCTAAGATGTTATCCTGTGAAAATACCTAAGTTTTACAAAAATATACACACTAGTGATTTTTGGCATGCTTATTCTAATGATTTATTACTTAATCCTATTACACCCATAATAATTATTCAGTTGTTTGCTCTTTCATATATTCAGTTGTTTGCTCTTTCATATATTATGTTGTTTTGTTTTCTTGGTTATACTTTCTGTTTAGATTACTCAGAAAACTCTTTCTTTGTTACTTATAATATAGTGAGTTATTTAAATATTAAAGTGTAGGGCTTATCAATTCAACTAAACACATGAAATTTCTATTATATGAGACTGTGCACCTCCAAGGTAACACATTTAGTGAAATATAAATTTCAATATATAGTGAAATATAATTAAACTAAGGTTCTGGTATTATTTATTTTCCCCAAAGTTGAAGAGATTTTTCAGAATTTTTTTTAATACTAGGACCCAGGTGAACAAAAAACTTGTTTATAACATGGGAGACAGTGCATGGTTGAGGAAGCAGAAAATCTCAACAAAGAGTTTAAAACCAATGGAGTTAACTATTACACTCAATTTTAAAACATTAAGTGTAAAAATGGGGCTTCCCAGGTGGTACTAGTGGTAAAGAATCCACCTGCCAGTGCAGGAGACGGGAGACTCAGGTTCAATCCCTGGGTTGGGAAGATCCTCCAGAGTAGGAAGTGGTAGCCACTCCAGTATTCTTGCCTGGAGGATCCCATGGACAGAGGAGCCTGGTGGTGTACAGTCCATGGGGCCACAAACAGTCAGACACGACTGAGCAACTGAGCTTACAGATGTAAAAATATACATTTAAAATATACTTGTTTGCAGTCAATGAGTTAAAATATTAGAAACTTCTCATGAAGCCTGTAGGCCTGGAAGGGAATGTGAAGTATTAGTGAATAAAATTCTGACAAGAGTTCACAGTTTATCTTTCTGTCTTATACCATGCAATAATAATAAGAACAAATGAACAATACTGTAAACAAACGTTTGTTGGATGGATGAGTTAAAATACTAAGACACACACACGAAATAAACGACATCAGGAAAATTGAGTAAATATCAAAATTGAAAATATCAAGCATCAAAAATAAGTACAATAAAACTACATAGCAATATAAAATAAATTCAGTTCAAATTTGTTGGTAATTTCCTTAAAAAATGTCCAATACTTTTCATATCTCTTAAGCTTGCAAGAAATATCTATGGGACCAGGTAGGTAATATAAATATTTGAAGTGAATCGAGGGGTGTATTGGAGAAGGTGATGGCACCCCACTCCAGTACTCTTGCCTGGAAAATCCCATGGGCAGAGGAGCCTGGTAGGCTGCAGTCTATGGGGTCTCGAAGAGTCGGACACGACTGAGTGATTTCACTTTCACTTTTCACTTTCATGCATTGGAGAAGGAAATGGCAACTCACTCCAGTGTTCTTGCCTGGAGAATCCCAGGGACGGGGGAGCCTGGTGGGCTGCCATTATGGGGTTGCACAAAGTCGGACACAACTGAAGCGACTTAGCAGCAGCAGCAGCAGAGGGGTTTATGATAGCCATGTAAGAATGCTAGCTCAAGCTGTCCTAGTTCCTGAATTTTCAAGAGAATGTAGATTGTAAATGAAATTTTCAGATTTTAAAATGCTGGTAACTACATCAAAATGCAGGGGAAGACTTACATAGTCCAAATACCGATGTCAGTGGCCATCTCTGAAGTATATTGCCTTATCCATTCTCTAAAGGTATGTGAGCTATGTAGGGGAGAGGGATTAATGATCTCAATTCTAGTTTTAGTTTTCATTATGATATTCTTATTTAATTTAAAATTGAGACATCAAAGGGATGTGCTTATGCTTAGTCACTAAGTCGTATCTGACTTCTTTGCAACCCCATGGACTGTAGCCCACCAGGCTCTTCTGTCCATGGGATCTTTTCAGGCAAGAATACTGAAGTGTGTTGCCATTTCCTTCTCCAGGGGATCTTCCCCACCCAGGGATCAAACCCATGTTTCTTAAGTCTCCTGCACTGGCAGGCAGATTCTTTACCACTGAGCCACCTGGGAAGCCCATTAAAATAACCATGGTTTTACACAGCAGCAAAGTAATGAATAGTAACAGGCTAAACAGTTTTTTTTAAAAAACATAGATTGATATTAAGTCTTCAGTAAACTGAAGTAATAAAGATGTCCTGGGATAAATGGTAAATTAATATATTAGCGATATAACATTAGCTAACATTACTGAGTGTGTTATTATGTGTCAGGCACTAAGACCTGTACGTTAGTATTTATGTGTTTTGTGCTCAGTTGCTCAGTCGTGTCCAAATCTTTGTGATGCCATGGACTGTAGCCCACCAGGCTCTGCTGTCCATGGCATTTTCCAGACAAGAATACTGGAGTGGGTTGCCATTTCCTACTCCAGGGGATCATCCTAACTCAGAGGTCCAGCCAGAAACTCTTGTATTGGCAGGTGGATTCTTTACTACTGTACCACCTGGGGAAACAAGGAGAGATAAGAAGGACTTATTAAGTGAACAATGAAAACAATTGAATGGGAAAAACTAGAGATCTCATAAAAAAATTAGAACTATCAAGGGAATATTTCATGCATGGATGAGCAAGATGAAGGACAGAAACGCTAAGTACCTAACAGAAGCAGAAGAGATAAGAGGTGGCAAAATACACAGAACTATACAAAAAAGGTCTTAATGATCCAGATAACCATGATGGTGTGGTCACTCACCTAGAGTTGGACATCCTGGAGTGTGAGGTCAAATGGGCTTTAGGAAGCATTACTACAAACAAAACTAGTGGAGGTGATGGAATTCCAGCTAAGCTATTTCAAATCATAAAGGATGATGCTGTTAAAGCACTTCACTCAATGTGCCAGCAAATTTGGAAAACTCAGCAGTGGCCACAGGACTGGAAAAAGTCAGTTTTCATTCCAATCCCAAAGAAAGGCAATGCCCCAAAATGCTCAAACTACTGTACAACTGTGCTCATTTCACATGCTAAAAAGGTTATGCTCAAAATCCTTTAAGCGAGGGCTCAACAGTGCACGAATCAAGAACTTTCAGATGTATAACCTCGGTCTAGAAAAGGCAGAGGAACAAGAGATCAAATTGAAAACATCCACTGGATCATGGAGAAAGCAAAGGAATTTCAGAAAAATATGTACTTCTGCTTCATTGACAATGCTAAAGCCTTTGACTGTGTGGATCACAACAAACTGGAAAATTCTTAGAGATGGGAGTATTAGACCACCTTATCTGTCTCCTGAGAGACTTGTATGCAGGCCAAGAAGCAAC
Source organism: Oryx dammah (assembly GCF_014754425.2). Classification (NCBI taxonomy): domain Eukaryota; kingdom Metazoa; phylum Chordata; class Mammalia; order Artiodactyla; family Bovidae; genus Oryx; species Oryx dammah. The sequence goes on from NW_024070205.1 coordinate 52,115,142, forward strand.
AGTTAGAACCAGACAAAGAACAACTGACTGGTTCAAAATTGGGAAAGGAGTACTACAAGGCTGTATATTGTCACCCTGCTTATTTAACTTATATTCAGAACACATAATGTGAAACACTGGGCTGGCTGAATCACAAGCTGGAATTAAGATTGCTGGGAGAAATATCAACAATCTCAGACATGCTAATGATAACACTCTAATGGCAAGAAAGTGAAGAGAAACTAAAGAGCTTCTTGACAAGGATGAAAGAGGAGAGTGAAAAAGCTGGCTTAAAACTCAACATTCAAAAAACTAAGATCGTGCAACTGGTCCCATCAGTTCAGTTTAATTCAGTCGTTCAGTAGTGCCCAACTGTTTGTGACCCCATGAATCGCAGCACTCCAGGCCTCCCTGTCCATCACCAACTCCCGGAGTTCACCCAAACTCACGTCCATCCAGTCGGTGATGCCATCCAGCCATCTCATCCTCTGTCGTCCCCTTCTCCTCCTGCCTCCAATCCCTCCCAGATCAGAGACTTTTCCAATGAGTCAACTCTTCGCTTGAGGTGGCCAAAGTACTGGACTTTCAGCTTTAGCATCATTCCTTCCAAAGAAATCCCAGGGCTGATCTCCTTTAGAATGGACTGGTTGGATCTCCTTGCAGTCCAAGGGACTCTCAAGAGTCTTCTCCAACACCACAGTTCAAAAGCATCAATTCTTTGGTGCTCAGCTTTCTTCACAGTCCAACTCTCACATCCATACATGACTACTGGAAAAACCATAGCCTTGACTAGATGGACCTTTGTTGTCAAAGTAATGTCTCTGCTTTTTAATATGCTGTCTAGGTTGGTCATAATTTTCCTTCCAAGGAGTAAGTATCTTTTAATTTCATGACTGCAATCACTGGTCCCATCACTTCATGGCAAATAGAAGAGGACAAAGTGGAAACAGTGACAGATTTTGTTTTCTTGGGCTCCAAAAGCACTGCAGACATTGACTGCAGCCATGAAATTAAAAGACATTTTGCTCCTTGGAAGGTAACTATGACAAACTTTACTTGCAAAGCTTCTGTATAGTCAGTACTATGGTTTTTCTAGTAGTCCTGTACAGATGTGATAGTTGGACCATATAGAAGGCTGAGTGCCAGAGAATTGATGCTTTGGAATTGTAGTGCTGGAGAAGACTCTTGAAAGTCCCTTGGACTGCAAGGAGATCAAACCAGTCAATCTTAAAGGAAATAAACCTTGAATATTCATTGGAGGGACTGATGCTGAAGCTGAAGCTCCAATACTTTGCCTACTTGACGTGAAGAGCTGACTTATTGGAAAAGACCCTGATTCTGGGGAAGATAGAGGCAAAAGGAGGAGGTGGCAGAGAATGAGATGGTTAGATAGCATCAACAACTCAGTGGATATGAATTTGAGCAAACTCTGGGAGACAGTGAAAGACTGAGGAGGCTGCCATGTTGCAGTCCATGGGGTAGCAAAGAATCAGACACAGCTTAGTGACTAAACAACAACACCACCTGGAAAGCCCTATAGTATTTATATTATTTAATTAATCACAATTAATCTTTTCACTACCTGTATTATTATCTTTATTTTACATTAAACTGATAAAGTCTATTGAGATAATGACTCTTTCCTGATGTTTTTGTCTAGTTCATAAAGACTTTGAGAGTGTAACAAGTAAAGACATTTCTTACCAGCTGTAAACCTCTTTGTTTTTCGTCCAGTCTTTGTTTTGCAACTTTTAGGACATTTTGAGCTTCAGCCACTTGGATTTGTTTAGGGCCCACCAGCTTAAACAGAATGTCACAAAATTTAAGTGCTTAAATTCAAGTTCACTGTGAAAAATACCACTTAAGATTAAGAGACACTTTCATATGTCAACACTGAAGCGTTCTTAGAATTAGTGTACAAAGGGAAATAACTAGTTTACTATGGAGAAACATTAAAACAAATAAAACAATAGCATAGTTGTCATAAATTCAAGAGCATGACAGGAGAATCTGATGTCTAAGAGTTAACATAACATGGTTGTGAAAGTGTTTTTCATTAAGCATTCTTTCCGCAGAAGTTCACTTGAACATTAAATGCTTTTCTGGGACAATAACATATCACTTGCAAACTGTTGTAGGTATTTAAGAGGAAAACGCATACCTTCTGTGCTTCATGGTAGCTATTCAAAGCTATAACCCACTGGCACATAGAGCAACAAGCAACAGAAACTAGAGCAATTTTGTTTGGGTTGAAATCAGGTAAGACTAAAATCTTCTTCAGTTTTATGAAAGCCTAGAGAGAACAGTTCATGTATTACATGAGGAATATTATTGATCTGAAGTTTTCCCCAATCTACACCACAAAGAAATTTTGTTTCAATAAAAATACTCAACTACTCTTCAAAAGTAGAATGTAAGACATGCCTGGATACAAACTGGCTCTAGAATCACTAATTTTTTAAAGAAGAGGGGAAAAGCCTCTACTGTTGCTGTTATTGTTACAGTAGCTATATTATAGGTTGTTGTTTTTTTTTTTAAAGAACTCCATTTTAAAATGAAAATAAAACAAGTTACCTTTCTCTAGCTTTGTGGAATGTGGTGTATAACGAGGTCTGAAGTCTTCTTGTGTACCTTATGTGTGCTGCTGCTGCTGCTGCTAAGTCGCTTCAGTCGTGTCCGACTCTGTGCGACCCCATAGACGGCAGCCCACCAGGCTCCCCGTCCCTGGGATTCTCCAGGCAAGAACACTGGAGTGGGTTGCCATTTCCTTCTCCAACGCATGAAAGAGAAAAGTGAAAGTGAAGTCGCTCAGTCATGTCCGACTCTTAGCAACCCCATGGACTGCAGCCTACCAGGCTCCTCTGTCCATGGATTTTCCAGGCAAGAGTGCTGGAGGGGGGTGCCATTGCCTTCTCTGACCTTGTGTATGGTCACCTGGAAAACCACCCTCAATTTCTGTTCCATAAGAAGCATTCGGCAGGGCACAGTCCTATACAAAGTTCTGTCTGGTCAATGATGGTGGTACGGCCTGGCGCATGCTGGGGCTCACTGAGGACATTGTTCTACAGCTTGGTTGTGTCACATGTCTATGGATCCACCTCACCTAAATGGTACAGCCTAGTTTAGAGTTAGTTATATACTATTTCTCCTATACTTTGGGGAGAAATAATCAGAAGGAAATCTTTCTCAGACTGATACTCCTTGTCCCATCCTTTCTAACCAGGCATTTCCTTTCTTGCCTGGAAGGACAGGACCATTTTGCTGAATAATTCAGATGGAATGTGGTCCATTCTCAATGATTACTTGTGTTCTTATTATCATTTAAAATGCTGTTAGGCTTTTAATCATTTGTTTAGATAAGCTATTACTTTTTGAAGTTGAAAAATCTGTTTAAGCATAACCATAGGGAATCATTTTTGCTAAGAATGCATCAGAGAGTGAAGAGTTGTTGCGTTAATTCATGAATGGTATGGTGGGCAACACATATTCTGCTAAAAAAATTCACCTTGTTCAGGTTCTGCTCTATACTTCCTAATAGCACAGATTGATTGTGTTGTTAGCTATTTAATGTCTGTTTTCCCTGTTACAATGTAAGCTTCACAACATCAATAAGTGGGTTTTATAAACTATTGTAATGTCTCACAATGTCTCTTACATGGAAAATAATCCATAAATATTTATTGAATTAATTAATGAGTATTCACCCCTTCAGCTGTGACGGTGCCATTCATATATATATATAAACCTTTCAGTTTGTCCCTGAACTTAGCTCTCAGCTTGGCTCCTATGTAATATCCCTGTTCAGAAATTATTCCAGCATCTACACATCCAAAGCTACTTCTATATTTTTAGGTAATATTGTTGCAGCAGCAATCACCAAGTAGTCCCAAAATCTGTGTTAGTTTCTTGTGGCCATTGTAACAAATTACCACAAACTGGGTGACTTAAAACAACAGCAATTTATTCTCTCACAGTTCTGGAGACTGGAAATTTGAAATTAAGGTATACATCGAGTAGTTCTCTGGGTAAGGGCTCTGCATGGCCTCCCGCTCTACTGGTGCCTTGAACGCCACTGCTTGCTCAAGACTTTGGTCCTCTCAGCCTTCCTGCAGTCCTACAGTAAACCTACATTCTTCAGAATTAAATCTGCTCCAGTGAAACCGTTTACTAGGTGTCCAGACTACCTTATTAAATTTTTTTCTGTGCTCTAATCTAACCCTCATCTTCTCACACATAAATCAGTATTTGTAAAGTACTCAGAACAGTGTTTGGTACATGTTGTTATATGAACATTTGTTACATGAATGAAAAGAAAATCTCAGAGATCTGGTTCAAGGTAGTGAGATAGGAGGATTCTGAACTCCCTCCCTCTCATGGCTACACTGAGTCTACAGCTACGCACGCATGCATGCTAAGTTGCTTCAGTCACTCCAGTCATTTCTGACTCTGGGTGACCCTATGGACTGTAGCCTGCCAGGTTCCTCTGTCCATGGAATTCTTTAGGCAAGAATACTGGAGTGGGTTGCCACGCCCTCCTCCAGGAGATCTTCCTGATCTAGGGATAGAACCCGTGTCTCTTACGTCTCCTGCACTGGCAGGCAGGTTCTTCACCACTAGCGCCACCTCCACGTAGGGAGCAATAATCTCTGGAAGAAAGCCAAAAACTACCTGAGTGACTCCTATACTTGGATGAAAGAGATAAGACCCCACACTGTAACAGGTAGGAGAGGCTGAGACACAACCTCGCCATGGTGTGGTGTCTCACAGTTGGCAGGGAACTCACAACCCTGAGCTTCTCCCTGAGAATTGAAGAGTGTGAAACCTACATCTGACAACCCAACTTCAGGACCTGCACCTGAGAAAAAAATTCCACAATACATATAGCTTTAAAAGTCAACAGGGTTGTATCCACGAGACTCAAAAGGTTATAGCAATCTGAGAAACATCCCTTAAAAGGTCCATGGGGACTCACCCATCCCAGGACCCAACACAGAGGACTGACTGAAAGTCCCAAGGTTTCCAGTGAAAGAGGCTATTTGCTTATATCAAACCTTCAGTCTGAGGGTTAGGCTTCTAAATTTAACACACCTCTTGGAATGACAAAAAGAAGAACAAATGAAGCACAAAGTTGATAGAAGGAAGGAAAGATCAGTGCAGAAATGGTTACTAAAAATCGACAGAAAAAAAATTCAATAGGACTAAAAGCTGTTTTTCTTTTTTTAAAGATAAAAAAACTTGAAAAATCTGTAGCTAGACTCACTAAAAGGATATCAGTAAGATCAGAAATGAAAATTGAGATGTTGCAACTGATACCACAGAAATATAAAAAATCATAACAGACCACTGTGAAAAATCATACACCAGCAAACTGGACAACCTAAAAGAAATGGGTAAATTCATAGAAATATTCAACATATGAAGACTGAATCATGAAGAATCAGGAAATATGAACAGACTGGTTACTAGTAAAAAGATCGACGTGAAAGTGAAAGTCACTCAGTCATGTCTGACTCTGCGACCCCATGGACTGTAGCCTGCCAGGTTCCTCTGTCCATGGAATTCTCCAGGTCAGAATACTGGAGTGGGTTGCCCTCCTTCAGGGGACCTTTCCAACCCAGGCATTGAACCCAGGTCTCTCACATTGCAAGTGGATTCTTTACCATCTGAGCCACTATCAATAAATAAAAACCTCCCAACAAGCAAAAGTCTGGCACAAGTTGGCTTCATTGGTGAATTCTACCAAACATATACAGAGGAGTTGATACCAATCCTTCTCAAATTCTTCCAAAAGATAGAGGAAGAGGGAACACTTTCAAACTCATTTTTGTTTTTTTTAATCAGGCTAGCATTACCCTGATAGTAAAACCAGACAGGATACTACAAGAAAAGAAAGTTATCTCTAATGAACATAGACACAAAAATACACAAAAATATAAGCAAGTTGAATTAAACAATATATTAAAAGGATCATAAACCATAATCAAGCAGGGTTTATTCCAGGGATAGATTTAAGGATGCTTCAGCATCCACGAATCAATCAATGTGGCACACCATATTAACAAAATGAAGGGTAAAAATCATATGATCATCTCAATGGATGCAGAAGAAGCATTTGACAAAATTCAATTTTGATTTATGAGAAAGATGCTCAACAAATTGGCTTTAGAAGGAATATAGCTCAACATAATAAAAGTCATATGTGACAAAGCCATAGCTAACATCATACTCAATGAGGAAGAACTGAAATTTGTTTTTATAAGATGAGAAACAAGATAGGGATGCTCACTCTTGCCACTTTTATTCAACAGTGTTGGAAGTTCTACCCATAGTGAGTAGCCAAAAAAAAAAAAAAAAGGCACCTAAATTGAAAAAGAAGACATAAAACTGTCACTATTTCCAGATGACATAATATTAAATGTAGAATACCCTAAAACTTCTACCAAAAAAGTGTTAGAACTAACAAATTCCATAAAGTTGCAGTAGACAAAATTAGTATGTAAAAATCAGTTGCATTTCTATACACACACAATAAACTCTCATAAGGAGAAATTTAGATTTTCTAATGTAGAAAATCCCATTTACAACTGCATCAAAAAGAATAAAATATCTAAAAATATATTTAACTAAAGAAGTGAAATATCTGATACTGAGAACTAAAGACATTGATGAAGGAAAAGACACAATAAATGGAGAGATCATTTGTGCTTATAGATTGAAAAAATTAATATTGTTAAAATGCTCTTACTACCCAAAGCAATCTACAGATTCAAAACCATACTTACCAAAATTCCAATGGCATTTTTCACAGAAATAGAATAAACAATCCTAAAATTTGTATGGGACCATAAAAGACCCTGAATAGACAAAGGAACCCTGAGAAAAAACAAAGAGGGAGGCATCTTGATTTCTGTTTTCCACGTATATTACAGAACTGTGGTAAACAAAACAATGTTGTATCGGCATAAAAACAGACACAGAGATCAATGGAACAGAATAGAGAGCCCAGAAATGAACACAATTGTATATGGTCTATTAATTTAAATAAAGGAGCCAAAAATATACAATAGGTGAAAGGACAGTCTCTTTACTAAGTGATGTTGGGAAAACTGAACAGCTACATGCAAAAGAATGAAACTGAACCACACTATCTTACACCATACAAAAATTAACTCAAAATTAATTAAAGACTTGAACATGAGACCCCAAATCATAAAACTTCTGGAAGAAAACACAGGCTGTAAGCTACTTGACATTGATCTTGGTGGTGATTTTGGATTTGACACCAAAAGCAAAGCAATAATAGCAAAAATAAGTAAGTGTGATTGATTACCTCAAATTAGAAAATTGTACAGCAAAGGAAACCATCAGTGAAAAGAGAAAGCAATCTAAAAAACAGGAGAAAATATTTGCAAACCATATATGTAATAAAAGGTTAACATTCAAAATAAATGGGGCTTCCCACGTGGTGCAGTGGTAAAGAATCCACCTGCCTGGAATCGCCATCTGGAGGCCTGGACGTGAGATGGCAACGCTGCCCTCCATGAAGGAAGAAGCAGAAGAGGCCTGGTGGCACCGCGTAGGGCGTGGGGCCCGTCCTGCCCGCCGCGCCCCCTCCGCGTGTGTCTGTCCTGGAATTCGCCTGAGCCCCGGGTGTGGACCCTGGCGGAGGGGCTGGGAGTGGTCCTCCTCAGCTCTGCACTTCCTAGTTTGGACCATTTCACTCCTGAGGCTGCTGTTGCTTTCTGGGGGTCTGGCTGGTGCCCCAAGTCCTCCTGTGCAGCTGTAGACCAGGAGCCATGGCCCGAGCTCGGCCCCTGGGTCGCCGGGCCTCCTTCCTTCCTTCACTGCCAGCTCTCACCTCGGCCTCCCGGGCGGGCTCCTTGCCTCAGCGGGACCTCCTTCTCCCATTTCCCACGAAGCTTCTGGTTTTCCCTGGGACCAGTGTGAGCCATGATGCACAGAACTCGGCTGATTGGCCTTGGGGCCAGAGCTTTTCCACTTAGGTTGAAAAAGCAGTGACTCGAGCACTGGCTCGCAGAAGGTCGGGGGCTTCCCTGGTGGCTCAGACGGTAAAGCGTCTGTGCACAATGCCGTATTCCGGTTCAATCCCTGAGTCAGGAAGATCCCCTGGAGAAGGAAATGGCAACCCACTCCAGTACTCTTGCCTGGAAAATTCCATGGACTGAGGAGCCTGGTAGGCTTACAGTACACGGGGAAGCAAAGAGTTTGGACACGACTGAGCGACTTCACTCACTCACTCAGGTGTGATCTCTGAGAAAATCCTCTGGAGTAGGAAATGGCAACTTATCCAGTGTTCTTGATTGGAAAACTCCATGGACAGACGAGCCTTGTGGGCTCCAGTCCATAGACTAGCAAAGAGTCGGACATGATTGAACAACTAACACACTCACACGTATCCCAAATAAATAATTCATCTAATCCAACAGCAAAACACCAATCTGATTAAAAATGGGCAAAGGATCTGAATACATGTTTTTCCAAAGAAGACATACAGATAGGTAACAGGTATATGCAAAGGTGTTTAACATCATTAATAATCAGGGAAATACAAACAACTACAATGAGCTATCACTGTTAAAACGGTTATTATCAAAAGACCACAAATAACAACTGTGGGTGAGAAAGTGGAATACTTGTGCACTGTTGGTAGAAATGTAAATTGGTGAATCACTACAGAAAACAGTAAGAGGTCTCCTCAACAATTAAAATAGAAGTGCCAAAAGATCTAGCAAGTTAACTTCTGCGTATTTATCTGAAGGAAACAAAAACACTAACTCAGAAAGGTATATTCACCCTCATTTTAACTGCAGCATTATTTACAATAGCTGAGACATGGAAGCAGCTGAAGGGTCCATTAATGGATGAATGCATAAAGAAAATGGGGGAAAAAAATACGCACAAATGGACTATTACTCAGCCATAAAAAGAAGGAAATTCTTCCATTTTTAATAACTAGAATGGGTCTTGAGAGCACTATGCTGAGTGAAATAAGTTAGACAGAGAAAGATAGAGATCATATGATCTCATGTATGTACAGAACCTAAAAAAAAAAAAAAAAGAAAACAAAAACCAAAATGAACTCATAGATACAGAAAGCAGATTGATTACCAGGGGTGAGGAGCTAGGGATGGTGAAAATGGGTGGAGGTGGTCAAAAGGTACAAACTTCTAGTTATAAAATAAATAAGTCCTGGGGATATAATGTACAGCATGGTGGCTGTATTACTAATCCTGTATATCTAAAAGTTTCTAAGAGAGTGAATCTTGAAAGTTCTCATCACATGAAAAATTGTTTGTAACTATGTGTGGTGATGGATATTAACTAGACTTTCTGTGGTGATTATTTTGCAGTGTATACAATATCAAATCAGTATGCTGTACACCTAAAACTAATATAATGTTGTATATCAATTATATATCAATTAAAAAATCTCAGACACCTTTATCCACACCTTATACTTTCATAAAGTTATACAATCCATCCAGAAAAAAATTTCCCCCACTATTGACCTCTCCTATTTTCATTATATAAAGAGATCCTGAGACACGACATTTTTCTAATTTTGGTGACATATTGCTTTACCTTGTCACTTCCAGAAAACCATTTATGGTTGCATATACAGCTTGCTCTCTGATCTTTTACCCTCACCATTGTCTTCCAATTCTAATGCAAGATTCCAGTGTTAATACTTTCATTTGACTTGCAGATTATAAGTATGGAATGTATCAATTATGCATTAATTAGAGATGAACTTTTACCTTCTCAGGTATGCTGTCCTTGTCAATGTTAATCAGTTTTTTTAGGAAACCAGTTTCTGAAAGAAGTAACTTTGCTGTAGTCCAGTTAGGTTTCTTTTGCAGAAGAATACAAACTGCATTCATGACAGTCAGTACAAGGTAAGGAGGCCGTGTATATACTCTGTAATAAATGGTTAAAATCTAATCAACTTTATAACTGAAATCAAAGATACCCTGTAAACTATCTCAAAAGATAATACACACAGATTTTTAACAAGTATTTTGGTAAGAAGAACTATTTGCCAATATATAGCTATTTCATCATTCAGTTCAGTTCAGTTCAGTCGCTCAGTTGTGTCCGACTCTTTGCGACCCCATGAATCGCAGCACGCCAGGCCTCCCTGTCCCTCACCAACTCCCGGAGTTCACTCAGACTCATGTCCATCGAGTCAGTGATGCCATCTAGCCATCTCATCCTCTGTCGTCCCCTTCTCCTCCTGCCCCCAATCCCTCCCAGCATCAGAGTCTTTTCCAATGAGTCAACTCTTCGCATGAGGTGGCCAAAGTACTGGAGTTTCAGCTTTAGCATCATTCCTTCCAAAGAAATCCCAGGACTGATCTCCTTTAGAATGGACTGGTTGGATCTCCTTGCAGTCCAAGGGACTCTCAAGAGTCTTCTCCAACACCACAGTTCAAAAGTATCAATTCTTCGGTGCTCAGCCTTCTTCACAGTCCAACTCTCACATCTATACATGACCACAGGAAAAACCATAGCCTTGACTAGACGGACCTTAGTCGGCAAAGTATCTTCAAAAATTTGAGTATCTTTAGTACATGGGTATCTTTCCTTTAGGAAGATGAAATGAATAACACTTAACTATGTAGAACATAGAGAAATTTGGTGGCTAAGTAAGAGGTTAAAGCATCTGCCTCCAATGCGGGAGACCCGGGTTCGATCCCTGGGTTGGGAAGATCCCCTGGAGAAGGAAATGGCAACCCACTCCAGTATTCTTGCCTGGAGAATCCCAGGGATGGAGGAACCTGGTAGGCTACAGTCCACGGGGTCGTGAAGAGTCGGACACGACTGAGCGACTTCACTTCACTTCACTTCATGTAGAACATACAAGTTAGATGTTGATTATTTTCATTACAAAAGTATTTGCTGCAGAGTTCTTTAAAAGAAGGACCTCTCCTCTTTCATCCCAGTATTGGTTTACTGATAGCCACTTGACAGAAACACTATATGTGTGTGTGTTGGGGGGTGGGGGTAGTTGAGAGTCAACCCTATTCCTGTAATTTGAAGGGTGCTGTAAGGTGCAACTCCCTTTAAACACATCCTCTGATTATTCTTCATCCTGATCTAAAATTCCTACTATAAAGATCACAGGTAATATAGAGTTGAGGGAGGGAGGGTAGATGGGAATTTGTCCCTAAGTTAATAATGATGTAATCATTGGAACATTGGAAGTTGCCTCTTAGCTACGTCCGAATCAGCTGACATGTGTTTGTGCGTGGGAAGTCCCTTCAGTTATGGAAACAGCAGGTGGGAAAGAGAATAGACTAAACTGTGTCTCTGCTGCATGTCCTAAGAATAGCAATGAAGATCATATCATAAGGCATTTCATTTGTCTGGCATTTTGAAGTGAAGTGAAATGTACATTAGCAACATCACAAGGGATGATGTTTAAAAAACAAACCAATAAATAAATAAATAAATAAAACCAAGGCATATGCAAGGAATTCAAGCATTAGGTTAGTTTTCTTTAGCTTTAGTACAAGGGCAGGGGGAAAGGCCTGCTTAATCAGAGGAAACCAGTTAGCATTAATCTTTTTTGAGCACTTGCCTTATGCCGGACTATTCTAAACATTTTACATGTTTCAACTCATCCAATCCTTTCAGCATTTATTATTACCCCAGTTGCATAGAAGGGAAGTTGAAACACAGAAAGGCTGTATACTAGAAAGCAGCAGTGCCAGAATTCCAACCCAGGAAGCTTGGTACCAGAGCCCATGATAGGTAAAATAGCTTATTTTAAAAGTAGGATATAGACATAACTTTCCCCATGTATTTTTGTTTTATTTTGAGTTCCTGCAACTCAAAAGAGACTTCAGTAAATTACTCACCTTAATTCAGAGACATCAGCTTTATCCAGGGCGTTTAGAGCCACAATTGCCTTGTCGAGAGCTGGCAGTACACTTTTTAATTCATTGTCAGCTTTCTGCAATAAAGTTGTAAGTCCCTAAATACATATGAATGAATATAGTTGCATACTTAAAATTTTTATATTTTAAAGTTGGAAAATGTAATTCAACATTTTTACAATGCCCATAAGTTATGCTTCTGTATAACTTAGGGATGTACACATGTGCTTGCACTGTTAGAAACGTGTGTTACTGTCCTAAATTAGTGCATTTTGCAATCTCTGATGAGAAGTTATCTGTGAGAAGTGAAAACACTGAGTGTTTTCTGCCTTCTGTGTTAGACTTAGTGTAGTTTTAACATTGCCCTTTTGGGAGTGGTCCACTTAAAGATGGAATTCTAAAGAATCCATCTGCCAATGCAGGAGACACTGGTTTGATCCTTGAGTCAGAAAGATCCCCTAGAAGAGGAAATGGTAACCCACTCCAGTATTCTTGCCTGGAGAAGTCCATGGACAGAGGAGCCTGGTGGACTACAGTCCATGGGTTGCAAAGAGTTGGACACAGCTAAGTGACTGAACATGCCAATTAAAGACAGATTACTGTAAAGCTAATGAAGCTTAAAACCCCTCAGCTGCACAGATCTCCTTCCAAGTTCCTGGAAGGAATTTTGCCAATATGTGTGCAGGGTCATACATTTTTGTAAGACATGCAAAAGTAAGACATTCTATTTGCAATCAGATAAGATCAATTTCTCCACCCGTTTGACTGACTCTTTGTTGGCTGTTCTGTCATGAAAGGTGGTGCTGGATTGACTGTGGATATTTTTGGGATTTCACCAACAAGCTAACTTGGGGGTTATATTTATGTTGCTTAGAGTCACTTCTCTGTATAATTAAGTTATTACATGCTATTACAAATATGAATGACTTCTAGAAATACTTCTGTTGTCTGCTGTTCCAACTTTCCTGGTGATGTGACACTAAGGTGAAGGGCCAGAGGTCATACTATGATCTAACTTGTACTTATAGTGTCCAGCATCAGAATTTTGTCTGTAGAAAATCCTTCCACTTATTAGGATGAGTAAAACTGTAAGTAGATGGTAGATCCTCCTTGACACCTACTCAAAATGGAAGTTCATTCTTCCATGAATATACTTGATAATGCAATGTACACTATTCTAAACCTACTGTACATCTGCCCCCTTTTTTTGATGACAGGGAAAGACTAGAGATCTATTCAAGAAAACTAGAGATACCAAGGGAACATTTCATGCAAAGATGGGCTCAATAAAGGACAGAAATGGTATGGACCTAACAGAAGCAGAAGATATTAAGAAGAGGTGGCAAGAATACACAGCAGAACTGTACAAAAAAGATCTTCATGACCCGGATAATCATGATGGTATGATCACTCATCTAGAGAGCCAGACATCTTGGAATGTGAAGTCAAGTGAGCCTTAGAAAGCATCACTACGAACAAAGCTAGTGGAAGAGATGGCATTCCAGTTGAGCTATTTCAAATCCTGAAAGATGATGCTGTGAAACTGCTGTACTCAATATGCCAGCAAATTTGGAAAACTCAGCAGTGGTCACAGGACTGGAAAAGGTCAGTTTTGAATGATTCCAATCCCAAAGAAAGGCAATGCCAAAGAATGCTCAAACTAACGCACAATTGCACTCATCTCACATGCTAGTAAAGTAATGCTCAAAATTCTCCAAGCTAGGCTTCAGCAATACGTGAACCGTGAACTTCTTGATGTTCAAGCTGGTTTTAGAAAAGGCAGAGGAACCAGAGATCAAATTGCCAACATCTGCTGGATCATGAAAAAAGCAAGAGAGTTCCAGAAAAACATCTATTTCTGCTTTATTGACTATGCCAAAGCTTTTGACTGTGTGGATCACAATAACCTGTGGAAAATTCTGAAAGAGATGGGAATCCCAGACCACCTAACCTGCCTCTTGAGAAATCTGTATGCAGGTCAGGAAGCTACAGTTAGAACTGGACGTGGACCAACAGACTGGTTCCAAATAGGAAAAGGAGTACGTCAAGGCTGTATATTGTCACCCTGCTTCTTTAACTTATATGCAGGGTACATCATGAGAAATGCTGGACTGGAAGAAACACAAGCTGGAATCAAGATTGCCGGAAGAAATATCAATCACCTCAGATATGCAGATGACACCACCCTTATGGCAGAAAGTGAGGAGGAACTAAAAAGCCTCTTGATGAAAGTGAAAGTGGAGAGTGAAAAAGTTGGCTTAAAGCTCAACATTCAGAAAACAACGATCATGGCATCTGGTCCCATCACTTCATGGGAAATAGATGGGGAAACAGTGGAAACAGTGTCAGACTTTATTATTTTGGGCTCCCAAATCAATGCAGATGGTGACTGCAGCCATGAAATTAAAAGACACTTACTCCTTGGAAGGAAAGCTATGATCAACCTAGATAGTATATTCAAAAGCAGAGACATTACTTTGCCGACTAAGGTCCGTCTAGTCAAGGCTATGGTTTTTCCAGTGGTCATGTATGGATGTGAGAGTTGGACTGTGAAGAAGGCTGAGCGCCAAAGAATTGATGCTTTTGAACTGTGGTGTTGGAGAAGACTCTTGAGAGTCTCTTGGACTGCAAGGAGATCCAACCAGTCCATTCTAAAGGATGTTAGCCCTGGGATTTCTTTGGAAGGAATGATGCTAAAGCTGAAACTCCAGTACTTTGGCCACCTCATGCAAAGAGTTGACTCACTGGAAAAGACTTTGATGCTGGGAGGGATTGAGGGCAGGAGAAGAAGGGAACGACCAAGGATGAGATGGCTGGATGGCATCACGGACTCGATGGACGTGAGTCTGAGTGAACTCTGGGAGTTGGTGATGGACAGGGAGGCCTGGCATGCTGCGATTCATGGGGTCGCAAAGAGTCGGACACAACTGAGCGACTGAAATGAACTGAACTGAACTGAACTGATTAAACAAGAATTAATCAGGATTCATGGACTTTTAGGTAATAATTACCATAATTTGGAAAGATGTTTTAAAATGTCTCATTGAAAGAAGTGAGAAATTACTGATTCCTTGTACAGATATATGTCAAAGATGCCTTATTTTATAATTTTTAATTCTTATCAGATCATCTTCAGAAGACAAAGCAGCTCTAGGCACTGTTTATTTGGTTTGTGTCACTTCTCTCATTGCCTGAATAATTCTGACTTTTAAGACTGGCCAATTTCCTTCTGTTCCCTCTAGTCAGAATTCCAATAGGAACTAGTCTGGTGTAGCAGATTACCAAATGTTCAACCCTGGTCTGATCAATGGCCACCCCTAGTCAGAGGAGGCAGAGAGTGGAATTTCACATTTTCCATGTACAAAGGTTTTTCATGGAGCAACTCCATCAATTAAGAAAAAAAAAATATATATATATATATATTAGCTAAAACCTCAGTTGGGGGAATTATTTATTTATGTTAAATACAAAAGCTACTATCATTAGCTAATATCTCAAAGTATCACAATAAATATTTAGGCAAGGTTTATTATAAACAATAGTAAATGTGAATAGATATTTCTAATAGCCTTTTTGATAATTTCAAAATATTTTGCTTGGCTCCTTGTTAGATCTGATTACATCATCATTAAAAACATGACTGAAGAATAAATAGATCATACCAGAGATATGAGAGGTATCAGCCTGCCGTCTTCTCATTGTTCACTTGTACTTCCAGTGTTAGCATTATTTTCAATCCAAGGTTTCTCTGAGAAACCTTTTCAAGCTACCTGTCCAGATTTTTTTAAATTTTTTAATATAAATTTATTTATTTTAATTGGAGGCTAATTCCTTTACAATATTGTATTGGTTTTGCCATATATCAGCATGAATCCGCCACGGGTATACACGTGTTCCCCATCCTGAACCCCCCTCCCACCTCCAAGCTAGGTAAATCCCCTCACTTGGACACAAATAAACTGCAGGACTTCCTGCTGAGCATTGAGGAAATGAGGAGGCCACCGCAACAACCCTTCCATCCTTCAGATGATCCTCTTGGAGGCCACATGCATTTCTGATATGGGTTGAATGAGTTTTATTCATTGTAACCAAAAGAACCAGACTATCTATTTTCCTAAGGGACCCTCTGTCTTTGCACTTCACTTAACAGTACTTTGCATGTAGTAGGTATTAATATAAATATTTTCTGGGAAAAAAATGAAAAACAGGCAAAGTTGGAACACTATATATTTACAAGCAGTTAGCCTGACTTTTAAATTTTGGGGGTAGGAAACAATTTTGCAAATCTCTAAGTGACTTTCATTGATTATATTTTAATTTTACCTGAGCATACTCTTCTACGATTCTTACTTCTTCTTCCATGATTTCTTCATCCTGTTTAACAAGCATCTGAACTTTCTCAACCACTTGGGAATCTTTCTGTAGTTTTTCCATTAGGATTTCTTTCTCCTAATGAACCAAACAACTCTTCTTAAAATAAGTTTTAAGAGATATGATATCTTTTTAAAAATATAAATCAAATAGCTTATTTCATTCTTACAGAATTTGTCAAAATCACCATGAAATATATTTGTTTAATAGACTAATAAAAATGATTACAAAAAATATAATTTCATACAATTTCATAAATATAAAGATTGATGATGAGTAATGATTTTTAGAATACTTGGCCAACTGCAAGTTACCACAGTGCATTTCAGATGTATTTAACTAATAACTGCAGATTTTTCTATTTCTTTTATAATTAGCTAAATACTTATTATTGGCTTCCCAGGTGGCTCAGTATTAAAGAATGAACCTGCCAATGCGGGAGACATGGATTCGATCCCTGGGGAAGGAAGATCCCCTGGAGGAAGAAATGGCAACCCACTCCAGTATTCTTGCCTGGAAAATTCCATGGACAGAGGAGTCTGGTGTTCTACAGTCCATGGGGACACAAAGAGTCAGACACAATGAGTGACTGAGCACATATATCAATTATCACATTTAATTATTAAAATATAATAATGGCTGAGTAATATGCCATTACATATAGGTACCACATCTTTTTTTATCCAACCATCTGCCGATGGACATCTACAATGCTTCCATGTCCTATTGTAAATAGTGTTGCAGTGAACATTGGGGTACATGAGTCTTTTTGAGTTACTGTTTTTTCAGGGTATACGTCCAGTAGTGGAACTGCTGGGTCATATGGCAATTCGCACAGATATAGAGAAAGGACTTGTGGACACAGGGCAGGAAGGAGAGGGTGGGACGAGCTGAAAGAGTAGCAGTGACATACATACACTACCATGTACAGAATAGACAGTGGGAAGCTGCTGCATAGCACAGGGAGCTCAGCTTGGTGCTCTGTGATGACCTAGAGGCTTGGAATGGGGGCTGGGTGTGAGGGAGGTCCAAGAAGGAGGGTATATATGCACACATATGGCTGAATCATGTGGTTGTATAGCAGAAACTAACACAATATTATAAACCAATTATATCCCAATAAAAATAATTAAAAAAATACAATGATGTTACTACTTTGCTGTTGTTGTTGTTACTGCTTCCCTCATTTTATAGATAAGAAAACTGAGACTAAGAGAGGCTGCACAGCTGCATGGTAATAAAGCTGAAGTTCGAACCCATGTTTGTCAAGTATCAGCTTCTGCTTGCAAACACCATTTCATGTTAAACCATAAAAGTTTTCAAAGAGATCCCAAATCAAACACACCTTTGTTTTTTGTTCTATTTGAGGGCCAAGAATCAAGAGCTCCTCCTGCATATCTGTAACTAGAGCAGTTGTTTCCAGGATCTTGGATAGGCCCATATGGAAACGTTCCCTGAAGGGAAAGAAAGTATTAAGAAAGCATTTTGTTGTTGTTCAGTTACTCAGTAAGGTCCAACTCTCTGCAACCCCACGGACTGCAGCACACCAGGCTTCTCTGTCCTTCACTATCTCCTGGAGTTTGTTCAAATTCATGTCCATTGAGTCAATGGCCCAAACATCTCATCTTGTCATTCCCTTTTCTCTCATGCCCTCAATCTTTCCCAGCAGCATGGTCTTTCCTATGAGTTGGCTCTTTGCATCAATTAAGAAAGTATGCTGCTGCTAAGTCACTTCAGTTGTGTCCGACGCTGTGCGACCCCAGAGACGGCAGCCCACCAGGCTCCCCCATCCCTGGGATTCTCCAGGCAAGAACACTGGAGTGGGTTGCCATTTCCTTCTCCAATCCATGAAAGTGAAAAGTGAAAGTGAAGTCGCTTAGTCATATCTGACTCTTTGCGACACCATGGACTGCAGCCTACCAGGCTCCTCCATCCATGGGATTTTCCAGGCAAGAGTACTGGAGTGGGGTGCCATTGCCTTCTCCGTAAGAAAGTATAGATATAACAAAATAATAGCCAAGCAAGATTCACTGTAATCACGGACTGGAAGACCACATAGTAAAGATGCCCATTCTCCCCAAAATGATATATAGGTTTCCTGTCAGAATTTCACTAAAAAAAATTTTTTTATGTATAGATGTACTTATTCTAAAATTTATATGGAAAGGCAAATGAACTAAGGTAATTAAAATAATTTTGAAAAAAAAGAGTAAAGTGGGCGGAATTATTCTATCTGATTGTAAGACTGATTACATAGCGACAGTAATCAAGATTATGTGGTATTGGCAGAGAGATAGATATGACGATTGATGGAACAGATAGAGAAGGCAAAAGTAAACCCACACAAGGACACCTAACTCAGTTCTGACAAAGGTGCAAAAGCAACAGAGGAAGAAAAGGTTTTTCAACAAATGGTGCTGGGGCATCAGTTACATCAGATGAACTGTAACCTAAACCTTACACCTTATGTTTATGCAAAAATTAACTTGAAATGGACCATAGAATTAAATGTAAAACTATACTGCTTTTATAAGAAAATATAGGAAAAAGTGACCAGGATCTAGGGCTTGGTGGAAGAGTTCTTAGACAGGAGAAGCATAATTTATAAAAGAAAAAAAAATCATAAATTGGGCTTGATCAAAAATTAGAACCCTTTTCTCTGTGAAAGGGAAAATGAAAATACAAGGTACCAACTGGAATAGGGTATTTGTAATCCACATATCTGACAAAGGACTTATTTTAGAATATATAAAGAATTCTCAAACTAACTGAAAAATTTGAACAATTTAGAAAATGTGAAAAAGATATGAAGACACATTAAACTGAAAAGGATATATGGATGGCAAATAAGGGCATGAAAAGATATTCAGCATCACTAACCATTAAGGTGTAAATTAAGATCACAATGTCATATAATTACATACTTATTAAAATAGCCAATATAGAAAATAGTGACAATACCAAATGCTCTCAAGGATGCAGAGAAACTGAATCTCCCATACATAATTTATAAAACTACAAAAAATAGTACAGTCATTTTCAGTAACAATTTGATATTTTCTTCATAGGTTAGATGACCTAACAGTCATACTCTTGCCATTTATCCTACAGAAACAGAAATTTGTATCTGCCCAGAAACCTGTACAGAGATATATTCATAATAACTCCAAATTAGAATCAGCCCAAATTCCTTCAATGGTTAGACAAACTGTGGTACACCCATATGGACTATTACTTTAGCGATAAAATGGAATAAACTCATGATACATGCAATAGCTTAGATCCCAGAGGCATTATGTTGAGTGAAAGCACTATCACTGTCTGTATGTGAAGAATAAAAATGGAGAAATGCAGAAGAGATTAGCAGTTGCAAGGCATTTGGAATAGGAGGAGGGAAAGAGTGGGAGTGACTGTAAAGAGGGTAGCAGTAGGGGAATCTTTGTGATAATGAACTAGTTCTATATCTTGACTGCTGTTGTGGTTATACAAATCGCTACAAATGATAAAGTTGAATGGCATAGAACTGTAAACACACATTGTGCCAATGACAGTTTCCTGGTTTTGATGTTGCACCATAGTTAAGTAAAATGTGAGCACAGAGAGAAACTGAGTAAAAGGTACTTTGGACCTCTCTGTACTATTTTTGTAACTTCCTGTGAATCTAATAATGTCCAAAACAAATTTTCTTTTAAAATAAGAAACAATAAGTTTGAAAATTTTTCATTTATCTATTCACTAGAATAAAAAACTGAAAATATACATTTGTGTGGAATAAAATAAATAGAAAAATTTAAATAAGAAGACTACAAAGCTATTGGTCAACAAAATTTTAGTTCTAAGGCGGGAAATAAGTTCCATAGAGCATTTTCTAAAAAACTGAATATATGGTTTCTATTTCTTGGGCTTTCATAATCTATGAGAACATCATCACCCATACCCTTTAAATTGTGAATTACACAAGTGTTTTTGATATTTTATTCTTTTATCTAGCTCTAGGATAAGTCCTCAAAAGTCTCATGTGGATTACCACATTAGCTTTTAAGTCTTCTTCGTTTTTATTTTTTGTCTTTCTACAATTTATTCTCCATACCAGAGTGATCTTCCTAAAGTAAGCCTCTTTATACTATTTACCTAATTAAAGAGTTATTATTTGTTGTGTGTTGTGTATGTCAGACATTGTGCTTAGCATTTAATTTGTAAACATATGACCCCCTAGAAACAGGTGATATTAAAAATAAAATGGACTCAAAGGAAAAACTAAAGAAACATAGACAACTGAAACTAAGCTCCCAATGAAGCACACACTTATGACAGGTAACTTGGGCTTCAAAAGTGATTATTTCCCAAAAGTACATCTCCCACTGAAACAGGATGCTAAGTGTTTTGGAGGTGGAGAAGAGGAATGGACTGGCTGTAAGAGACCCAAAGCACATAATTAACCGTTCCCTTCCCTTTTTTTTGGTCCCATATCTAGCCCTGGGAAGCTTCTTACTGGATTTGTAAGAAGTAAACAAGAGCTATGACGTTTGGACTTATAACCTGGTGCTTCTTTTTACCACCTAGCTATACTTGATGGATATAAGCACTGATGGATATTGATGATAATGATCATGCACAGAAGGTGATAACTTATGGTAATCCTCAGTACACATCAGGGGGTTAAGGAGACGTTCTAGGATAGTTCAAGGTACATAAGGAAGAAACTATTGAGTAACCTAGGGATGTACAATGTGGGTAAGACATGGGGAAGACTGGGAAGTGGATGAAGTGATTGTGACAGATACTGGTCATACCAATCACGACTGTGAACAGAGAGCAACGACCCTGGATGGTGAGAAGGGGACACCTTAGAAACCTGGAGGTCGGAGGTAGAAGGAAGTTCCATCAGTTCCTTATAACTCTTGTCTATAGGGCATCTGGCCAATTTACCCAGCCTGTGGCCATCATACTCAATTTAATCACTAACTAACAAAAGGCTTAATCCATGGACTTTCAGAAACATTTTAGGAGCTGCTAACCCAGAGGAGTGAATGGCTTTTATATAAAACAATGGAATGGCTTTTATATAAAACAATTAACCTTTTGAACTAATAGGACTATTTTCACAGACTGTAGCAACTGCTGTACAACTGATGTTGAATGTGTCACTCAAAGTTGTTGATAAAAAATAAATGAGATTCTGATACCATGTGAGTAAAATGCTGCTGCTGAGGTTGCTACTGCTTCTGTAAATGTCAGGGCTATACTCGTGTGCCATATACAAACTAGTTTAAACTCTCAAGCATGAGTGGTGGTGAAAATTTTCATTGCCCTGGGCTTCCAGCTGACCAGTAAAGGCAGAGTATGGGCAACTGCCAATTATTGACGCATTTGGATGGATAACAATTTTAACTGGCTTGACTCAAGATACGAAATCTGTCTGTGGTCTGTCCTCCAAGTGGCAGTCATCATGGCTATTCTCACCCAATGTTGTCCAAGAATGGATTTGGTCTAAGTCCCTATCAGTGCACTTAACTGGGGTATCTGATAGAGTGGGCTATTCTTTTTCAGCTGGATAAATGACAGGTTGGAGGATAGAGCTGTAAAGGAATGCCTTCACGTGGTACCCTGGCAACCTTTCATGCCTTCACATAGGTCACACAGGAGAAGGTTTAACTACAACTGAGATAAGTCTGTGATCCCTCTGGAGCATGAGAGCATGGAATGCTTGTGAGCAGATGCTATAAGACCATTTCCCACTGTCTTTATCTTCTGGGAGGCTGCTGTCATGAGATTGTTTCTCAACGACTCTAGAGTTCTGATTAGCTATGAGACTTTCTAGCTCAGGTTTCCTCCCCCACCTTCCCAGGTCCAGCTGAAGGTTCTAAAACTGCCGAGCTGCAGCATGCTGTGGACTTCTCAGCAGCAGGCATCCCACTATCAGTGTTGTAGTTGGGAAGATTCCCTGGAGAAGGAAATAGCACCCCACTCCAGTACTCTTGCCTGGAGAATCCCATGGACAGAGGAGCCTGGTGGGCTACAGTCCATGGGGTCCCAAAGAGTTGGACACAACTGAGTGACTTTCACTTTCATTTCATGGGATAAGGGACATTGGGAATGGCAATGCTGGTTACTCTTGTTTTCATTGTCCATGTCTGACTCTAACAATCTATTGCTTCTTCACTGGCAGAATCTGTCAGCCTTGCCTTTACAGGGGCAGCCTGTGAATGACCACAGGGGAGATAGACACCTACCTCTTTTAAGATCTTCTGTAGCTTTTGCTCTTTTCCCTCAATGAAAAGGTGGATTGGGGTTCACTTGCATCTGTATCCCTTTTTACAAATAAGAGCACAAATATAGTATACGTATCTCTCACTTGGTCTCAAAGTCTTACCTCTTCTTTTGCATTTCCTTCTCTCGGGACTTCAAAATGTGGGCAAATGTATCCATGAATCGCAAGTAGTTACTGGGAGTGATATAATAATGCCTTCTAGTTGTTTGAAAGTATTTTATGTTCAACTCTTTTACGCTTTGGTGGATTTGGACACATGTTGGGACAAGTTTTTCTTTTAAGTTCTGAAAAATAGTAATTTCTAAGAATTAAGAGAAAGCAGTCACACACACACAAGAAAATTGACAATGCGAATACATTTGTCATTTCTGAGATGTGGAGATGCAGAAAAAGGTTTTGGATGAATGGGATTAAAAATACATGAATTTTAGTGGTTAGGATGATGTTAGGGTGGAAAAGACAAAAAGAAAAAAGGTTAACAATAAATGACATTTCATCTAGGTTTTTCCCTTATTTCTGCTGCAGCACTCCAAGGATTTAGGGTACATTGTCAATGGCCAAGGTTTATAGTGCTTTATCTCATATCTTCCTTTCTTTAAAGTAGGTTATTGATAGCAAGATACCCAATTTTCATGAGTGAAATAAAGCTAGAAAAATGTAAGGACTTAAAGGATGTATAGTCAGCCCTCTGTATCTGTGGGTTCTGCACCCACAGATTCAAACAACCACTGAAAATACTTCTTAAATATTCCAGAAAGTTTCCAAAAGCAAAATATGAATTTCTCTTGTGCTGGCAACTATTTACATAGCATTTGCATTGTATTTACAATTATTTACATATACTTACAATGTATTAGGTATTACAAGTAATTTAGAGATGATTTAAAATATATCATAGAATGTGAACATATTATGGGTAAATGCTATACCATTTTATATAAGGGACTTGAGCATCCAGGGCTTCCTTTATAGCTCACTTGGTAAAGAATCTGCCTGCAATTCAGGAGACCCCGCTTCGATTCCTACGTTGGGAAGATCCTCTGGAGAAGCGATAGGCTACCCAGTCCAGTGTTCCTGGGCTCCCCTTGTGGCTCAGTTGATAAAGAAGCTGCCTGCAATACAGGAGACGTGGGTTTGATCCCTGGGTTGGGAAGATCCCCTGGAGAAGGGAAAGGCTACCCACTCCAGTATTCTGGCCTGGAGAATTTCATGGACTGTCTCCCGCATTGGAGGCAGACGCTTTAACCTCTGAGCCACCAGGGAAGCCACTGTATAGTTGATGGGGTCGCAAAGAGCTGGGCATGACTGAGTGACTTTCACTTTCACTTTCACTTGAGCAGCCTGATTTTGGTATCTTGGGGGAGGGGGCTGGAGCCACTCCTTATGGAAATCAATGGATCAATCAATGTAGAGATACAGGTAGGCAAAACTAGAGTAGAAAGAGTGTCCTCTTTGCTTACCTTCAGAGAGAATCTGACTTGAACATAATCTAGTTGTGTTTATGCATCCCCAATCCACCAAGCCTAGCTAAACTGGTCACTCTTAATTCAGCTGCAATTTCTTGCTGGTTTCACCCTGAATCTACCCTTATTGGCCTTTGCTTTCCTTGAACACTTGGACAGGTAAGGTTGTAAGCCCCTTTCTAGGTCCCACAGAGTTTCAGGCCTCTCTGAATTTACAACTTCTTTTGCCAACATCTCTCGGGATTTTCATTTGAATCACTCTAGAATAGATTCTTATTGCCTTGTGGCTCATGAGTTCTGAGGTAATTTTGTGTGTGGCCTGTGCTCTCATTTCTTTGTAGTTGTGTTGCTGTAACCAACCCAGTGAAATTCACAAGAAGTACACAGAAGGTTGCAGTGTCCTCACCAGAGCATGAAAAATGGAGGTTGTTTACCTTCATGGAAATCTGCTGTCCACTATGAGGGCAGAACAGTGAAGAGACCCTAGCAGTGAGGAATCTGGGCATCATTGAGACAGGGTGAATTAGGGGGCAAAAGAGATGAGGAACTGATAAAGAGTCAAGACAAACACTTGACTTATTTCATAATTTTGCCCAGAACTGCCTCTCTTTGCCCACCTAAGGTTCATTGTCATTCAGAGATATAGTGTTGTTGGATTCTGATAATAAATTGAAATCATCACTTGCATTAGATTTCTTTAAAGGGGTTATATTTACCTCTCTGTTCTCGATATTCACTTTTTCTCTTAAGAAAGCATCAGCTACAATCAGGAGAGCTTCCTCCGGCCATTTCTCATACCAATCAACCGTGCAGGAGCTGATCAGGGAAGGATATAGTCTACAGTTTTGGTGAAAGTTAGGTCTTGTAGGGCTCATGGTCATAAGAATATGAAGATTTTTATGTATTCTCTGAAAATTAATGAAAATATAAGTTGTTTAAATGCAATCCACTGCTTTGAAGAAAATATTATATGGAAAATTCCATTTAAAATTTGTTTCAATTTTTTCCTTAATGGGGGGAGTACCTATCAATCATGTACTGAGTGTCTGTCATAAACCAGAATCCTTCCAAGGGAAACTACAAGCTTCACAGAGCCCTTCTGAGGAAAGGAGCCAGGTTCTATTCTAGGGGACCCTAGAAGAGTCGCTCACCCTCTTGGCTTCATCTGGATGGACTGGGTAGGGGAGTCACTGGACTCAGAACATTCCTTGTTTAAACCATCCTTTATAAGGGGATCTGGTGCTAGAGCTCCATTCAGTAGGGCAGTTTATATCAGATGGTGACGAGTCTGTCTGTTTAACTGTTTCCTCTGGAGTGGTGTGCATTTAAGACTCACAGAAACTCAAAGAAAGAAACAGTCAGATGAATTAAAGCTAAAAGAGCTGCAGAGAATCAGATAATGTTATGTACAGAACACCGCAGAGATACTAATAAACTCCTACAGCTGAAGGATTACAGCCAAGCAGTATTAGATTCTATATAATTTATCAGGTCCTAGGCAAAGTGCTAGTTTCAAAGAATTTTGCCTGCATCCTTGCCCCACCTAAAAACTGGTTGTGTTGTTGTTGTTCTTGGCTTCTTGGAAGGACTGACCACAGGACACAGATTCCTTCCTTATTTCATACGTCACTTTATGATAAAACCACATTTTTGAAAGCAGCTTCAGTGAGTCAATGATCCATCTAAATCATAAGGTTCGACTTGTACAAAGTGATAATATCTTTGAGTATCAAGCAACCTATTTTGCCAAATAAGAGTGGTAAAGCTGAAAGAAGACTAAAGGGTAAGAGTTTCCCCCTCCTGCTTGTCTTTAAAATTTGTATAAAAGCAAATGCAACTCCTCAATGCAAAATTCACAAAATACAGAAATCTTTAAATTGAACACGAAACCACATGTGTGCTTAGTTGTGTCCTACTCTTTGTGACCCCATGGACTGTAGCCCACTAGGCCCTTCTGTCCATGGACATTTTCCAGGCAAGAGTACTGGAGTGGGTTGTCATTTCCCACTCCAGGGGATCTTCCTGACCCAAGGATTGAAATTTGTCTCTTGTGTCTCCTGCACTGGTGGGCGTATTCTTTACTGAGCCACCTGGTAAAACCCACAAAACGAAATTACCTCTCTTTGCTTTGCCCATTTGCAAACTCTTACTTGAAGATATCCAACGGTTTAAACTGTGTTTTCACTATTTATTATTACTGTAAAAAACCTCAAATCATTTTTGAAAATATGGCATATATATAAAATTAAAATTGATTTCTACTTAGGATTCTTATTTTTTATTTCTGGAGGGCACTATTCCCCACACTATAAATCAGAATTTATTTTCCTTTTCCACTCACAATCTATTGGATAAACCAATTTTGTAAAGAAGTGCTAGAGTGCCACAAGTTTTCAGGATAACTCCTATCCTTCTTTCTACTGCAGTATTTTAAAATACAACTCAATTCAAACATCCATTTATATTATATTGTTCTCTTACAATTGTGGATTCCATTCCCAGAATTTTTTACATGTTTTTGGTGTGCAAGATCATTAAGTATCTGCTGAGGAAGGGATGGTGGTTCAGTTCAATTTTCAAATGTCTCCATAAAAGATAGAAACTGACTTGAGAAATAAGTTGGCTTGTGGTACTTTACCAGTGAATATTTTGGCTTGGGTAATCATATCTGTTGGTTCACTGAGCCACTGGTCAGTCATCATGTCTTAAAGACACAGAATGCCTAGTTAATTTGTCCAGTTGATATCTCTCATCAAGCTGATTCTTTCACAGCAAGCTCACTGCTGAGTTCATTCTGAATATTACCTGCTCTACCTGGATAATCCATAACCTCCTGGACAGTTCTAGGGCTTTTTAAGGGGATGAGGAATTCTTGTTTCTTTCCTTTCCAGGCTTGTTACCAGCGTACAACTGAAATAAAAAACCTCATTGGCTAGAAATGGATCACAGGGTGTGAAATAATCTTGGGACCTTATTTCTTTTATTGCCTCAAGCTAATATTATTTTTTAAAGTCATTGTTAGCCAGTCAGGCCCAGATTCTTGCTCATGTTTGTCCTGCCTATGGTGTGTCTGTGTATAAGGATGGCAGTCATTATTATAGCTTTAAAAACTCATGTTAAAAAAACAAAGAAATTATCCAACTTGAAATTCATGTACAGGATTATAAACATAGTCTATTTTTTAATGCAGACCTTTATGTTCATTACAGCATTATTTTCAGCAAATAGTGGACACTAGCATAAAATTTTATGAAATTTGAACATAGTCTGTTTTCAATTTAATATGACAATTTGATAAAGGCAATCCACAAAAATGTACCTTTTGGAAGAATGAAAGTAAAGCTTGCTTATTATCAACATAACCAGACTGTTCAGTAAGAGATCTAAGCTTGAGGGCAATCGCATCCAGCTCTTCATTTTCAAACAAGTCAGGTATTTTCCCCAAATTAATAATGCTGTTCAAATCTTCCATAAATAACTCCTTAAGCAAAACATACATTTAATCAGGAATGAGTAAATTGGGCATGTATTCTACTCTGGACAAAGCTAATCAAGAAAGCAATAGTGTTTCAGGAGAACTTAGATCAAAAAAAAACTTCTCTTAATGTGAGCCCATCAAAAACATTTTTTTCTGAGTCAAAATAAGCTTCATCTGTTTATTCACTTATTCAAACATTAGGGAAACAGATTTGGTACCGACAGTATGTCAAACACTGTGTTGTGCACTGGGGAAGAGGCATGGGAGGAGTGGGTACAATAATTAAGTTGAGCAGGGACTCTGCTTCACACAGTTTATACACAGTTTATAAAAGTATAGTTTATACTTTTGTGTTTGACTACTACACAAACTATTAGAAATCACATAGCCAAAAGCTTATTTTAACCAAAAACATCTCTATAAAGGATTCCAAAATGAATGGGAAGGTAACAGAGGAGAAGCAGCAATGAAAGAAATTCTACCAGAGGAGTAATAAAAAAAAGTATGAGCATTTTGGTTTTTAGAATAAATCCAAGCTTTAAGATACAGTATTCTTTAGCCACTCACGGGGACCTGGTATTTCAGTCCAGTTGAGAAAGGGCAGAGAACTGGGGGGCTGCGTCCAATAGAGGCCAACAGAGGTGACATAGGGCTAACTGCTTTTCTGTCTCACCTAAGACATGATGGAGAACCGCCAAAGATTTATTAAATACTCTGATTATTGCCTACTTGTTGAAAGTCTAGCTAAATTACTCCATAGTATTACTGCCTCAGCACCCATTTTGTTTGGCCAAGCAGCCTGCTGGGGGACTTAAACTGACATTATACCTCTCATGGATGCACATGCCTTAGATAGCAACCCACAGAGTTACAAGCAAATGTAAATTCTGATATGACTTCCCAACAGCCCTTGGGTCAACAGTCATCCCTGCTTCCCAGAGCCTTCCCGTTATGTGCTCCTTAGATAAGACTCCCATGGAACTTACCCTTGTTGGGTGTGAATTGACCAATCTGGCCCTAGCCTGGAAACTCCAAAAGCACTGCAAAGCACTGCTCCCCCAATCAAGGCGTGTGCCCTGGTCCTACCTCTCTCTCTCTCTCTGCACTTTGCCTTGACTTCCCATGGGTTCCCTCAAAGCATGCTGTGTACCTCCTGCAGAACCTGAGTAATAAGCTTCTCTTTCAGATTCTCTTGTCTTTTGTTAAACTGTAGCTCACCATCTGGTACCCTGCACTTAACAAATGTTAACAAACTTAACAAAGTCCTAACACCATTTTTTGGATTCATGTGGAAAGCAATGATGTGGCTAGAAAAAGTCTGGAAAGGAGATGCAATAACCTTAAAGTTCTGCATAACATGGAAAGTGAAAGTGAAAGTCGCTCTGCTGTGACCGACTCTTCGCAATCCCATGGGCTATACAGTCTATGGAATTTTCCGGGCCAGAATACTGGAGTGGGTAGCCATTCCCTTCTCCAGCAGATCTTCCCAACCTAGGGATCGAACCCAGGTCTCCTGCATTGCAGGCGGATTCTTGACCAGCTGAGCCACCAGGGAAACTCCTGAATAACACGGGAGCCATGTTCAATTCAGCTTTGACAGTGGATTTCTGAACAATAGTTTCTTAAATTAGAATGATATACATTCTTGGCAGGGGAGAAACGATATCTTCTGAAATCTAGCAAGTGTCTGGCAGAAACCTCAACCTGATCAAGGAGCAGAATATTCAAATTTGGGAAGGGGAGAATATATAGTTAAAGCAGAAAAACTGGATATTATGGAGAATAGCAGATATGACATGGCCCTTGGATTTACTTTCAAAATATGACATGAAAAACAAACAGACACATACAACTCTAGGGAGAGAGGCCCAGTATCAGGAGAAAAAACAAAATGGGAGTTTGAAACAATACTAATAACTATACACTTCTGGATCATAGATAATAAACAATATTCCCTTGAAATTTTGCCACAAAGAAGTACATACAGTCTGAGGTGGTATTCCTAATTATGCTTTGGCTGTGGAAGGGTATAACTTATGCAAAAGAATAGATTTTTTTAAAGTTGAGCGATTAACATTTTTTGCTTACATATAAATAAGGCATAAGCTGCAAAGAAAGGTCTTGGCTTTGGTGAAACTTGAGCAGAAGGATAAAGGACAGAAACAGAAGCCTCAAACTCTGTGAGAGCACACTGTAGATTACATGATCAGACAGTGGATACAGATGATAGGGCTATTTTTAAAAGACAGATTATAAAACTGGTTTTAATGTAAAATGGATGACTTTAGTTACACAGACAACTTACTTCCAATTAGTCAATTAAAATTATAGAGACAAAATTCTTTTATTGTGGTACTTATGTAAAACTATCTACAGAATGATTGCATATTCATAAACTCTATAGGCTATGATTGGATAAGCATGGAAAATAATGAAAAGAATTGATATGGCAGGTTAATAGGACCATAGATAAATGTTTTCTTTTCAAATATTAAATTTGGAAGGCTCCACTGTGCCACCTGGGAATACCCCACATAAATATTAAACTTCAGCAAATAATAAAAACAAAAAGTACTTACTTGATCTAGGTTCAAATTACTAACTATCAAAGCAGAGAGGTTGCCTTCTAATCCTGCTTGCATAAACACTTTTTTGAAATCTTCTTTGAATTCTAAGTAGGCATAACTGTGAGATAAAGGTACTCGGTATATTTTGTGTTCTGCCAAATAACAGGCCAGAGTTGCACAAGTTTCTTTTCCACATCCATCTATTCCAATCTTGGGAAGAAAAAAAATTTAGAAATTTTATTTCTTAATAGAAATAAAAAGTTTTCTACTTAGATGTGCTAAAAAGTTAGTAAAACTACCTAAGACTATTTTTAAATGCTTTGATAAACACATGAAACATAAAGTGTTTTATCAAAATCTTAAAAGGCACTCAAACGCTTGCAATATTTTAATCTTTTCTCTTCACAGCCTCTTGAACTACATGAAATAACTGCACTGAAAAGATTATCTGGAAAAATAGCATAGATAGGCTTATAAATCATTGCAATGTGACTATCAGCATTTGAGTCTTCATTTGTAAGGATTCAAAAAAGTCTTTTTCCATTTACTGTGGGCAATAACACTCAAGAAGTGCTCTTTGGGAACTTTTACCCTTTTAAAACAGTTTATTAATGTACAAACTATAGACCATACCTATTTTAAGTGCACAATTAGATGATTTTAGTAAATTTACAGAGTTATGTAACCATCACCACAATCCATTTTTAGAATACTTCTGCTGCTGCTGCTGCTGCAAAGTCGCTTCATTCGTGTCCGACTCTGTGCGACCCCTTAGATGGCAGCCCACCAGGCTCCTCCATCCCTGGGATTCTCCAGGCAAGAACACTGGAGTGGGTTGCCATTTCCTATCATCCCCTAAATATCCCTCAAGCCTATTTGCAGTCAATTCTCTTTCTAATCTCCAGTCCCAGGCAACCATTAATAGGCTTTTTTTCTCTATAGATTTGCCTTTGTTGGACATTTCCTATAAATGGAATCATACAGTATGAAGTCTTTTGCATCTGACTTCTCAGTTAGCATGATGGTTTTGAGATTCTCCATGTTGCAGTATGCATCAGCAGTTCATTCCTTTTCCATTAATGGATTTGGGGATGTTAAACCAAACACTCATTCCTAGAATAAAACTCACTTGGCCATGATATATAATATTCATATGTTGTTACATTCAGTTTGCTGATATTTCATTAAAAAATTAACAACTATATTCACAAGGATATTGGTATGTAGTTCTCTTTTTTTCATGATATCTATATAGTTTTGGTATCAGGGTGATACTGGTCTCATAGATTAGCTAGGGAGTATTCCTTCTTCTATTTTCTGGAAGAGTTGTAAAGGACTGATTTAATTTTTCCTTAAATGTTAGAATTCTCTAGTGAAGCCATTTGGCCCTAAGCGTTTCTTTGTGGGAAGTTTTAAAATTCCTAATTCAATCTTTTTATTAGTTATGTAAGTACAGACTTTATATTTCTTCAGTTTAGTAATTTATGTCTTTCAAGGAAGGTGTACATTTCAGCAAGGTGTATTAAATACTTGATTTTAATAGTTGGAGTATTCTTCCCTTTTTTCTCTTGGTTATCCTCTCTAAAGATTTGTCAGTTTTGTTGATCTTTTCAAAGAATCATTTTTTTGTTTGTTTTCATTGGTATTCTCTTATTGTTTTTCTATTCTTTACTGTCTTCTCTCATCTTTTCTCTCATATAACTTCCTCTTTGGGCTTAGTTTTCTTTTCTTTTGTAGTTTTCTAAGGTGGAAACTTAGGTTATTTACTTGAGATTTGTACACACTACCATATGTAATGGAGAAGGAAAAGGCAACCCACTCCAGTATTCTTGCCTGGAGAATCCCATGGATGGAGGAGCTTTGTAGGCTGCAGTCCATGGGGTTGCAAAGAGTCAGACACAACTGAGCAACTTCACTTTCACTTTCACCATATGTAAAATGGATAACCAATAAGGACCTACTATATAGCACAGGGAACTACTCACTCTTATGTGGCAGCCTGGATGGGAGGGGAGTCTGGGGGAGAATGCATATATATATGGGTAAGGCTGGGTCCCTTTGCTATCCACTTGAAACTATCTCAACATTGTTGATCTGCTATACTCCAATATAAAATAAAAAATTTAAAATGAAATAAAATATAGGCATTTGTAGCAGTAAATTTCCCTCGAAGCACTGCTTTAGGTATGTTGTGTTGTTTATTTTTGTTTGTTTTTTGTTTTGGTATGTTGTATTTTTGTTTTCATTCACCTCAAAGCATTTTCTAATTTCTCTAGTGATTTCTTCTTTTACCCATTGGTTATTTAGGAATGTATTATAAAGGTTCTGCATATTTGTGAATACTCCAGATTTCTTCCTGTTATTGTGAAGTGAAGTTGCTCAGTTGGGTCCGACTCTTTGCGACCCCATGGACACTCTGTCTGTGGGATTTTCTAGGCAAGAGTACTGGAGTGGGTTGCCATTTCCTTCTCCAGGGATTCTTCCTGACCCAGGGATCGAACCCAGGTCTCCAATCCAGGTCTCTCGCATTGTAGACAGAGGCTTTACCATCTGAGCCACCAGGGAAGTCAGGTTCTTGATTCCAGTAGTAATTCTTTTGTGATCTGAGAACATAATTTGAATGACTAACTTAAAAAAATAGTCATAATAATGTGACATATCATTGGCTGAATACATTGGATTTTATTTAGCCTTCTGAAAGCTTTTCTCTATTTAAGGTATTGCCGGAATTTCCAAGAATTTAACTCTCATTTGCCTTCATGAGCAGTAAAATTTTGTGCAATGACTCATTTTTCTAAATAAATGTTCAAGGAATTGTATTATTTTTGAAGTCAAGATTCATCTGCACAGGTGCTGTACTAATACTGAAGCTATGATAGAGATGGTGCCAGACCCATCAATGTTTTTACACATTAAATGCCTTCCAAAAATAAATAGCTGGTGAACTTTTATGCACTTTTGAGAGGACAAGGATCTTGTCATATGAGTCAATGAATATGAGCTTTCATAAATAGAAAGTGTGCAAAAATTAAATTTCTGTAAGCAGAGTAGATTTTTATTGAATTTCCTTAATTTTTATTTTGCATACTAAAAATATTTGAAAAATTTAAATTCTTACCAGTAACATGTGACTTCCTGATTGTCGAAGGATCCTTGTAGCTCTTGCAATGTGTTCTATGGCTTCCTTGAAAAATACAAAGGAATGAGAAATCTACCAGGGGAAACGAAAAAAATAAAGTGATTATAGGCATAGAAAAATTAAGTGTTCATTGTGGTTTTACATACAAGATATAGAAGTGAGAATGCCTAATCTGGTAATCCAATAATTTAGACCCAGTAAACTAGTTTACATTTATGGAAAATAAGTGTGTATAATGAGAACTGTCCTTTTGCCAATATTCTGAAGAACAAGATTGGAAGGCGGGCATAGGCTTGAGGGAAGAATATGAAGGGGACAACAGCAGTATCCAGGCTGATTTTCTATTTCTCTGTCTTGGGGTAGAACAAGCCTCAGGAATCCGTGTATGGTATCTGACTTTGTTGGTGTCTATGTTCCAAATCACCTTTGCTCATAACTATAATGGGAATGTAGTTTCCCATTGGACTTCCCTGGTGGCTAAGATGGTAAAGAATCCGCTTGCAATGCGGGAGACCTGGATTGGATCCCTGGGTTGGGAAGATCCCGTGGAAGAGGACATGGCAACCCATTCCAGTATTCTTGCCTGGAGAATCCCTGTGGATAGAGGAGCCTGGAGGGCTACAGTTCATGGGGTTGAAAAGAGTCGGACACAACTGAGTGACTAAGCACAGCACGATGGGAGAAACTGTGAATTAGTCCCAGCTATATTGCTGCCACTTGTTGACACACTCTCTCTTTCATTTAATTCCCTTAACTTTAATAATTCAGCATTTTACCGCCTCAGTTGTGCACCTTTTATTTAGATGAGGCAAAATAAGATGAACAATATAAACCGACACTTTTACTGGTCTTCACTAAAATTTGAGGGTACACTTTTTGATCTCTCTCGCTCTTATACATACACATACATCTCAAAAATATTTGATTTTACATACACATATACATATGTGTAGTGTTAGTCACTCAGTCATGTCTGACTTTTTGCAATCCCATGGACTGTAGCCCACCAGGCTCCTCTGTCCATGGGGATTCTCCAGGCAAGAATACTGGAGTGAGTTGCCATTTCCTTCTCCAGGGGATCTTCCCAACTCAGGGAATGAACCTGAGTCTTCTGTACTGGCAGGCGGATTCTTTACTGATTGAGCTACCAGGAAAGCCTATATATATATGTGTGTGTGTGTGTGTATATATACATATATATTTGAAAATAGTATTACTTAGATTTTTGTATAGTATGTGTCTCTACCTCCAAAGACGCTGAATTCAACTTCATTTGGAATTCAGTAAGTACTTCAGCAAGTTTATTATAGTCATTGGTATACTGATAGGTTTTCTTTTTATGAGATTTGTTTACATCCAAGAAATCCACAAATATAATTGGGTCATTCATCAGTTTTTCTTTGGTCCATTGGATCTATTGTAAGGTGATTGAATAGAAACTGTTAATAGCACAATTTTACTTATTATCAAAACTAAAACAATGTACTTATATCAGAGAAGTTCTTAGCACAGTAGGTCTAGCTCTTGGGGTTCTTAACCTTTTTTTGTGCCATGTACCCCCTTCTGACAGTGAAACTTGTGGACTCCTCATAAGAATAACATTTTAAACACATATAGTGAAATGCAAGGGTTGCAAAGGAAACCAAATACACTGAAATACAGTTCTGTTTAAGAACTCTTTGAGAATCTACAGTCTCTAGGTTAAGAACTGCTGCTGTGGGAATAACATTTTGATACCACGAGGTCTCACCAACAATCTGAAGAAGAGAATCTTTCCTTAATCAGTTGTTAATCACCACCATAGATTTGCAAGCTTCCATATTTGCTTTCTTGGTTCACTTGACAAACACTTGCCTGTCTTTCAGACCAAGTTCGTGGGCTAACCCCTTCTTTGAAATCTGACCATTTCCCTCTTCCTAAAACTAGGGAGATAAAATTATTCTTTCTTCTTTTTGTCCTACTGTGGTGGTGTGTGGATGGGCCTGTTACAGCACTTACACCTGTTAGGTTGTAAGGTGCTTGGAGGCAGGGCTTACATTAGTTCTGTGGAGATTTTAGAACTCAGCTCAGTTGATGTCTGGCCCTGGAAATTCTTAATAGGCTCTCAGAAGGTGTTTGTTTAAGCAAAAGGCTAAAGGAAGGTCGAGGGACAATATGACACGGTGGTTAAGAGACTATCTGAAGTCAGATAGCCAGGACTCCGCCACTTAACTAACTATGCAACCTTGGGCAAATTCTTAATCTCACTTTGCCTCAGTTTCTTCATTTGTAAAATGAGGATTATAACAGAACTTAAATCACAGAGATGTTATGAAGATTTAATTGAGTAATGATGGTTAAAGCCTTTAAAACAGTGCCTGGCACATTGTAAGTGTTAACTGTTATTAGAGCTATCACATTTTACTATTTAAAAAGTCAACCAGTCAAACAACTGACCAAATGGTATTGTATAAACCCCAATTCTTACAGGAATAATTTACATCCTTAAATTTTCAAAGTAGATTTGGGTAATAGTTCTTTAATTTGGGGGTACTGTAGCTGTTCTTACTGTCTGTGGGACTAACTCCTACTAGGGAAAGACCTGTCTCCCCTAAGTATTTGCTTACTCATTTTCTACTGCCTCTACATCTATTCTTTGGTCTAGCAAAGTCTTAAAGCTAAATTGCAGTTGGAATGTATAAGGCAAGAATTTAGGATCTTCTCTCAGGACAGAAATAAGCTTTCTTTAGATGGTTATTTTAGCAAAGTCTCTGCACTCTTTCATTCATTCCTTTATCTATTCATTCATCCCAGATATATTTATCAAGTACCAGCTAGGGGTAAGGGAGGATGTTAAACTCTGGAGATTTAGGTGGGGATAAAAAGCAACGATTTTGTTCTCATGGAACTCATCGGTTAGAGAAAGACATAGGCAATTACATTCTAATTAGTTCTATGGATAGGAAAACCCCATAGTCCTATGACAATACAAAGACATTTAACCTGGAAACAATGTGGTTTAGGCTAGAGAAGACCAGCAGAAGAAGAAGCATGAGCTGAATCTAGAAGGATGGTCAGGAGTGAGCCAAGGGAAGGGACCTATATGAATAAAGGAAGAGACAACAGAGACCATTCTGCACTGGCCAAAGTATGAGGTGAGGGGCTCAAATTTCTGACATGGATGGAGGCTTGAATGATAGTATCAGTATTGAGGTAGGAAACACCAGGGGTGGGGGAGTCATCAGGGTAGTACATAGAAGGCAGTGAAGGAAGACTGGAAATGGTTTTGCAAATGGTTTTTCATGTTGAGAATGAAGTATCCCGAGTAATATGAGACAGATTTAGAAGTCAAGCCAAGTTCTAATTCTAGCATTCAGGCTCTTTCTGCCAAACCACCAGCCTGTCTTTGAACAGTAGATATAAGATTTGGTCATTTTTAATACAATGATAGCTTACATTTACTGAACACTTATCATGTGTCAGAAACCATTGTAAACACTTTACACAAGTTAGTGCCATTAATTATCACCACAGTCCTATGAAGTAGGTACAGTTACTACCTTTTCATTAGAGATGAGGAAACCGAAACACAGAAGAGTCACTTGCTACAGGTTTCATAGCTCATAAATGGAAGGGTTGGGCTTTGAACTTGGGCAGAGCCTGTGTTTGTTACCTCTGTATTCAACTGCTTCTCAGGTTGTTAGGTAAGGAAAGGGAGAAAAGAAAGGACTGGAGATTCTACTGCCTGTGTGAAGGAAAGTAGGAGTAAGATGAGTGTGAAGCATCACCAAAGAGCAGCCCCAAAGAGGGACAAGAAGAACTGCACCCTGGGTAGAACCCTGAGAAACTCTGGATAAGTAGATGGAGCTGTTGGTGGATGTGGAGATAGCTACTTAGTGAAAAGATTGTTTTACCTGATGTTTAAAAAGTTGGAGGGCAGAAATGTTATGGATTAACATGAATGATAATTCCAAGAAGGGTCTAGGCTGAGGAGCAGGAAACTTGGATTAAAGAAAAGTAATGATGAGTGTCTAGAAAAAATTTTTTTTAAAGATTTCTGAATTTGTAATTTATCTAAAAAATATATATGGGGACTTCCTTAGTGGTCCTGTGGTTCCTTGGTGGTCTAGGGGGTGCAGGTTAAATCTCTGGTTGGGGAGCTAAGGTCCTACGTGCCACATGGCATGGCAAAAAGATAAAAGGAAAAAAATATATGTGTATACAAATGTATGTTTACATAAAGACAGAGATTTACATATATGTATCTGTGTTGTATGCTGGGCTTACGTGCATGTGTGTATCTCTGTATAAAGTTTGTATTCCAAATTTCTTCTTCACTGTTGTAAATAAAGTTGTACCTTTGAGTTTATCTCCTGTAGTGCTACCAAAGAGGAGAAAAAAGAAAAGAACCATCATCTTTGGAAAGGAATCGAGAGGAGTTAGGAGAAGGCAATGGCACCCCACTCCAGTACTCTTGCCTGGAAAATCCCATGGATGGAGGAGCCTGGTTGGCTGCAGTCCATGGGGTCGCTAAGAGTCGGACACGACTGAGCAACTTCACTGTCACTTTCCACTTTCATGCATTGAAGAAGGAAATGGCAACCCACTCCAGTGTTCTTGTCTGGAGAATCCCAGGGACGGGGGAGCCTGGTGGGCTGCTGTCTATGGGGTTGCACAGAGTCGGACACGACTGAAGCGACTTGGCAGCAGCAGCAGCAGAGAGGTATGGTAATGGAGTTGAGCTCACCGCTTCATTTAGTTACAACTGTTAGTGAATCAGTTACTGAAGCACTTTCCTTTATGACCTGGATTAGAGAAGCATGCAAACTAAAATTCAAAGGGTTGGAGAGGGGTGAGGGGTCAAAGTGTTCGTGCCTGCCAGGCCTGGAGGAAAATGAGAAATTTCAAGGCTCTTAAAAGGCCAAATACATGGACTTCCCTGGTGGCTCAGAGGCTAAAGCGTCTGCCTACAATGTGAGAGACCTGGGTTCGATCCCTGGGTGGGGAAGATCCCCTGGAGAAGGAAATGGCTACCCACTCCAGTACTCTTGCCTGGAAAAACCCCATGGACTGAGAAGCCTAGTAGGCTTCCATACGTGTCCGACTCTTTGCAACCCCATGGACTGTGGACTGTATGGAAGCCTACCAGGCTTCTCAGTCCATGGGGTTGCAAAGAGTCGGACACGACTGAGGGACTTCACTTTCTTTCACTTTCAAAGGCATCAAGACCTTATCATTTCAGTTGTTCCAAATCTATAATTATTTAGACATTTGCAAGTAAAAAATGGAATTGTTAATAAAGTTTTTAGTTAACATCATAGAAATGTCTGATGATGTTTATAAAACAACACTTTTGCTCAAATATCATTTACAAAAATTTTTAAAATAATTTTACCTGAAAATAATTCTCAAGTTCTTTTGAAAGAATCTGATAGAAAAGCACCTGTTCAGCTTGTTCAAGTAAGCGATCATGAAACACTCGGGTGGCTTCATGAACAAAGAACAGAGCAGCCATCTCTTTGGAGTTAACAACATACTTGTCAGCTTGCAGCAAACCTAGAAGAAGCTATTAGGGATTAAAAACAACAATTAAAAAACCATTATCAGGTAGATTGCGAAGTAAAGCCTCATTTTTTTTTTTGCAGGTTTATGTTTCTATAAAAATAGAGCAATAATCCCAGGCAAGGATTGTCAATTCCTACAAGTGATAGTCTGAACTTCTGATGAGATGGACAAGTTATAAACCAGAGAAAACTTGTATAGTGTCACCCTTAGAAGGAGAGGGCTCAAAAACTCCTCACAGGATTGCTGGAGATAAGTGATGCTTCTTAATGTTCTAAGATTGCCAATTTGGGTTAAAATTTTTATAACCCATTTCAAATATATGTACTATTTTGGGCTAAAGTCCCATAGCATGGAGATAAAAAGCAAACCAAAAAAAGATTAAAAAAAAAAAAAACATTTTAATCCAGAAAATTCTTTGACTAAATCAGCACTGTTGGCAACATTCTCTGATGTAAAAGCAAGGCTTGTGAAAATTCAGCATGTTTATGAAATGCATACATGCTTTCATTTGCCTGAGAGCTGCAATAAACTCTCAGAAATAAAGCAAAACCAAAATCTACGTTATAGCCTGGTCACTTCTTTCCCTGATGAAAATCTTAGCCAGTATGTTCCCCTGATGAGGACAGACCCCTCCCTCATATTCTCTGCTTTAGTTCCTCTTTGAAGTACCTAGATGCACAATTCTTGAATTTTTATACAGATGCTAAAACCCCCACCAAATAGAATAATTTACTACTGATGACCAGGAGAACATAGGCCCCAGACCTATTGGAGCCTAAGGATTGATAATGCTAACCCCTGTGACCTTGCCTGATTACCTCACCATCAACCAATCAGAGCATTGTGCTTGAGCTGATCATAGACCCTACTACTCCCTCCCTCTCTTGATCCTTAAAAGTCCTTGGCTGAAACCCTCTGGGGAGTTGGAGATGCTTGAGCCCTAGTTGTCTCAGATTCCTTGTACGGCGCCTTACAATAAACACTGAACTTTCATTCACCACAACCTGGTGTCAGTAGATTGGCTTTACTTTTTAACAGTCTTACAGGTTTCATCATTGAATTCTCTGCATGGAATTACTTTAATGATTCCTTTTAACTGGCTTATAGGATAAGCTGCTAACAGCAAAACTAATCAACTTGAATTGCTTTGTTTTTCCCCTTTTAGCAATTAAGTGTTGACAGTATCAGTGAGTAGAGAAATGGAGAGAGAGAGAAAGTCAGTTCAGTAAAACTGCATTTTCTCAAGTTGAATTTTCAACTTAAGTTAGAGAATGAAATTTTAAAACAAACCTTAAATACATCTCGAAGATTAAACATGTAGTGACATTTTGTTGGAGTTGGTAACATAGTCTGACATACTTGATAGTATACAGCTAGACAGCAAGATATTATTTGATCCTTAGTTTTCTGAACTTCTGGTGCAAAGTTATTGATAGAGAAATACATTCCCAAATGAACCTTTAAAGAGAAATTTTATAATTTAGTTTGCCAAAACTTTTAAGAACAGACTATTTTTAGTTAATCCCTACTAGAAAGGAGATGTATATGCTATAATGGAAGATCAATTTTGTTTAAAATGTTAGTAATCAGAATTCATTTTAACCAGATGTCAGACTAGTACAAAGACATTCTGGATGTTGAGAACTGAGGAAAATTTCAGTCTGTCCTAGTTTGGTGAAAGATTTAGAGGCCTGTGTTATGTGTTTTCTGGGGACAATTGATGCTCCACCTGTGTGTATAATACCAGTATACTGAAAATTCTTCCATATCCTTGTTGCCCAGGAGATGTTACTAGAAGAAATATAAAGTGATAGAACTATTATCTCAGTTAAGATTGGTATATGTATATATTCTATACCAGGTTTTTTGAACTGTAGATTATTTATCACCTGTAGAATTACTCAGTACTTATTGAAAAATAGATTAAAAAATAATCTTTAAATTTTATGTTATAAAAAAGAAAAAGACATAATTAGTTTTGAAGAATTTAGTAAACTTGCATATATTTTTCTAATCAAACTAGGTTTCAAATTGAGGCATTTTTCTAATAAGATATTTCAGAATTTCTTCTCTCAATTTTTTATTCTATAAGGAAATAAAAAAACAAATATTAGCAAAAATCCAAGTGTACTTTTTGGCAATGCAGATTGCTGAGCTCCATCTCAGATATATTGGATTAGAATTGCTGAGAAAAAAGACTTGGAATTTATTTTAAACATTCATTAAACATGCCCCGCCTGTGTTTCTTATGCACAATAACTTACATTTTTTTATATTTAGAGACAAATTATAATAGTAAGCCAGAAAATACAGAGGGAAAAAAATCCATCCCCTTAAGAGAATTTTCTCTTAATATTAGTGGTTTTAATTTCTCATATTTTCCCTTATACTATAGGATTAAATTTGTTTTTTACTAGAAAATAAATTAGATGTATTACCTGGAAAATAGTTTTTATGGCAGTTTGTGGGAGATGAGGCAATACCAGAATGGAAAAATGTTTGAGCAGACGTGGGCTGATATATCTCCTACTAACTGGAAAAACACAAGCTGCAACTAGAGAGAGATCTTGGATAGTCTGTGGGAAGAGTAAAAAAGGAAGAGTAACTGAATGTATCTATAGAAAGTGAAACATATATACCTATTTCCCAGCTCCAAAAGGTTTTTAATGTTTAGGCACATGCAGGTCTCTGAGGAGCTCTGGTTCTTTATGTCTCAGTGCAGAAAGAATTTAACAAGAGGCAAAGTGATGAGTGATTTATTAGAATAGGATGCTTGTGAGGTTAATAAGCAGGTGGGCAGGAGGATGCCTCACCCAGAACTTAGTAGGCTATCGTTTTACAATCAAGGGAAAAGTGGGGAGTGGGAAAAGACCACATTCTTCCTCATTCTTGAGTAGATGTCAAGCTACCATCATCAGTTCCTCCTCATCAGGCGTGGGAGCTTTCTTGTCCCTACACGGTGAAAATGGTACTGTCATTGCACTATTCAAATCAGCAGAAAGGTGGTCTATGCTAAAAACGGTAAATCATATGAGGTTTTGGTATAATGTCACCTTGTCTTTATATTTTTGTCATTAGTGTGCACAGAGAAACATGTCTTCGCAATCAACAACTTATTGTTTTGTTTTGGGGCATGTCTCACACTTCTGTTACATGGCTTTGTGGTTAAACAAACCTGCTTTCTCGAATGATCATTAACTTCCAGAGGTCTCCCATACTTTTTCCTTTATTAATACTTATGATTCCTTAGTGGGATTAACTATTAATCACCTTACCTTATCACTTTACTCTGTCCTTATCAATGACAGTATTAGTCTGTCTTCTTAGAAGTTGTTGCTGTTGTTCGGTTGTTAAGTGGTGTCTGACGCTCTAAAACCCCATGGACTGCAGCACACCAGGCTTTCCTGTCCTTCACTATATCCCGGAGTTTGCTCAAACTCATGTCCATTGAGTCGATGATGCCATCCAACCATCTCACCCTCTGTCGTCCCTTTCTCCTATTGCCCTCAATGTTTCTCAGCATCAGGGTGTGGCTCTTCACATCAGGTGGCCAAAGTATTGGAGCTTTAGCAACAGTCCTAGCAATGAATATTCAGGACCGATTTCCTTTAGTATTGACTGGTTTGATCTTGCTGTCCAATGGACTCTCAAGAGTCTTCTCCAACGCCACAATTCAAAAGCATCAATTCTTTGGAGCTCAGCCTTCTTTATAGTCCAACTCTCACATACGTACATGACTACTGGAAAAACTATAGCTTTGACTATACAGACTCTTGTCAGCAAAGTGATGTCTCTGCTTTTTAAGATGCTATCTAGGTTTGTCATAGCTTTTCTTCCAAGGAGGAAGTGCCTTTACATTTCATGGCTTCAGTCACCATCTGCAGTGATTTTGGAGTCCAAGAAAGTAAAA
The DNA here is from genome assembly GCF_014754425.2 of Oryx dammah. Taxonomy (NCBI): domain Eukaryota; kingdom Metazoa; phylum Chordata; class Mammalia; order Artiodactyla; family Bovidae; genus Oryx; species Oryx dammah. The sequence goes on from NW_024070205.1 coordinate 52,157,764, forward strand.
TCTGTCACTGCTTCCACTTTTTCCCAATCTCTGCCATGAAGTAATGGGACCAGCTGTCATGATCTTACTTTTTTGAATGTGGAATTTTAAGCCAGATTTTTCACTCTCTTCTTTCACCATCATCAAAAGGTGCATTTCACACCCATTTCTTGCCTTGTTTTTATCCCAGTGCCTCTTCACTTTCTGCCATTAGAGTGGTATCATCTGCATATCTGAGGTTGTTCATATTTCTCCAGGCAATCTTGATTTCAGCTTTTGAAACTGTAATGCCAGAATACAGCCCAGCATTTTGCATGATGTACTCTGCATATAAGAAGTAACCCATCCTAAATATAATTCTAAGACATGTTACTTCTAGCAGGCCTTCTAAATGTCATCTGGAAATAGCCCTGTTTTCTGCCCTGAGTCATTAGAAAATAAAGAATACATTACTGAGGCTAGTGAAAAGGATTCTGGTAATAAGTGAGAAATGAGGAGAAAAGCCTGGTGAATCTGTCTGTAGAGAAGATAGGATTAGCTGGGTGAGAAGTTTGACTGCTTACATAGTATTTTGACATATTACAACATGGCATTGTAAAGCTGGAATCATAACAAAATAATGCAGTTTACACATGATGGGGTATTTTCAGTTTTTTCCTGCATATGTTCATGCCCAAGGCCTTAGAAATACCATTAAGAGGCTGCCTCATTATTTTCATGTCACTTCAAGAAAATTCTTTAGGTTGTGCATTTCACACCCATTTCTTGGCTTCTTTTTATCCCAGTCTCCTGGATTCTTCCTGGGGGCCTGCATCTCCATTCTGCTCTCTCCCTTGGCTTGATGGTTGATTTAGACAGTTTGAGTGGTATCTGAGTTGATGTCATTCACCAGCAAGTGTATGTCAGCCAGGATCCTAGGATCAAGTTTATCTGAGACATGAAATAACCATCTAATTTTACAGATGAGGAAACAAGGCTCAGGAAGTTGAAATGATAAAGTTGGTTCTAGAAATCAGGGTTTCCAGCGAAGGAACCAAATAAGGAGAAAAGTACGTTTACTTTTTAAAACATTAAACCCTTCTGATTGAGTTCAATGAATCAAAAATAATTACATAAAAATATCTCTTTGGAATTTTTTTGACCCTGTATGTAAGGTCTGAAAATTCTTTATGTTCTTGAAAATAAAGATGTGAAAGAGTCTTACATAGAGATTAAGAATATATTTCTTAAGCCACATTTTCACTAGCTTTTCTCATATGCAATAGTTGCTGAGGCACTGAAAAATTTGAATAACTATTAATGTGTTTAACAGTAGTGAGCATGTTTTTGACTCAGAAACCAAACCTATTGCAATTTTTATTAAGATTTAATCCTACTAAAAGTAGAATTTCTGTGAACCCATAGACTTGTGCTGAATTGCAAGATGTAATTACAATTGTTAAATTAAGATTTCAGCTTTATGTCCATTTGGCTAGGTTTTCTAAATATCCTGTTTAACTCACTCAACATTGTTAGAAATATTTAACTTATTGTTACATAACAACAGTTAACATGAAGAAAATCTTAGTATAAACTGTACCTTCCATGTAACTTTTTCAGTATCATAAATTCCTCCCATATCTAGTAATTGTCTGATTAACTCCAGGGGTGGCTGTGTTCCATACATATCTGATTCTGGCATATTCAGATCATCAATAAAAATTACAATCTTAAAGAAGACAAAAGGTTTTAAAAACACACATTAAACTCGGTTTATGAATTAGGAATATTAAATATGCTATGCTAAGAATATACTAAGAAGAAAATTATATGTAATGATGTGTAGTTTTCTATTAAAAAGCAGATGACCAAATTCTACTTTGAAGATATGATTTTAGAAAACAGTAATCTCTCAAAAGAGTGGAAACTACTCATTCTCTATAGACTTCCAATAATTATATCTAATTATAGTTAGAAATGTATTTGATGGTAGACAATGGAGAAGGAAATGGCAACCCACTCCAGTATTCTTGCCTGGAGAATCCCATGGATGGAGGAGCTTGGTGGGCTACAGCCCACGGGGTCACAAAGAGTTGGACATGACTGAGTGACTTCACTTTAAAGTAATCTTATCAAGGTTATTACACAGGAATGTGGATATTATTCATGCAGCATTTACCTACTGCATGCCTGCTATTGGCAATGCACTGTTTTAGGTATTTCATTATTTATTTAACATGTGTCCTGATTTAGGAATAAAATTGTTATCGGGAACTAGACTCTTGAAATTCTGCTGCAAATGCTGTTGTCAGGGGCAACCAGCAGAAAAGTCAGGTACATTTCCAGTTTTCAAACCTGTGTTACTTTCTACCTTTGAAACTATTATGCATTTAAGTGTACTGATTGTATTAATTATTTCACATGAATTAGCCCCTTTAGATTGCTTTAATCTTTGTAAAACAAGTAAAGATTTAAAAAATACAGACAGCCATTTATTTTGAATTATCTAATTACATAATTTGTAACTATCATATCAATATCATCTTTTTTGGGTAAGATACTCTGCCCTCTATCACAAACTGGGTAATTATAGGTAAACCAATTTGACCAAAATTTCACCTACTTGCATTTTTCATTTCTGTGATTAGGTTGACCAATTATTATTCTTTTCAAAAATCTTAAGACATACCCAATTAAGTAAAGAGTCATTTAAATCTTCAGTTAAAATTAAGGAAGGGAAATCTGAATCAAACCCTTGAAAGCTCTCAAAATTGAAGGGCACAGGGGTAAAACTCAGGGGTTCTTAAGGGCCCTCATGTGATTTTCTTACTAATCAATCCTGAATCTTGACCTTGAGCTTATTTTAGGAAATGACTGGAATCACTGATTGTAAATTTCAGTTGTGACAGAGGGTTTGTTTCAAGTGGACAGTTAGTAATGCACCAAGCAGACTGACAATAAAAATAAGGAACGCCCAATACCACTTCAAGAAAGTAGGAGTTGTCCAAGTTATTACAAAGCAATCTATTCTCTTAGTACCTTTCCTTGATGCTGTGGATATCACAAAGTTCTTTCCCTTTCGTTTGGAAAAAAATGTGCTGACAGTGGGAGGTGGGAGGGGGATTCAGGACTGGGAGCTTGTATACACCCGTGGTGGATTCATGTCAATGTATGGCAAAACCAATACAGTATTGTAAAGTAAAATAAAGTAAAAATAAAATTAAAAAAAAAGGTCACTGACATCTAACTCATTTTCTGGCCTTATCTACTCACATTTAATTCAGATTCCAGTAGCTTCTTTGGGCCTTAATAATTCTGAATCAGTACAATTCTTCATGTTGTAAATGGAGTTATATTGATCTGGAAACCAAAGTTTCCATTATAAAGTGAATTTTCTAGTCATGTTCAGGAGTGTAGTTACACTTGTCTTTTCCCATATATTAGTATTAATTAAAGTAAGTCACTATCACTTGAGTAGTATAAGCATATTAGTCAACAGGTATGGGAGATGTTTTACCCTATTGTTTCTTGGTGCTCCAAGAGAGTCTTTAGTTCTTCTTACTAACTTCTTAAGAATCATCTCCTTAGTTCTGGCAGCTGACGTATTGATGTTAAAATTTATCGCAGAGACTATAATTCCTTTATTAGTATTTTTAAATGAACTTTCATCAGTTTTAACTTCTGCCTTTTTAGTAATCTTATCTATGATGCCACATATAGAAAAAGGTCAAGTTAGAATACTTTCAGAATATTTGTGCTTTACTAAGTGATTACAAATATAAAAATCACATAATTTTACTCTACTATTGCCATTTTCAAGAAATTACTCTGAGGACATTTCAGTGAGAGAAGGAATGCCAACTATAAAATGTTTCCAAGTGTTCCCTTACTTTTGTGTGGTTAAGAGTGTTTCTTTGCAACCATAGTCAAATGGAACAGTGTGAAACCCAGGTGTGCTCAGTTGCTCAGTGTGTTCGACCCTTTGCAACCCCATGGACTGTAGCCTGCCAGGTTCCTTTGTCCATGGGATTTCTCAGGCAAGAATACTGGAGTGGGTTGCCATTTCCTAGTCTAAGGAATCTTCCTGCCCCAGGGATCGAGCCTGCGTCTCCTACATTGACAGGCAGATTCTTTACTACTGAGCCACCTCGGAAATCCATGAAAACTCATAGAACCCTCTTTTTATTTATGTACAATGCACACATATAACTTTCTCTGCTTTTAAAATATTTAGATTTCCAACATACTATATTTATAACAAAATTACACATGAAACGCTAAAAGCAGCAGGTAAAGGCACTGAAATTAGGACACATTCCTTGAATGAGCATCATCTAGAAGAATTATTTGGGATGGATGATTATTTTGGTAAAAACAAAACCAAACAACTCTTCTGGCAGGAATTTGGGGGCTAGACTCCCTTTCCCATTCTATAGCTATCTCTGGACCACCCATCTTTTCCTCTTCAGAACAGAGCGGTTGCTCCCCACACTACTAAATCAGATTTTTAAGGCTGAGGTTCCTGAAGCTCAGTTTGAGAACTGGGGCTTCCCTGGTGGCTCAGAGGTTAAAGCGTCTGCAATGCAGGAGACCTGGGTTCGATCCCTGGGTTGGGAAGATCCCCTGGAGAAGGAAATGGCAACCCACTCCAGTATTCTTGCCTGGAGAGTCCCATGGACTGAGGAGCTTGGTGGGCTACAGTCCACAGGGTCGCAAAGAGTCAGACATGACTGAGTGACTTCACTCACTTATAGAATCACAACTTTTCTACTGCAGTATTTCTAAAAGCATTAAAGAGCAGGATAGACAGATATCGCTTTCAGTTACTTCTAGACTTAGTCTGTTTCCACTGATGAGCCAGGATATTGGCTTTCTGGTAAGCAATTTTAGTACCCATCTACCATAAGCATTCTTTCTAGCTTTCGAGTAGGGTAGAAGAGTTTCAGATGATAGAGGATGTTTCTCAGATTTAAAATTTTAAACTAACAATTGAAAATTTTGTTCTGAGATATTTGACAGTATGAAATGACATGCATATGATTGAGATAGGAAGGTTTTAAAACTACTGTAATACATACCTAGACCTCCAGTTGCTGTTTTATGAGTTTCAGAAAGCAAGATGCTGATATTCTGTTTGAAGCTATTGGAATAAAATGTTTTAAGAATTCAAAATTAGCTTATTTACCATAGTAGCCAATTGAACAAAATATAATGAAAGTGTCAAGGTTTGGCTGATTTTACTCTTATTGCCTACTAAGAAACAACTATACACTTTTTCCTGTTCACACTTTGAAAGATAAAATTAGTTACCATTAGAATTGATATTCGAATTTAACAAAACATGGGCTTACTCTTAAAAAACAAACTGAACAAATTCTTAAAATGCCAGGCTATAGGATATTTTCTAGGGATGGTAAGCTATTAACTCTCTTGTCCCTTTATAAAATGCATTTTGCCTAATGGCTCACTCAACAAAAGGCCCATTCACCTTTATTTTGGTTTTGTCTTCAGGGGTTTCTTTCTTTCTTTCTTTTTTTTAATGTTATCTTTCTTTATGGTCACTTCAGTTTAAATACTGAACATATAGTAAAACCAATTTTTTCAGACTCCATTATTTTTGATTATCATATTTCAGATAAGGAAAGATTCTTATTGTATTAAATGCTTCAAAAATTATTTCTCTGCTTTTTTAAGACCTTATTTAGGTATAGAAGGATACTATTAATATTCCAAAATCATCAGTGTGAGAAGTAGGTTATGGTGGCTTGGACTAAAAGTGACATTGAATAAAAAGAAGCAGAGGAATTCAGATGTATTTTGAAGACAGCACAGACTTGACTAATAGAAGACTGGCTATGCAGCAGAGGAAAATGGGGACACAGGGGTTGGGAGGAATCAGTTTATTGGGGATGTGCAGGTGAGGCGAAAAGGGGGAATTCAGAGATGATTTGTAAGTTTCAGGCTTGAATAACTGGGTCTCATTTATTGCAGCAAGACACACTGGAGGAAGAATTGATTTGGAAGAGAAATCAAGAGTTATACTTTGTCTATGTTAATGTAGAGATGTTCAGGAGATATCCAAGTATACATGTGACACAGGTCGTTGGACATGTAAGACTCATGATTAGAGGAAAGGTCCAATATGAATATCTCCGTAATTATAGTTTCTTATTCAATTCAAACAATGTTGGGCTTCTCTAATATTTTAACAGAATCAGAATCAACTTAAAACACAATCTTTATTTTCATAGTTTAGATTTCTTTTTCATTCCTTTTTATTTTCCCCCTCAGGAAGAGACACACAGAATGACAAAGTTCTTTGTAAAGAATACTTTTTATATTTGATAAGAAGGAAGTTTATTTTTAATGCAAAAAACAAAAACTAAAACCCCAGATATATGCTACATAATATTTGTATGTTTTAGTTGTATTTTTCCAGGAAGGAAAATAGTTTGTAATTGCACTTTGTTATGTAGAACAAACTGAGATCTTAAATTTAGTTTTTTAAAATAAAAGTAAGACATTTTCACTTAAAGAAATTAATCTAGTTGTTAATACTCTGGAAAAGTAGAGATATTCTTCTCACTTCTCTTTTGAATAATTCTGCATTTTCACATAACAGGTTTGCTTCTTTAAAATATGGTACAGTTATACATTAAGGCAAACTATGTTTTTACCAGACAAATCAAATTTAGAGTTTAATGTATACAACCTTGATTTTTTAATTTCATTATATAATAGGACTTCTCCTAAAATTGATCCATATTTCACATCAAATGCTCCTGAGCCCTCTAACTTTTCAAGCATTTGATTAATGGCAGCGGTTTTTCCAACTCCAAAGTCTCCTAAAGGGAAAAATATGTTAGGTTAGATTTATATACAAGAAAATGAGTAGTTGCTAACATATTAAAATGAAACAATAACATTTGATATTTGAGAATTGCATGAAAACTGTATTTTTGCTCTTCCATTTAAAAAAATGTGGTTAAGAATGGGTAAACAAGGTAGTACGTAAACCTCTCAAAATCATTTGAGTTATTTATATCTTTTTAGAAAGAAAAGATTAGGAGTTAATCATTATCTTTAATCTAATGTTCATTTACATCTATGGCAAACCTTTTTGCATACAGCACAGCACAACTACTACATGAAATTATTTTTCCCTGAAATTTTTTGCCAACGCAATCTGGGAGACAAATCTGATGACTAGCGATTTACTGCAACAGAACAGAAAATTATGACCCTATAATTTACCAAATATTAAGTAAAACTAAGAATTTCCTTTGACCAAACTGAAGGCAAGGTATGGATTATCTGAGATTTCCAGCTTCATTTTGCCTGAATACTTTGAATACAGAACTGGGAAAGTGATACTATTGCCTTTGGTGAAAGGCAATACAACTTAGAAAAGATAACTGAATGGATTGAAATAAATGTTAAGAAAGAGTAGAATCTGTATTGAATTTCTCCTTTGATAATGGTAAAGGGTTGAAATATTTTAATGGGTTGAGGCATTACGTGTACACGTTTTTTAAAAATCAGGCAGTTTCTTTTTGTTTTTGACTTGCATGTAGTTATGTGTGTAAACTGAAGTAAAGCAATCAGTGATGCCAACGGCCCTCTAAGGACCTTAGCCCAGAGGCCCTGTAGGCCATACTTATATTAATCCGATAGCTCTACTTCTGGAATTTACCTTGAAGGTAATGAAAAGAGGAAAAAGGTTTATTATGTTCTGTATTGGCAAACAGGGTTTCCCTGGTGGCTCAGCAATGAAGAATCCGCCTGCAATGCAAGAGATGTGTGCTCGATCTCTGGGTAGGGAAGATCCCTGGAGAAGGAAATGGCAACCCATTCCAATATTCTTGACTGGGAAATCCCATGGAGAGAGGACCCTGGCAGACTACAGTCCCTGTGGTCACAAACAGTCAAACATAACTTAGAGACTAAACAGCAAAAATTGGCAAACCTGAGGAAATGGGAATTCATACACTGTTAGTAAGAATGTATATTGAAAGAGGTACTAAATCTTTTCAGGGCATATTTTTTCCCACTCATAAAATAAAATATTTGGACTACATAACGATTAAGCTCTTCCTAACTCTGAAATTATATTTAAATATTTTTAATACCTGTGAGAAGTACTGGGCAGGAATTCTTTAAAAGAAGGCTTACAAGAAAAGAAAGGCATGTTGTGTCTCTGGTAGCAATATAATTAATGCTCTCTCCACATTCTGTTATCTTCAAGAGGTTTTCACTGGATCCTTGAGGATCAGTTAGTATTGAAGTTCCTGTTAAAATGTTTTTAAAGTTTTAAATGACCTATAAATAAATGTTAATTTCATCTTTTAGATACTAAATACTTTCTGGAAAAGTCTGTACATTATAAAACAATTTAAATATATACATATAAGCCACTATTGCTGCAAGTGCCTGGGCGCCTCCTTTCATTCATACTTTAGGCTGGTGAACTCACAACACACATTTCTAAGTCCACCACATACAAACTCTGATTTTCTACCACCAAACATACTCAAATGCCCTCATATGCAACATAAGTGTCTCTACTTTCCCTCCAGTAAAAATGAAACTAACTCTCCTGCCAAAGACTCCTGCAATCCTTTTTTTAAGAACATCACTTCTTTCGTAATTCTTCCCCCTCATCACTATCAGTCTGTCCTTTCTATTGGAATTTTCCATTGTATAAACATATATGTGCTAGTATCGCCAATCTTTTTAGTGATTGAACCATATGAAATTGATATTTTTCTTAAAAATCAGGTGAATATGGCCAATTTCATGTGAAAGAAAATGCACACACACACACACAGACGCCCCAAACGAAACCAAATCTCTCTTGATCCCATAGCCTCCTATTACACAGCCAAAACTCTCAAAAGGGTTAAATACTACATAGCCTCACTTCCTCATCTTTCATTTTACTCCTTTTTAAATTAAAAATTAATACATTCACATGGTACACAATTCAAAACTATGGTATGCAAAGGTATGCATACACGGTCTCTTTCTCTTTCTCTATGTCCTGGTTACCTAATTCCCAATATGTGGATACTGTTCTGCAATTTTTAAAAAGTTTAGTGTAATTTTAGAGATCCTTTTATAACCTTAAAGACTTTTTTCTGATTAACATTGTATTTAATGAATGCATAATAAAATATTCACCAGTGTTCCAATGATAGATATTTATGGCGTTTCCAATCTTTTGCTATTACAAATAAAGCTAAATTTATGTCATTTTTGGACATATGTCAAATAATTTCTTATAAGTAGAGTTGCTGGGTCACTATAAACTTACATATGATTTATAATTTCAATAGATATTGACAAATTGTCCTCTAATGTTTGAAAGTCTTTGAGGCCTTACCCCTTTGCCAAAAGTATCAAACTTTTTGATCCTCATCAATATTATAGGTGAAAAAGATGTATCAATTCTAGTTTATTTTGCATTTATTATGAGTCAACTATATCTCAGAGCCATTTGTTTTTCTATGAAGTATTTATTTATATTCTTTATCCATGTTTTTCATAGAAAATGGGCAGCTGGTCTTTTATTTTGCACTGTAGAAGCTACTTACATATTAAAAAAATTAGCCTTTGTAATACACGACTTAATGGCTGAACAACAGGTTTGGTAAGCACGTGATTTGCTCCCAAGATATGACAAGTAGCAGTTTTGCCAAGTGGTTAGCCATGGCATAACAGGGGTGAGCATTCATGCAAGACTTCTACCCTGAGTCTTTGCTGCCAACATCTGATTTTTAAGTTAGCATCAGGTATCACGATTTTTTTCAAGTTACTGCCTTATTTATAGGTACTAAAATTTATATTATTTTACTAGTTCTGTCTACTCTAGTAAGGATACAAATATAACAATGGTGTTTTGAAGGTGGAATTTTATTCTTCTCTTACAAAACAGTCCAGGGCTTATATGTAAGCACTATAGTATCAGGAACCCACACTTGGCTTCTTTCATCTTTTTTCTGCCATTGTTAACAAGCGCTTCCCATGTTTAGGTCCCAGATGGTTATTTTAGGTCCTGCCACCATATTTGCAACTCAGAAGCCAGAATTTGCAACTCAGAAAACATTAATATTAATACATTCTTTTCTCTTTTAAATTGGAGGATAATTGCTTCACAATATTGTCTTGGATTCTGCTGTACAATGACACAAATTAGCCATAAGTATATATATATTCCCTCCCTCTTGCACCTCCCTCCCACTTCCTCCCATCTCACCCTTCTAGGTCGCCACAGAGCACTGGGCTGATTTCCCTGTGTTATACAGCAACATTCTACTAGCTATCTCTTTTACACACGATAATGTACATGTTTCAAGGCTATTTTCTCAAATCATCCCACCCTCTCCTTGTGCCATTGTTCACTTCTGTTCACATTTCATTGTCTAGAACTGGGTTACATGGCCACATTTAGCTACAAGGAAGGTTTAATTGGAAAACCAATTGACCACATGAATACTTTATTCACAGAGAGACAGGAAAGCATGGAGATGATTGACAAGAAGCAGTTTACGCCACACATAGAATTCACATAAGAGGAATATGGAAAGAAAAGTAGGATCAACTTAGCATAATAGTCCCAAATTGTCTAATATTACTAATTAACTTTACCACCATCAAAGTCCTATTATTATTAAAGAAGGAAACATAATATGTTTTCCTATATCCCCACTCAGGATTCACTGGAAATTGCTTTATTAATAGAAATGAATAAGCATTTATTGTATATTAATGAATGTTGAGCTTCAGAACACATCCCTGGTGACCACTGATTTGTTGTTGCAGTTGCTAAGTCATGTCTCACTGTTTGCAACCCCAGGGACGGCAGCACACCAGGCTTCCTTGTCCTTCACTATCTCCTGGAGTTTGCTCAAACTCATGTTCATTGTGTTAATGATGCCATCCAACCATCTCATAATCTGTTGCTCCCATCTCCTCCTGCCTTCAATCTTTCCCAGCATCAGAGTCTTTTCCAATCAGTTAGTTCTTCGCATCAGGTGGCCAAAGTATTGGAGCTTCAGCTTCAGCAACAGTCTTTCCAGTGAATATTCAGGGTTGATTTCCTTTAGTATTGATTGGTTTGATCTTGTTGAGCAAGGGACTCTCAAGAGTCTTCGTCAGCACCACAGTTCAAAAACATCAATTCTTGTGCCCAACCTTCTTTATGGTCTAACTCTCACATCCATACATGACTACTGGAAAAACCATAGCTTTGACTATATGGACCTTTGTGGGCAAAGTGATGTCTCTGCTTTTTAATATGCTTTCTTGGTTTGTCATAGCTTTCCTTTCAAGGAGTAAGCGACTTTTAATTTCATGGCTGCAATCACTGTTTACAGTGATTTGGGAGCCCAAGAAAATAAAATCTGTCACTGTTTCCACTTTTTCCCCTTTTATTTGCCATGAAGTGGTGAGACTGGAAGCCATGATCTTAGTTTTTTGAATGTTGAGTTTTAAGCCAGCTTTTTCACTCTCTTCTTTCACCCTCATCAAGAGACTCTTTAGTTCCTCTTCACTTTCTGCCATTAGAATGGCATCATCTGCATATCTGAGATTGTTCATATTTCTCCTGGCAATGTTGATTCCAACTTGTGATTCATTCAGCCTGGTATTTTGCATGATGTACTCTGCATATAAGTTAAATAAGCAGAGTGACAATATACAGCCTGATGTACTCCTTTCCCAATTTGGAACCAGTTGGTTGTTCCACATCCAGTTCTAATTGTTGCTTCTTGACTTGAATACAGATTTCTCAGGAGGCAGGTAAGGTGGTTTGGTGGTAAGAGATTCCCATCTCTTTCAAAATTTTCCACAGTTTATTGTGATCCACACAGTCAAAGGCTTTGGCATAGTCAATGAAGCAGAAGTACATGTTTTTCTGGAATTCGTTTGCTTTTGCTGTGATCCCACAAATGTTGGCAATTTGATCTCTGGTTCCTCTGCCTTTATAAAATCCAGCTTGTACATCTGAAAGTTCTTGGTTCACGCACTACTGAGGCCTGGATTGAAATACTTGAGAATTATCTTGCTAGCCTGTGAAATTAGTGCCGTTGTATGGGTTTGAACATTCTTTGGCATTGCCCTTCTTTGGGACTGGAATGAAAACTGACCTTTTCCAGTCTTGCAATCATTTCCAAATTTGCTGACGTATTGAGTGTAGCACTTTAACAGCATCATCTTTTAGGATTTTAAATAGCTTAGCTGGAATTCTGTCACCTCCACTAGCTTTGTGTGTAGTAATGCTTCCTAAGGCCCACTTGACTTCATATTCCAGGATGTTTGGCTCTAGGTGAGTGACCACACCATCGTGGTTATCTGGATCATTAAGACATTTTTTTGGTAAAGTTTTTCTGTATATTCTTGCCACTTCTTCATAATCTCTTCCTCTTCTGTTAGGTCCTTGATGTTTCTGTCCTTTCTTGTGCCCGTCCTTGCATAAAATGTTCCCTTGGTATCTCTAGCTTTCTTGAAGAGATCTCTATTCTTTCCCATTATATCATTCCCATTCTATTGTTTTCCTTTATTTCTTTGCACTGTTCACATAAGAAAGCCTTCTTATCTCTCCTTGCTATTCTCTGGACCTCTGCATTCAGCTAGGTACACCTTTTCCTTTTTCCCTTTTTTTTTTGCTTCTTTCCTCCTCAGACAAACACTTTGCTTTCTTGAATTTCTTTTCCTTTAGGATGGCTTTGGTCACCACCTCCTGTGCAATGTTATGAACCTCTGTTCATAGTTCTTCAGGCACTCTGTCTCCCTAATCTAATCCCTTGAATCTATTCATCTCCTCCACTGTATAAACATAAGGGATTTGATTTAGGTCATATCTGAATGACCTAGTGGTTTCCCCTACTTTATTCAATTTAAGCCTGAATATGGAATGAGGAGTTCATAATGTGAGCCACAGTCAGCTCCTGGTCTTATTTTTGCTGACCGTATAGAGCTTCTCTATCTTCAGCTGCAAAGAATATAATCAGTATGATTATTGTCATCTCTCACATTGTTGAAAGGTGTTTGCTATGACCAGTGTGTTCTCTTCACAAAACTCTATTAGCCTTTGCCCTGCTTCATTTTGAACTCCAATACCAAACTTGCCTGTTACTCCAGGTATCTCGACTTCCTATTTTTGCATTCCAATCCCCTATGATGAAAAGGACATCTATTTTTGATGTTAGTCCTAGAAGGTCTTGAAGGAATGGTAAACCTCTCCAGCATTCTTGCCTTGAGAACATCATAATCAGTATGAAAAGACTACAGATTAGGGGTACTCTTTTCAAACAAAAAATGCTTTTGGGAAAAAAACTTTAATCATAAAAGGTAATTTTTGAAGTGTGATGCTCAAACAATCTTTTATACTACGGGTTACCATGGGAAAAATGATATTGATATCCTTAAATGTTATGAACTGATGATGTTAAATATTTAGTCTTTTATTTTAGATTAAAATTGATGCATGATATTATTTAATTTATACATAATAAACTGATCCTATATCATATTTTAATACATAATTGTACCTATACTTTCATGTATATATATTTGTTGTTATTGTTGTTGTTCAGGTGCTAAGTTACGTCCGAGTCTTTGCAACCTCACGGACTGCAGCATGCCAGGCTCCCCTTTCCTTCACTATCTCCCACAATTTGCTCAGATTCACGTCCATTGAGTTGGTGATGCTATCTAATAATCTCATCCTCTGCTGCCCCCTTCTCCTTTTTCCTTCAATCTTTCCCAGCATCAAGATCTTTTCCAATGAGTAGGCTCTTTGGATTAGGTGGCCAAAGTATTGGAGCTCCAGCTTCAGCATTGGTCCTTCCAGAGCAAAATTAATAGTTTAAAAAGGGAGGTGGCAAAGCTTCTCTGAAGAGAGAAGTCTTGGAACTTCTGTCCATTGTCATTATGTATTTGGAGTGTGCTCCTTGCCACCAAGATCTGCAGTGACCTCTCTGCAAGAACCAAATCAAGCTGTTCTTCATTCAACAGATTGGATCTAATGGGTTTACAGTGCTCCTGACCCTGGAACTTGCTATCTTCCCACAGACCAGAGTAGCCTGGTGTGACACCAGGACTTCTGATTTGCATTATATGGTGGTGAATCAAAAATGATACTGTGATACTAAGATTACTGTTATGAGTTTGGGTCTGAAAGCTTGGAGAGTTTGAGTTTCTCCTAAACCCTTGCCTACAATTAGTGTAAGTTGGGGCCAGAGGAAGCAATGTCTTCAGGTCAGTTCAGTTCAGTTCATTTCAGTCGCTCAGTCGTGTCCGATTCTTTGCGACTCCACAAGATTGGTTTTGGTTGGACATCATGGAAAACTGGAAACTTTAAACAGTATCAAATCCTGGTGTGAAAAACTAGACAACCAAGCCTTGTTAAAAACAGATTTTACCCAGAAAGGAGCCGACTTTCTCCTGGTGATTTAGAGAAACCAACATCTTGTGACCCCCATGAATCACAGCACGCCAGGCCTCCCTGTCCATCACCATCTCCCGGAGTTCACTCAGACTCATGCCCATCGAGTCCGTGATGCCATCCAGCCATCTCATCCTTTGTTGTCCCCTTCTCCTCCTGCCCCCAATCCCTCCCAGCATCAAAGTCTTTTCCGATGAGTCAACTCTTCGCATGAGGTGGCCAAAGTACTGGAGCTTCAGCTTTAGCATCATTCCTTCCAAAGAAATCCCAGGCTCGATCTCCTTCAGAATGGACTGGTTGGATCTCCTTGCAGTCCAAGGGAATCTCAAGAGTCTTCTCCAACACCACAGTTCAAAAGCATCAATTCTTCGGCGCTCAGCCTTCTTCACAGTCCAACTCTCACATCCATACACGACCACTGAAAAAACCATAGCCTTGACTAGATGGACCTTAGTCAGCAAAGTAATGTCTCTGCTTTTGAATATATTATCTAGGAGTAAGATAATGACCAAGGAGTAAGCGTCTTTTAATTTCATGGCTGCAGTCACCATCTGCAGTGATTTGGGAGCCCCCCAAAATAAAGTCTGACACTGTTTCCACTGTTTCCCCGTCTATTTCCCATGACGTGATGGGACCAGATGCCATGATCTTTGTTTTCTGAATGTTGAGCTTTAAGCCAACTTTTTCACTCTCCTCTTTCACTTTCATCAAGAGGCTTTTTAGCTCCTCTTCACTTTCTGCCATAAGGGTGGTGTCATCTGCATATCTGAGGTTATTGATATTTCTCCCGGCAATCTTGATTCCAGCTTGTGCTTCTTCCAGCCCAGCGTTTCTCATGATGTACTCTGCATAGAAGTTAAATAAGCAGGGTGACAATATACAGCCTTGACATACTCCTTTTCCTACTTGGAACCAGTCTGTTGTTCTTAGATTTGGAGAAAACACCTTTATAGTTTCCCATAAGGGTGGAATGGTACACTAAGACACTGAGTTATGGGCATTGATAGTTCAGTTTTTTTTTTTTTCATGCT
Source organism: Oryx dammah (assembly GCF_014754425.2). NCBI lineage: Eukaryota > Metazoa > Chordata > Mammalia > Artiodactyla > Bovidae > Oryx > Oryx dammah. The sequence continues at coordinate 52,173,199 of NW_024070205.1, forward strand.
GAAAACTAAGGATAAAAATGACCAATACTAGCATTACCAGATGATACACAATTGGGGCTTCAAATAACTGTAATACTGTGGTAAATACTGTACACTAGAACTTTGTTATTTCCAATGAAATTAATTTAGATTTAGAATTTTCTGAATGCTTCATGTTTCTGAGATTTCTGGTTGTTTTCTGTCAAAAAATCTTATAACTAAATTTTGAAACTCTCTATGAGAGAACGCTCATCTCAAAGTAATTAAATTCAATTAGCATTCATTGAATTTTTTATATTTGCAAGAAATCTACATGAAGCTTATTAGTCCATATTAAGCTCCTGCCTCAATTTCAACTAAACTCTCGAAATACAACAATTTTCTGTTATCTTTTTCTTCTATACATAGAAGAAGATTGAGAATAAAAATGATTTAGCACATATGCATATTTGTCCAACTCTGATTATTTAATTAGCAAGTTCCTTTGCAATCGAGTTGCTACATATATGTTTTACTTGTTTTAGAAGACGTCCTTTCCCTTTTTCCTTTCAATAATCATGCTAATTAAAATATTGAGCACTTCCACTGGCAAGATTTTTAGTGAACTAAAATTTAAAAATGTACAACGGTCTCAATCAAATACTAGTACATTTAAACTTGCTCAGAAAGCAATATTCAAAGGTTATTTTTTAAAGACTATCTTGTGACAGATCCAGATGAGTTCCTGGACAGACTTGGAATACGTCAGTCCTCAAAGTTGCTGATATAACCACTTTTATATATAAAACAATATCAATAGTTTATCGAAGTTAGAGCATGGCTCTTAAAATAATTCTTACCTCTTTGTACTAGTGTCTGAACATTAGGAAGTAATTCTGACCATGGTATAAATTCACATTGCTGTATATCCACAAAATACCCAAAGATAGAATGTTCACCATTTGGAAGGTTGATACCTACATTTGAAAATGATAAATAAATAAAGAGTCTCATGCACGGAATGTTTAACTAAGAATATGATCTCTATCTGAGAGATGTGATGGTTTGGTCAGAAATAATAATTCTTCATTAAAGGTATAACCAAACACATAAAACAGGCATATCATTTTTCCTTCTAATCTTTAACTGTATAAAAGCAAAGCTTTATTATCTCTGACTTATTTTGGATCCAGAAAGTAAGATGAATCATTCATTATCTGATACTGTTTGAAATCTTACCCAGAAGTTCTGATTATTATCATGTACTGTGTATTATTCAGTTCAGTTCAGTTCAGCCACTCAGTCATGTCCGACTCTTTGCAACTCCATGGATTGCAGCATGCCAGGCCTCCCTGTCCATCACCAACTCCTGGAGTTTACTCAAACACATGTCCATTGAGTCGGTGATGCCATCCAGCCATCTCATCCTCTGTCATCCCCTTCTCCTCCTGCCTTCAATCTTTCCCAGCATCAGGGTCTTTTCAAATGAGTCAGTTCTTCGCAACAGGTGGCCAAAGTATTGGAATTTCAATTTCAGAATCACTCTTTCCAATGAATATTCAAGACTTATTTCCTTTAGGATGGACTGGTTGGATCTCCTTGCTGTCCAAGGGACTCTCAAGAGTCTTCTCCAGCACCACAATTTGAAAGGATCAATTCTTTGGTGCACAGCTTTCTTTATAGTCCAACTCTCACATCCATACATGACTACTGCAGAAACCAAAGCCTTGACTAGACGGACCTTTGTTGGCAAAGTAATGTCTCTGCTTTTTAATATGCTGTCTAGGTTGGTCATAACTTTTCTTCCAAGGAGCGAGCGTCTTTTAATTTCATGGTTGAAGTCACCATCTGCAGTGATTTTAGAGCCCCCCCAAATAAAGTCTCTCACTGTTTCCATTGTTCCCCATCTATTTGTCATGAAGTGATGAGATCAATTGCCGTGATCTTAGTTTTCTCAGTGTTGAGTTTTAAGCCAACTTTTTCACTCTCCTCCTTCCCTTTCACCAAGAGGCTCTTTAGTTCTTCATTTTCTGCCATTAGAATGGTTTTGTCTGCATATCTGAGATTGTTCATATTCTTCCCAGAAATCTTGATTCCAGTTTGTGCTTCATCCAGTCCATATAAGTTAAACAAGCAGGGGAAGCAGTCCTAAGATGGCGGAGGAATAGGCTGGGGAGACCACTTTCTCCCTCACAAATTCATCAAAAGAACATTTAAACGCTGAGTAAATTCCACAAAACAACTTCTGAATGCCAGCAGGGGACATCAGGCATCCAGAAAAGCAGCCCATTGTCTTTGAAAGGAGGTAGGAAAAAATATAAAAGACAAAAAGAGAGACAAAAGAGGTAGGGACGGAGCTCAGTCCCGGGAAGGGAGTCTTAGAAAGAAGTTTCCAAACACCAGGAAACACTCTCACTGCCGAGTCTGTGGTGAGCCTTTGAACCACAAAGGGCAACATAACTGGGAGGAAAAATAAATAAATAATTAAAACCCACAGATTATGTGCCCAATGGTAACTCCCCCAGCAGAGAAGCAGTGCAGACGCCTGCACCCGCCACCAGTAAGCGGGGGCTGGGCAGGGAGGCGTGGGCTGCATTGCTTAGAGTGAGGACCAGGCCTGAATGTCCTGAGGGCAATGTCCTGAGGGAACTATCTTGGGCTAGCAAACCAGACTGTGGGATAGCAACCACGCGGAAAGCCCTAACCTGAACAAGCAGGGTGACAACATACAGCCTTGATGTACTCCTTTCCCAATTTGCAACCAGTCGGCTGTTTCATGTCCAATTCTAACTGTTGCTTCTTGACCTGCATACAGATTTCTCAGGAGACAGGTCAGGTAATCTGGTATTCCCATCATCTCTTTCAGAATTTTCCACAGTTTGTTGTGATCCACAAAGTCAAAGGCTTTGGCATAGTCAATAAAACAGAAGTTTTAGAGATGTTTTAAGATGTTTTTCTTGAACTCTCTTGTTTTTTTGATGATCCATCAGATGTTGGCAATTTGATCTCTGGTTCCTCTGCCTTTTCTAAATCCAGCTTTAACATCTGGAAGTTCACACTTCACGTATTGCTGAAGCCTGGCTTGGAGAATTTTGAGCCTTACTTTGCTAGCGTGTGAGATGAGTGCAACAGTGCGGTAGTTTGAGCAGTCTATGGTATTGTCTTTCTTTGGGACTGGGATGAAAACTGACCTTTTCCAGTTCTGTGGCCTCTGCTGAGTTTTCCATATTGCTGGTATATTGAGTGCAGCACTTTCACAGCATCATCTTTTAGGATTTGCAATAGCTCAACTGGAATTGCATCACCTCCACTAGTTTTGTTCATAGTGATGCTTCCTAAGGCCCACTTGACTTCACATTCCAGGATGTCTGGCTCTAGGTGGTTATCTGGGTCATTGTTGGCAAATAATTGTTCACAGTATTCCCTTATGGTTTTGTTGTTGTTGTCAGTTGTTATTTCTCCTCTGTAATTTCTTATTTTGTTTATTTGGGCCCTATCTCTTTTCTTCTTCATGAGATTGGCCAGAGGTTTACTGATTTTTGTTTACTCTTTCAAAGAACCAGCTCTTGGTTTTGGTGATGTTTTATTATTGCTTTCCAATCTCCATTTTATTCATTTACTCTCTGATTTTTATTTCCTTCTTTCTGCTGACGTTAGATTTGGTTTGATCTTTTTCTAATTATTTTAGATGATAGGTTAGTTTGTTTGAGATTTTTCTTCTTTTTTGAGGAAGACCTATATCACTATGCATCTTCCTCTATGAACTGCTTTTGCTGAACCCAATAGGTTTTTTATAGTAGTGTTTTCATTACCACTTACCTCAGAGTAGTTTTTAATTTCCTCTTTGATTTCATTATAGATCCATTGGCTTTGTAGTAGCATTTTGTTTTGCCTCAATGTAATCATTCTTTTGCTCATTTTTCCTTGTGTGATTAATTTCTAATATTTTCATGATATGTGGTCAGAAAATGTGTTTGACATAATTTTTATCCTCTTGAATTTGCTGAAGCTTGTTTTGTGTCCAAGTATATGGTCACTCCTAGAGAATGTTCCATGTGCACTTGAAAAGAATATATATTCTGGTTTTTCTGCATGTAATGTCCTGAGAATATCAATTAAGTGTGTTTTATTTTATCATTTATTATCATTTATTATCTCCATTACTTTATTGATTTTCTGTCTGGAAGATCTCTGTCCACTGGCATGACAGGGCATTAATATCTCCTACTATTGTTGCATTTCTGTCAGTTTCTCCTTTTATTTTTGCTAATGCTTATTTGATTTTTGTGGGTGCTATTTGGGGTGCACATATGTTAATGACTGTAATATTCTCTTTTTGCATTGATTGTTTTATCATTATATAATGTCCTTATTTATCTTTATGGCCTTTTAAAAAAGTTTATTTTGTCTTATATGAATATTGCTATCCCTGCTTGACATTTCAGTTTTCATAAAATATACTTTTTCATCCCATCATTTTCAATCTGTGTGTGTCCTTTGCCCTAATGTGGGTTTCTTATATCTGTATATCTATTTCCTTCTTCAGATTTGTAAAGTTTTCAGCCATAATCTCTTTTTAAAAGTTATTTTATACTTTTTTAGAAAGAACTTTATTTTTAAGTGATTGGTGATTGGTTTACAACATTGGTTTGATTTCTGCCATACATCAACCTGAGTTAACCATAGGTGTACATACGTTCCCTTCCTCTTGAGTCTCCCTCCCACCTTCTGTCAGCCATACTTTTTTCAAATACATTTTTAACTCCCTTTTCTCTTTTTCATCCTTCTGGTATTCTTTCTATGTATAGATTGGAATGCATTATATTATTCAATAGGTCACATATATTCCTTTAATTTCTTTTTTGTTTCTCTCCCCTTTGCTCTTCTGACTAAGTGATTTCCATTATTCTATCTCCCATGTCACTTTTTCATTCTTTTGCTTTGTACAGTTTGCCATCATTGCCTTTAGCTCAGCTTTTGTATTAGAAAATGAGTTTCCAAATTTTAGTTGGCTTCTGTTTGTAGTTTTAGGTACTTTTACAGCAATCTGCATTTCTACTAATAACCTTTCTTAACTCTTTCAGTATTTTCATTAACTCCTTTTTGAACTTGTGATTTGGTAGACTGCAAATAGTTGTTTCATTGTTTGCTCTTTCAGAGGAATTATCTTGATCTTTTAATTAGGAGTGGTTCCTCTGCTTCTTCATTCTACTCATATCTCTCTGACTCTATGAGTTTGGAGAAATAGTTATGTACTGTGGTCTTAAAGGGCTGTTTTAATGTGACAGTGTCCCCATGTAGACTCCATGAGTCTAGTAATTTTTGTTAGAGGCTATTTTTAGTATGAATGTCTGCTTTTTCTTTCTTTGGTGTATGCTGACCATTATCCCCTTGATAGGGGTTGTGATTGGTGTTGTGATGGCCAGAGCCTACACTGGATGTTGAGCTGGGCCTCCTCCTTGTTGTGCAGTTGTCACAGTACTATTAAGGATGTTAGAGTGTGCTTATTTAACCCTCTTTTACCACTAATCTTCACATTTAAACAGATGAGCTAAATAAATATAAGTCCAATGATGAGTTTCAAATTAACATTTTGAAGTATGCGTAATTATGACTTTTCCCTTAGAACTTACCTATTTTTGCATTGCCTTCAAATAATTCACGAACAAGATTGTCAAAATCGTAGGTTACTCTTGCAGGTGAATCAGGTTCAGAACTTGGATAAAATATTATATCATCTTCATGTTCGTCTTCACGTTGTAAAGTTCCTCCAAATGCCCAAGTAAATGCAAACACAAAAAGCTTTTGAATTGTTTTTTTTAATTTAATAGGATTTTTTGCCATGTACCATGCATTTTCATCCCTGTGGTAGGCAGATGTGGAAAGGTGAAGATTAAAATTTTTAGAAAGCAGTCCAGCAATTTATTGCACCATCACATCAAAATTTTGTTACTAAAATTTTTTATAGTTAAGTATTAACATGGAAGTTTTAGAGTTAATATATAATTTACCTTTGGTAAGTTATGTAAATTATACACTGATACTATTTTTATTTTTAAAGTACCACATATGTAAAAGATTTGTAGTCAAACTTTATTTCAGGTAATAAATGATGTTCACTTTTATTTTAGGTCAATTTGTTACTTAAGAGTTCATCTGTCTCTTGGGAGAGAATCTGGTAAGTCTCCATTTAATGTAGAAAGATATAGACATAGTGAATAGTCATCCGCTCTGTACTCTTCTCAAACAAGTCCTATAGGTAGTTGAAATCAAATTGGCTAAAAGCAGGCAGAATCTGGGGAGAGTCTTCTCCAGTCTGGGTCAACCCAGGTTATCTTGGGCTGTGGGACTCTCAAGTAACATAGTGATAGCACCAATGATGATGGGGCTAATCAAAAGATTTGGGCCTGATTTCAGGATATTTTGAATGGTTCAAGATTTGGTTTTCATAAAATTACTTATAAATTAAGAAAATCTTAAAAATGTATCACTGAAGTTTATTGGCAATTATTAATGTATAATGCATGTATATAATCTTATTTGACATTTCTCCTCACATGTAAGAGTTTGTTCAGCAAATATTTTTTTGAATTCCTACTATATCTCAGTTACTCTGAACAAAACAAATATGATCACTTATTTTGGAGACAAGAAAATGAATACCAAACCATGATATGTATAAAGAATAAAGAGTCAAGCATACTGTGAAGAATATTAGTAGAGATAACTAATTTAGAGTTTGGGAGTCAGGGAAGACTTCTTTGAACAACTAACAGTTAAACTGAGACCTTAAGAATGAGTGCAATTTTGAAAAATGTATGAGGAAGAATATTTTGAGAAGAAGACATACATGTGCGAAGACCATGAGGTGAAATGGTTACGACAAGTTTGAAGAACTGAAAAAGAAATCCAGTGTCTTTGAAGCATACCTAATTAGTTGAAAAGTTTAGAAGATAAGTCTGGAGATATAGGAAGGGGATTTTAAGCTGTGCCAAAACTTCTCCTTCCACTCTAAATGTAATGCAAAGTCATTAAATGGCCATAAAACAAAGGAACATTCTAATTTACATTTTTAAAAAAATCAGACTCTTGCATATAAATACCAGGAGACACACACAAGAATAATAATCACAATCATATTTGTAAAAACCAACAAATTGAAAAAACAACTTATGCTTTGTTGTTGTTGTTGCTGTTCAGATGCTAAATCGTGTCTGACTCTTTGTGACCCCAGGGACTGCAGCACGTCAGGCTCCCCTTTACTCCACTACCAAAGTTTGCTCAGATTCATGCCCATTGGGTTGGTGATGCCATCTAACCATGTCATCTTCTGCTGCCCCTTTCTCTTTTTGCCTTCAATCTTTCCCATCATTAGGGTCTTTTCCAATGAATAGGCTCTTCGCATTAGATGGCCAAAGTATTGGAGCTTCAGCTTCAGCACCAGTCATTCCAATGAATATTCTTGGGGTTGATTTCCTTCAATATTGACTGGTTTGATCTCCTTGCAGATCAACAGACTCTCAAGAGTCTTTTCCAGCACCACTATTGAAATGCATCAGTTCTTTGGCACTCAGCTTTCTTTATGGTCCAACTCTAACATCCATACATGGCTACTGGAAAATGATAGCTTTGACTATATGAATCTTTCCCAGCAAAGTGAAGTCTCTGCTTTTTAATATGCTGTCTAGATTTGTCACAGTTTTCCTTCCAAGGAGCAAACATATTTTAATTTCATGACTGCAGTCACTGACCTCAGTAATTTTGGAGCCCAAGAAAAGAAAATCTATCACCTCTTCCACTTTTTCACCTTCTATTTGCCATGAAGTGATGGGACCAGATGCTGTGACTAGTTTTTTTAACGTTGAGTTTTAAGCCGACTTTTTCACCGTCCTCTTTCAGCCTCATCAAGAGACTCTTTAGTTCCTCTTCACTTTCTACCATTAGAGTGGTATCATCTGCATATCTGAGGTGGTTCATATTTCTCACAGCAATCTTGATTCCAGCTGTGATTAATCCAGCCTCGCATTTCATGTAATGTACTCTCCATAGAAGTTAAATAAGTAGCATGACAATATACAGCCTTGACATACTCCTTTCCCAATTCAGAATCAGTCAGTTGTGCAATGTAATGTTCTAACTGTTGCTTCTTGACCTGCATACAGGTCTTTCAGGAGACAGGTAAGGTGGTCTGATATTCCCATCCCATCTCTTGAAGAATTTTCCACAATTTGTTGTGATCCACACAGTCAAAGGGTTTAGCATAATCAATGAAACAGAAGTAGATGTTTTTCTGGAACTCCCTTGTTTTCTCTATGATCCAATGAATGTTGACAACTTGATCCCTGGTTCCTCTGCCTTTTCTAAATCTACCTTGTACATCCAGAAGTTCTCAGTTCATGTACTGCTGAGGCCTAGCTTGAAGCATTTTGAGCATAATCTTACTATCATGTGAAATGACTGCAATTGTTCAGTAGTTTGAACATTCTTCAGCATTGTCTTTGGGATTGGAATGAAAACTGACCTTTTCCAGTCCTGTGGTCATTGCTTAGTTTTTCAAATTTGCTGACATATTGAGTGCAACACTTTAACAGCATCATCTTTTAGGATTTTAAATAGCTTAGCTGGAATTCTGTCACCTCCACTAGCTTTGTGTGTAGTAATGCTTCCTAAGGCCCACTTGACTTCACACTCCAGGATATCCGGTTCTAGGTGAGTGACCACACCATCATGGTTATCTAGGTCATTAAGACCTTTTTTTGTGTGTAGTTCTGTATATTCTTGCTACCTCTTCTTAATCTCTTCTGCTTTTGTGAGGCTCTTACCATTTCTGTTCTGTATTCATTTCATCCTTCCATGAAATGTTCCTTTGATATCTCCAATTTTCTTGAAGAGGTCTCCAGTCTTTCCCGAAAGCCTTCTTACCTCTCCTTGATGTTCTCTGGAATTCTGCATTCAGTTGAATTATATCTTTCCCTTTCCCCTTTGCCTTTTCTTCTCTTGCTTTTTGCTTTCTCAGCTATTTGTAAGCCTCCGTAGACAACCACTTTGTCTTCTTGCATTTCTTCTTTTTTTGGATGATTTTAATCACTGCATCCTGTAAAATGTTATGAATCTCTATCATAAGGGATTTGATTTAGGTCAGAATGAATGGCCCAGGTTAAGCCTGAATTTTGCAATAAGGGCTGATGATTTGAGCACTGTCAGCTCCAGGTCTTGTTTTTGCTGACTGTGTAGACCATTGCCTTTAATAATTGTCTATAATGTCTTTAAAATGTTGTATAAACCATTCAACATCACAGTAATCCAAGTCTATGCCGAAACTTAAGTTGACTGGTTCTATGAAGTCCTACAAGACCTTCTAGAACTAACATCAAAAAAAGATGTCCCTTTCATCACAGAGGATTGGAATGCACAAGTAGGAAGTCAAGAGATACTGGGACTAACAGGCAAGTTTGGCCTTGAAGTAAAAGATGAGTTGGGCAAAGACTAACAGTTTTTCAAGAGAACACACTGATCATAGCAACACCCTTTTCCAACAACACAAGAGACAATTACACATGGATGTCACCAAATAGTTAAAACCTATGCTTATGAATGGACAAATTGTGACATATTTTCACAAAGAAATATGCAGTGAAAATGAATGAAGACCCCCTACATGTACGATGGATTAATCAGAGGGACATAACTTTGAACAAAAATGCAAGTCACAGAAGAACATAGTGATTCCACTAAAGTTAAAACATGCAAAGTTGAAAAATATACTGCTTAGGAATATATTAATAAACACAAAATTCAGTATAGTAGTTATCTCAGATGATAGGATGGCATAAGGTTTAGATAGGTACACTAGGGAACTTCAAAGATAAACCAGTACTTTTAAAAAAATAACTGAGTGGTGTATACATGAATGTTTGTGTATTATTATTTATATCTTGCACACACTTTATAAATATCCTTTTATGGCTACTTGCTATTTAATAAAAATTAAAAATAATATATGGTTGTCATGTTAGATATGGACTAGAAAACTGGAAAAATTTAGGAGGTTATAGCAACAGTATAGGAAAGAAATAACAAACTTTTGGTCTAGGATGCTGATGATCAAGATGTAGATAAATGAATGAATTTGAAGGCAGAATTGACAGGTAAAAACCATATTTACAATGTTCTATCATTTAAAAGCAAATGTGGCATAAATGTCTTAGGATCTCAAAATGAAATATAGGAAAGCCTCAATAGTGAAACCCTATCCTACAAAATTGTGGCAGAATTGTGGGGTGAGCACAACTATATCGCTATAGTTTCTATAATTATAATTATTGAGCATTTACTCTATACCAGCTACTACTCTAGATATCCGGCACATCACAGCATTATTCCAGTTTTATTTATAAATGAAAAAAATCAAAGATCAAAAATATTTAGTAACTTGTTCAACATTTCTCAGCTCATAAAGGGCAGATTCATAAAATAAATTCACATCAACTTTATTCCACTCTCAAATATGTAGTGTCTGGACAAACGTATTCATATTACTTAGATAACTTTCCAAAATCTGGTGATCTTGTATTAGATATACAGAGCCTCTAAATTGGAATAAAATAAATTTAATTGAATTTTGATATTAGGAAGTCATAGATTATTGGTTTATTGGCAGATAATCCTGTTTCTATTAGAGTGTTTGGCACTTAGTAGTTAATAAAACATATCTTTGAATGAATGTAGCTGACCTGTTTTCCACATCTTTGAATTTGACAGAAACTTTTGAATGTGAAATTATCTCCTCAGATGAAATGTCCTTCAAGTCTTCACCTTAAAAAAGAAAGAGAATTTTTCCACAATTAACAACAGACCTAAAATTTAGCTGGTTAATGAATGAGGTGTTATCTTTAACATGGGCTTCCCCCGGGGCTCAGCCATAAAGATCCATTTGCAATGCAGGAGCCGCAGGAAATACAAGTTTGATCCTTGGGTCAGGAAGATCCCCTGGAGGAGGGCAAGGCAACCCACTCCAGTATTCTTGCCTGGAGAATCCCATGGACAGAGGAGCCTGGTGGGCTACAGTCCACAGGGTCGCAAAGAGTCGAACATGACTGACGTGACTTAGAACACACACATGCAACCTTGACCACTGTTTACTTTGTGAACTGTCATAGAACATCCTTATTTCACATCAGTATCTTAGACTTATCAGACCAACTAGTTATCATATCCCATCAAAAGTATGTTATTTTTTCTAAGATGAGAGGAGCAGAGAATGTACCTGCAATTGTTGACATGATTATTATTTATTTGAAGAACAAATCTGTATACATATGTTCATCATTTTATTCTAGCAACTTTTTGTAAGTTTGATTATGCCAAAATAAAAACTTTAAAATATTCAAGTCACCACCATCAAATATGGTGTGCATTACAAAGTAAATAATAAATGAGTTCTAATACATGAAGCATTAAAAAAGAAAGCTGTACGTTTCAAAGAAAACTATATCAAAGTAAACATCACACAGGTACAGTTTGTAGTTGTCTCTTTTCTACTCTCCATCATTCATTTTTTCCTCAAGTCATCCATTTCACAGAGGAACACAAAGAGTGAATGATTATTGATTATTCCTTTAAGCTTTTTATTCTTTTATAATATTTGTCTTCTTTATATTAAAATAACATAGGGAACTTCTGGGAGAATGAACACAGGAATATGCTGGAAGAGTGATGCTCTCAGAGAGAGATGGAAGCTTCCCACCCTCTTCCCCTGTGCTTTGCTCATTTCTCCCACTTGGCTGTTCCTGAGTTTTATACACTGTAAGAAACAGGTGAATGGTGCTCTTGAGTGCCTTCTGTGAGTGTCATTCACACATGTTCTGGTGACACTATCTTCAAAGGAGCAGAAAGCATCCAGTTTAATCCCAGATGCATGGGGTTGTTGCAGACCAGATACTGCTTGTCTCACTAAGACAAGAGGTAATCCATCATAGAGTACGAACTTTCAGTTCTCTGTGTCTATTACTGTCAAGACTCGCAAGTATAAGATGGGATCCTTGTTTACTTCATAACCAGCAAGATAAGACATGTGGAACCTTCTTCATAGAAAGAAATTTAAAGGGAAATGCATCATTGAAAAGGCTAAAAGTTATTTGTTTTTATCAGACTGTGGAAGACTCTACACTCACATTTGAAAAATTACTGTTTAAAACAGTACAAACTGATGAGAGGTTGGTGGGATGAGAAGAGGTGGGGAGCAGTGTGGAATTGTGGGAATATTCCTAGTCTGGAAGATAGAACTCATGGATTTTGAGCACATGTGGAAAATTCTTAAAGAGATGGGGGTATCAAACTACCTTATTTTTTCTCCTGAGAAACCTGTATGCAGGTCAAGAAGCAACAGTTAGAACCAGACATGGAACAAAGGACTAGTTAAAAATTCAGAAAGAATGACAAGGTTTACATTGTCACCCTGCTTATTTAACCTATATGCAGAGTTCAGTTCAGTTCACTTCAGTCGCTCAGTTGTGTCCAACTCTTTGCGACCCCATGAATCGCAGCACACCAGGCCTCCCTGTCCATCACCATCTCCCGGAGTTCACTCAGACTCATGTCCATTGAGTCAGTGATGCCATCCAGCCATCTCATCCTCGGTCGTCCCCTTCTCCTCCTGCCCCCAATCCCTCCCAGCATCAGTCTTTTCCAGTGACTCAACTCTTCGCATGAGGTGGCCAGAGTACTGGAGTTTCAGCTTTAGCATCATTCCTTTCAAAGAAATCCCAGGGCTGATCTCTTTCAGAATGGACTGGTTGGATCTCCTTGCAGTCCAAGAGACTCTCAAGAGTCTTCTCCAACACCACCGTTCAAAAGCATCAATTCTTCGGTGCTCAGCTTTCTTCACAGTCCAACTCTCACATCCATACATGACCACTGAAAAAACCATAGCCTTGACTAGATGGACCTTAGTCGGCAAAGTAATGTCTGATTTTCAATATGCTATCTAGGTTGGTCATAACTTTCCTTCCAAGGAGTAAGCGTCTTTTAATTTCATGGCTGCAGTCACCATCTGCAGTGATTTTGGAGGCCCCCAAAATAAAGTCTGACACTGTTTCTACTGTTTCCCCAACTATTTGCCATGAAGTGATGAGACCAGATGCCATGATCTTCGTTTTCTGAACGTTGAGCTTTAAGCCAACTTTTTCACTCTCCTCTTTCACTTTCATCAAGAGGCTTTTTAGTTCCTCTTCACTTTATGCCATAAGGGTGGTGTTATCTGCATATCTGAGGTTATTGATATTTCACCCAGAATCTTGATTCCAGCTTGTGCTTCTTCTAGCCCAGCGTTTCTCATGATGTACTCTGCATAGAAGTTAAATAAGCAGGGTGACAATATACAGCCTTGACGTACTCCTTTGCCTATTTGGAACCAGTCTGCAGAGTACATCATGAGAAATGCCAGGCTGGATGAATCTCAAGCTAGAATCAAGATTGCCGGGAGAAATGCCAATCTCAGATATGCAGGTGACACAACCCTAATGGCAGAAAGTGAAGAGGAACTAAAAAGCCTATTGATGAAGGTGAAAGAGGAGAGTGAAAAAGTTGGCCTAAAACTCAACATTCTAAAAACTAAAATCATGGCATCTGGCCTCATCATTTTAAGGCAAATAGAAGGGGAAAAAGTGGAAACAGTGACAGATTTTATTTTCCTGGGCTCCAAAATCACTGTGGATGGTGATTGCAGCTGAAATTGAAAGACACTTGCTCCTTGGAAGAAAAGCTATGACAAACCTAGACAGGGTATTAAAAAGCAGAGACATCACTCTGCTGACAAACACCTGTATAGTCAGAGCTATGGTTTTTCCAGTAGTCATGTACATTTGTGTAAGTTGGACCATAAACAAGGCTAGGAGCCAAAGAATTGATGCTTTTGAACTGTGGTGCTGGAGAAGACTCTTGAGAGTTCCTTGGACAGCAAGGAGGTTAAACCAATTAATCCTAAAGAAAATTAACCCTGAATATTCATTGGAAGGCTGATGCTGATGTTGAAGTTCCAATACTTGGGCCACCTGATATAAAGAGCTGACTCATGGAAAAGACCCTCATGCTAGGAAAGATTGAGGGCAGGAGAAGGGGTGACAAAGGATGAGATGGTTGGATGACATCACTGACTCAATGGACATGAGTTTGAGCAAACTCCAGGAGATAGTAAATGACAGGGAAGCCTGGCATGCTATAGTACACGAGGTCGCAAAGAGTCAGACATGACTGAGCAACTGAACAACAACAAATGTGCCAAAAATGTTTCTTTTTTCTTCCATCTTCAATATCAAAATGGTTACACATACAAAAAGGCTTAAAGATTTATATGATCTGAAGAGAAACCAGAGTATAAAATGGCTACACACCAAAATTCACTAATTTTGATAAGTTTTTTTAAAATGCATGCTCTTATGACAGCTGTCACAGTACAATCTAACAAAAAAATTTTAAATTAAGTTAAAAGATAATTAAGTGCAGATAAAACAAAACAAACTTTTTGGCCAACCTCCAAAACGTTTTTTTTCGCTTTCTCCCTAGTCTAAGTTTCTCAAGAAAATGGTTGCACTTCCCTTTCGAGAAGGACTAGTAACTATTTTGTAACTACTTTCCCTGATGTGCAGAGGGTCCCAGCTTCCTCTATTCAGTGAGTTCTGTTCCTGAAAGCTATGTCAGGTTTGGAAATAAGCAAGGGATCATGACTTTTTACTGAGGCAGCTACCCTCAGGCTTCTGGTCATTCATCCTTGAGTTCTTATAACACAAACTAATGGACCTAGTTTGTTGCCCATATATTTTGCCCCTAGAGATACTATATACTAACCATCTTATATACTAACCATCTATATATACTAACCATCTTAATAACTCTTTGAGAATCATCTCTGCTTCTTTGCCTACTGCTGCTTCTAGTTATGCTGTGGTTTGCTAACTGGCAAAGGGAAAGAACAATAGCCCATTCAGAACCATGAGGAGAAGGGGGAAGAGAAAACCTAAATATTCTCCTTCACTTTGTCTCCCACTCATGGTAGTATTCCGTTCTCTTCTGTTCAGGATTTCTGTTTTCCCTCTCCGGAACCTTAGCCATCTTGTCACCCCAGGGATTTCTCACAATTTCTTTAATTCAACAGATCCTAACTGGGTTGGCGTTTTGTGCTAATTTGCCATCTCACCAGGAACCAAATATGGCTTTTCTGATGGCTCAGCTCGTTAAAAATCTGCCTGCAATGTGGGAGACCTGGTTCAATCCCTGGGTGGGGAAAGTCCCCAGGAGAAGGAAAAGGCTACCCACTCCAGTATTCTGGCCTGAAGAATTCCATGGACTGTATAGTCGATGGGATCGCAAAGAGTCAGACATGACTGAGCGACTTTCACAGGAACCAGATAGAACCAGTGTTTGAATGTAGACATTCTGACTCCAGAGACCATGCCTTTAGCCATAATGCTATACAGTTTTCTGAACTTTTTGATTTCTTCTTACATATATTTTAACTACTTTCCATGTATATGTTTTTGTATGATTACAGCTTACACCTAGGATTTTGGACCGTTCCCCTGCCCCCAACTATTTTTATCTCTGAGACTCTTTAAAACATAATAAAAACTATTATCCTCTGATAGAGACCTACAAGGATTCCTTATTCTATTTTTTCTTGTTACCCTTCAGCACTTATAGATATCAATTTATTGATATACTCTTTTATAAATGAGTTTTAATTTGTTCCATGTGCAAGTCTGCT
This sequence comes from Oryx dammah, assembly GCF_014754425.2. Lineage (NCBI taxonomy): Eukaryota > Metazoa > Chordata > Mammalia > Artiodactyla > Bovidae > Oryx > Oryx dammah. The sequence continues at coordinate 52,188,917 of NW_024070205.1, forward strand.
CTTGGTTCAAATGGACTGAAAACTTCTGGCTTTCCTTTCTTTCTTTTATCATCAAATAGAAGGTGATAAATAACTGACACTGACTAGCATAAAATATCACTGATATGACTTAGGGGCAAAAACTCACGTAGTTCAAAGATTCCAATTTTACTCATGAATTCGAAGAATGCATCAAGAATTCTGCAGAGAGTTGTAACAATTGTTATGTCTTGTACAGGAAACGGCTGAAATTTCTGATGTTTCTTTATAAACTGTAGTCCATCTGGGACGCTATTTTTAATCATGAATTCAAGACAATCCACTTCTGCTTTATTCATAATTTTAGAATTTTTCAGAAGCCATGACTTAACATAAGGCTCCCATCCCAGATCAACAGGATTCTAATAATAGAAAGCATAAGGTAATTTAATGTAAATAAATAAAATTACAGTGTCCACCTACTTTCTTCCTATCTCTTTATTTCACTACTGCCCCTGCCAAATAATGGTTTAGAATCAGCATTCATTAAAGGGCAAGTGATCAAAAACACCTTACAGAATTATCTTCCTGATTTTAACCACAATCCTACATAACAACAAGCAACTAGAGGATTATGTGTAGGGAGCTGTGTTGAGGCTATGCACATGTGGTAAGAGGAACTGCTTACCCAGAAAATCAGCAGTTTAGTTCAGTGGTTACACTGAGCTAAGGAGATTAGAACACAGGGCTAATCATGGCTAATAATTAATTTCATGTGTAGGGAACATTCATTCTTTGCTGTGTCTTCTATTCCTTACCACTGCACTGGTAATGCATTTCATAAGTCCTGAGAGTCATGGAGGGGCTTCCCAAGTGGCTCAGTGGGTAAAGAAACCACTTGTCAATGCAGGAGAGACAGGAGACTTGGGTTCAATCCCTGGGCCGGGAAGATCTGGAGGAGGGCATGGCAACCACTCCAGTATTCTTACCTGGAGAATCCCATGGCCAGAGGAGCCTGGTGGGCTACAGTCCATAGGGTTGCACAGAGTCAGACATGATGGAAGCGACTGAGAATGCATGCAAGAGTCATGGAATGGGCATGAAAAGCCTTCAGGGCAAACGTTCCTCGATGGAAAAATAATTCCTATCAATTAAGTTAACCTATTGAAAGAGCTACTTATGCATGGTTGTGGAAAATACTGACACTGACATTCCAATTACTGAGTGGACCGATTAAGCATAGTAACCGATTAAGCATAGTAACAGTAGTAATTAACATTCGTATTTACTTCTGGGTTAGGAGGCTTTGCTGTTGCTGCTGCTAAGTCGCTTCAGTCGTGTTCGACTCTGTGCGACCCCACAGACAGCAGCCCACCAGGAGACATAAAATTTTGTAACTACGATAGCCCTGCTGAATCCAGAGGAAACAAAATAAACATAAAATGCTGCAGATAATGACTAAATAAGAAATGTTCTTTGTTAAGAAATTTGTATCAGAAACTTACCATATAGACCATTGCACATCGGCTGACAATAGCAGGACTAGCTTGAGCTAGACTGTCCACTTCAAAGATCACTCTGATTTTACTAGTCAAAGTTATTCTCTCGCTGTTTGCTAAGCACAATGTCCTAGTGTCATCTAGCATAGAATTTAGATTTTCTACCCAGAAGCTATCCACTGGCCCATCTAAGACAATCCACTGCCAATCAAAGTCTGGAAAGAAAAATATTTGTAATGTAATTGAGAAAAACCTCACTCTACTCTCCTTACAATCTTGCTAATTTTCTCTTTTAATTAGAAAGTACTTTCTAATTAAGATGAAGAATGATGTCCTAGAAAACCCTAGAATGAATGTGCTTAAATGAGTCTCATATATATTGTGAATATTCATAACACATACTTAGCAATACTTTAAACATTGCTTTGGTATTCTTAGTTTGCTGAATTGTATAATTAACCCTTAAAATTTGAGTTAGAGAAAGATCCATGAATCTAGTTTTTCCATAATAATATTGTTTGTTTCCCCTTTCAACCCAGGAATATTTTTTGGATATGCTTCCTCTGGGAAATAAAGGGAAATAGGATGTCCTTTAAAGAAAGAATCAAGTAGACAGATGTTAAGAATAATTCACTTGGGGAACTCATTTTCTTCACTTTGCACACTCTACACCCAGCACATTGCTCCACAATATTAGAAAATCAATTGGTCAGGATACACGGATCATTATAGAAATTAAAAAAATAGTTAAACACCTGAAATACAAAAACATTCCAGAAGAACAGGAGAGTAGAGCTGGGATCCAGACAGCCTGCCTTGGGCTGAACTAACTGCCTTGGATTCCCCGATGAAAGAAATATTACGCTCAATCGTTGTACTCTCCCCACATTGAATACCAAAACTGATACACAAGATTCAGGAATCCTAAAAATGTAGAAACAATAGCAGAAATCTCTTTCAAAGTCAGGAACATAAATATACTACTGGTGGATATGTTGATATGACGTTCAACATGGAGTAGAGAAAGCCATGCCTGGGGCTTCTGCAGTAGACTGTTGGCTCTTTTGGAGCAGGGATCTTTTCACACTCTCTGTTCCCCTGGCACATAGTAAACTGGCAGATAATGGGAATATAGTTCATTCTAGATGAATATGCTTGGGTTGTATGATTTGGCCCAGGAATGTTTAGATTGTCTGAAAATACTATTGTAGGTTGCCACTGGTACTTCTAACCTGATATTTATTCCTACCTTTAGTATCTATTTGGTTCTTGTGAGATATTAATGGTCATTTGTAAAATGAATGGGCTATGTAAGTGCTAGTATTTTTATATATAATTATATATGTACACTAATATATACAAGTTTCAAATAAACACATGAGGAAAAAATAAATGGTACGAGGACAAAATATCACTCATTAAAAATGTTTTTAAAGATGTAAATAGAGCTCATGTTGGTTCAATTTTCTTCTATGTTAATCAATAATCTTTACTGAATTTATTAATAATACTTACTTTGACTTTCTGGAATTTTAATATCTTTCTCCATCTCCTTCTCAAAAATATGATAATCAGAATCTGCTGCATCAGAGAAATCAAGCTTGAAAACCTAAAATATGTAATCAATAATGTTTAAACTTTTATTTGATCATACTTTTGTACTCAAATGGTCTATATATCAATATACTTTTTTGAGTAATAAAAACATAAGAGGTTTTGCAGCTGAAAGGCCAACATGTAACCAGCACAGTATAACAGAATTGAGTTATGACTACTGGTCATTTTCTTTCAGAAAATTCTTTTAGTTGTTTTCATAAAGATAGTACATATTTTTATAATATTCAAGTAATACAGCAAAGCTCAGAGAATAAAGAAAAAGTTCTCTGAACTGCCACCACCTATTAAAAAAAAAAGACAGTTGACATTTTGGTGTATATTTTTCTTAGACCTTCCTTCACGATGGAGTTTTTATATTTTAAGGGACATAAGAATTACCTGCAGGGTTATTAAATTCTAACAACTCAACTTTGGAGATTCAGATTGAATAGGTTAGGGATGGAGCCCAAGATTTCCATTTTTAATATACTCCCCAGGTGACTCAAATACAGGTTGTTATCACGTCAATCTCCGAGGAATTCTGATCTTCATCATCTGGGGGTGTGGCACGTGTGGGGACTGTCCTATTTATCTCCCCAGTGAGGATGAGTATTATACCATCAGTTGACTGGCACTGGCCTCCTTTACCACCAAGTGTAGAGGAACAGAAGACCAAACTCTAGAGCTGTGCTAGGGGTACAGTAAGGGTTCTGAAGAGAGAGACCAAACATTGGTGTGAGCACCGTGTTTCAATCAGGTCTTAGCAATGCAACAAATAATAGTCAGGTGCTTCTAATTCCCAAGTCTCACTGGGAAGAAGAAAAGTAAGTCCAAGGCTATTTCCAATTATTTTTCCTATTACAAAAGTCTGCAATTATTTTCCCTGTAGATAAGACATTATGCTCTATGCCATTTTCCCCCCTCTAGAGAGACATTTTTAAATGTGAAATTGTGGGTCCAACATTACATATTTTAACCTTTAATAAATTCTACTAAATTTCAGTCAGACACGACTTAGCGACCAACAACAACAACTAAAATTCTTTCTGAAAGTTTGTGGCAATAATACTGCATCAATGAGACAAAAGAATGTTTGTTTCTTCACATTTTTGTTAACTCTGAACGTTTTGGCTTTCAATATTCTTAAGTATTGAAAATTTGATGAGAAAAAATCTGTCTATCATTGTCATACTTTTTATTCTTTTTTGTCTAATGCTTAGGCTAAACATCTTTACATATGTCTATTGTTAATTTTTATTTTTCTATCAATTTTATACTCATAGCCTTTCCTCCTTTCCTTATTTAGTTGCCTAATCATTTCTTATTCATCTTTGAAGTTCTTTTTTTATATTAGGAATAGTAACTCATTGCTTATAATATATACTGTAAATATTTTCTTCCAGACTGTGGTTTGTTTTAATGTTGCTTTTTGCAATCACTGAAAAAACATTTTCTCATTTATATTTGAAGTCAAATGCTTTTATATTTTGATTTATAATTTTTGGGTTCCAATATTAATTATTTCCTAACTCTGAAAATATGTCCCTCAATTTTATTATATTTTAATTATTTTACTTTATATTAATTAATTTATATTAATTAATTCATCCAGAGTTTTATTTCTGTGTGTGTGGGGGTAAAAGTCTTTCTATTTTCACACAGTAAAATGGAAAATTATATAGACAGGGGATTAAATAAAAAATGCTTTTCCTGCTGATTAGAATTATTACTTTAGCTGCATACTAAATTCCTATCTATGTTGAATATGCTTCCATTTATTTCCATTTCTCTATTAGTTCCATTTCTGTGTGAGTGCCTTACTATTTTAAAAATTTTTTCCGGACTTGAGTACAATCTTTTCTTTTCACTTCTTCATACCATACACAAAAATTAACTCAAAACAGACCAAAGATCTAACTATAAAAATATTATAAAAATCTTAGAATAAAATAAGAGAAAGTCTTTTGACTTTGAATTATGCAAAGTTTTCTTAAGTTATGATACCAAAAGGACAAGTGATAAAAGAAAAAATAGATTGGATTTATCACAGTTAAAAACTTTTGTGTTTCAAATGACACTATCAAGAAACTAAAAAGACTCACAGAATGGGAAAAAATAATGTGTTAATTGTATAAGGAATTTGATGGGGCTTTCCTGGTGTCTCAGCGGTAAAGAATTTGCCTGCGATGCAGAAGGCCTGGGTTTGGTCCCTGAGTCGGGAAGATTACCTGGAGGAGGACAGGCAACTCACGCCAGTATTCTTGCCTGGAGGCTCTCGTGGATAGAGAAGCCGGGCGGCCTACAATGCATAGCGGGGCAAAGAGTTGGACATGACTGAAGCAACTTAGCACACATGCAAGGAATTTGAGAAGGGACTTATATCCTGAATATATTTTTTTAAATTCTTAAAGTTCATTAATTAAAAGACAGATAATCAAACCAACAAGAAGATACAGTAATTTAAATATATATGCACCTAGCATAGGAGCACCAACACAGAGCAAATGATAACAAACGGAAAGAGAGCTTGGCAGCGATGCCATAGTTTGACACTCCACCTACATCAATGGACAGATCATTCAGACAGAAAATCAAGAGGAAAATATGTTTTTGTGTGTGTCTAGTTGCTTAGTTACGTCTGACTCTTTGCGACCCTTTGGACAGTAGCCCGCAGGCTCCTCTATCTGTGGGAATTTTCAGTCAAGAACACTGGAGTGAGTTGCCATTTTCCTGCTCCATGGGATTTTCCCAACCTAGGGATAGAATCAGTGTCTCCTGCTTTGCTGCTGCTGCTGCTAAGTCACTTCTGTCGTGTCCGACTCTGTGCAGTCCCACAGACATCAGCCCACCAGGCTCCCCTGTCCCTGGGATTCTCCAGGCAAGAACACTGGAGTGGGTTGCCATTTCCTTCTCCAATGCGTGAAAGTGAAAAGTGAAAGCGAAGTCGCTCAGTCGTGTCCAACTCTTAGCGACCCCATGGACCGCAGCCTACCAGGCTCCTCCGTCCATGGGATTTTCCAGGCAAGAGTACTGGAGCGGGGTACCACTGCCTTCTCCCTCCTGCTTTGCAGGTGCATTCGCTACCAGCTGAGCCATCAAGGAAGCCTAGTAGGAAAATATTGGCCTTAAGCGATACATTAGACCAATGGACTTAATAGATATATAGAGACTATTTCATCCCCAAACAGCAGAATTCACATTCTTTTCAAATGCACATGAAACTTTATCCAAGATAGATTACATTTAGGCCACAAAACAAATAACAATAAATTTAAGAAGATTTAAATAATATTTAGCATCTTTTCTAACAACAACAGTGGGAAGGAGATGAATTATTCAATAGTGTCAGAACAATTTTGCATTTGGGAAAAAATTAAGTTAAACAAACACACCAAAATAAATTATATTATTACATAGATGAAAATTTTAAAAGGCTTATTATATGTTTGTTATTAAGCAACCAGTGATACAACAATAATATTAGAATAGGGAAAGGTATTACTGAAAAGTTAAAATGTACAAAAGAATATATTGTAAATTTATTTTCATTGATTGTCAGAAATAAGTATAGCACAGATGACAAATACATTTTTAATTCTTTTAAACATACCACTCTCATATCAATGTGAAAACAGCAATAACACAACAAAATTTTATTTCCTTAGGACAAATTACTAGGAACAGATTTCTAAATCAAACAAAATGACAAGTTAAAAATATCAATATGTATTTCCAAACTACCACCAGACATGTATGAATCTCTACTTCACAACTTTATAATTATGGAATATTAGTTCTCTATTTCTAAAAATCTTTCTTAATTTGTTTGGTTTCAAGTATTATCTTTTTTGTTATTACACTTTCAGTTCAGTTCAGTCACTCAGTCATGTCCGACTCTTTGCGACCCCATGAATCGCAGCACGCCAGGCCTCCCTGTTCATCACCATCTCCCAGAGTTCACTCAGACTCATGTCCATCGAGTCCGTGATGCCATCCAGCCATCTCATCCTCGGTCGTCCCCTTCTCCTCCTGCCCCCAATCCCTCCCAGCATCAGAGTTTTTTCCAATGAGTCAACACTTTAGTAGAGGGTAAATATGGAGAAGGAAACGGCAACCCACTCCAGTGTTCTTGCCTGGAGAATCCCATGGACGGAGGGGCCTGGTGGGCTGCAGTCTATGGGGTTGCAAAGAGCTGGACACGACTAAGCAACTAACACACACACACACACAGATAGGGTAAATATAGTATATAGTAAATGAAATTCACTACTAATCTCTACTTATTACTAATGAGAATATAAACTTACAGGTTTTTTGCTATTCATATTTATTCTTTGATGAATTTTGGATTAAATAGTTTATACTTTTTACTGAAGTATTTTTGAATCTCATTAGTTTGGAAGTTATATTGGTGGTGCTGGGATCATGAGGTTATCCTCTACTTACGCTTAATCCACTGTGTTTTTCTTGAAAAGCAAGTATCTTTAACTTCATTTAATCATTTATTAATCATTTTAAAACACAATGGTACACGTACACAATGGGAATGTAAATTGGTTCAGTTACTATGGAGACCAGTATGAAGTTCGAAAAAAACCTAAAAATAAAACTACCATATGACCCAGCAATCCGGCATATACTTGGAGAAAACCATAATTCAAAAAGATACATGCACCCCAATGTTTATTGCAGCACTATTTCTAATAGCCAGGACATGGAAGCAACCTAAATGCCCATCACCAGTGGAATGGATAAAGAAAGATATGGTACATATATGCAATGGAATATTACTCAGCCATAAAAAATACCATCATCAGCAACATGGATGGACCTAGAGATTGTCATACTGAGTGAAGTTAAGTCAGAAAGAAAAAGACAAATATATAATATTGCTTAAATGTGTAATCTAAAAAACAGTGCAAAATGAACTTATCTACAAAACAAAAATAAAGTTACAGATGTAGAGAACAAACTTATAAATACCAAGGAGGGAATGGGTGGGTGGCATGAATTGGGAGACTGGAATTGACATATATACACTACTGTGTTTAAAGAGATAACTAATGAGAACCTAATGTTCTCAGTGCTCTGGGAACTCTACTCAGTGCTCTGAGTGAGCTAAATGGGAAGAAATCTAAAAACAAGGCAATATATTTATATGTATAACTGATTCACATTGCTGTATATCAGAAACTAACACAACATTGTAAAGCAACTATATTCCAATAAAAATTAATTAAAAAACCCCCCAAAATCCACAAGGTATATTTTCTGTTTTTTAATAGCTCATTACTTTTCCCTTTTTTAAACTGATCATAATAATTTTAAAACTTATGCTGCTGCTGCTGCTAAGTTGCCTCGCTAGTAAGTATCTAATGAAACTGATATCAAACATTAGATAAACAATGAAATAATCTATCATAGTGAAACAAAATAAACATTCCATACTGAACTTACATTAGCGGAATCTGAGATTTTTGATTCGCTGTCTTTGTTTGAGTATTTTGCAGTGTTTAAATATACGTAATTCCGAATTGTTGCTGATAATAATCCATCAACCCATTCCATAGTATTAGGATCCAGATGTCCATATAGTTCACTGAGAGTGATACACTTTGGATTTAAAATACAAATATCTATTTTTCCTCTTCTTCCTGAAATCTGAGAAAAATCCAGTGTGATTTTTAAAGACACTGACTATAGAACAATTGTCCAATTTTTTTGTATCATTCCTACTAGAGGTTTTAGGAGAGATCTTTCCCTTCAAAGAAGGATTCTTTATAAAGGTAGCACTTTGCAAAAAATAGTAAAAATTGACTTATTAAAATTAGCCATTATATCCAAATAATTACTTCTTAAAATTACAAATACTACAAATAAGGCTTCCCTAGTAGTTCAGCTGGTGAAGAATCTACCTGCAATGCAGGGGACCCTGGTTTGATTTCTTGGTCGGGAAGTTCTGCTAGAGAAGGGATAGGCTACCCATTCCAGTATTCTTGGGCTTCCCTGGTAGCTCAGATGGTAATGAATCCACCTGCAATGTGGGAGACCTGGATTTGATCCCTGGGTTGGGACGATCCCCTAGAGAAGGGATTGGCTACCCACTCCAGTATTCTGGCCTGGAGAATTCCATGGACAGAGGAGCCTGGCAGACTACAGTCCATGGAGCCGCAAAAAGTTGGACACGACTGAGCAACTTTCACAGACACACAAATGAATCCCTAGGAAAAGAATGGGAAAAAAGAAAACCCATCATGCTTCTAAATGGACTTAGTAGATGTAATGAAGGGACATTTCTGGAGATGGGAAAATTATCCTGATTATCCAAGTTAATTCAATCTAATTGCATGAGTTAAAATTGGAAGAGGAAAGCAAGGGAGCAAATCAGAAACAGGGCAGTACAGAAGGATCTAGAGGTATGGACAGTGGGCAAAGATCTGAGAGAGGCCTCTAGAAGGTAAGGGCAGCTTCCCGCTGACAAACAGCAAGGAAATGGGACCTACTTATTTATGCCAACACCTGAATGCACAAGGGAAAGAGTTCCTCCCTAGAGCCTCCAGAAAGGAACTCAACCTGCTGACATCTGGATCATAGCCCAGTGAGACCCATACTGGACTTCTGACTCCCAGAACCGGAAGATAATAAATGAGTGTAGTTTTAATTCATGTCATTGTGGTTATTAGTTATAGCAGCAATAGAAAATGAATAATTTCTATTTCATATATATATATATATACACAATGAAATATATAGTCAGTATATATATACTGACTATATATTATATAAATACACTCGGCCATAAAAAGAATGAAATAATGTTAGGAAGCATTTAACAGGGAGGCTTACTGTGTGCTGTTTTGGATCTTTCAGGAATTCTCTGTTCCTTATTAATTCATGAATATTCAGGAATTAATAGGAGAGGCAAGCCTCTCCTGGGTTCTGAGGAATCCAGGCATTTCCTTCATTAGTTTTTCTATATGGTGATAAGTACCATCTTCCTTTTTATGAACCATATAGTAAAAGTGATTATTTTTTCTTTCTATTCCTCTCTCTTTCATATGGATGACCTCATGTTTCCTTGTAAGTTTTGATTTTATCTCTGCTAAAAATAGCTATCTTGTAAGACAGTATAAATACCTACACAATGTTGAATAAAACACCTCTGCTCCATCAGAGCTTTGGTCCCCGTGTCTTGCTTTCTCTCTCTTTCTCTTTCAGGCTGATCCCCTGGAGTGCAGAGGCTCTCTGAGTTCAATTTCCTGCCCGGGCTTCTAAGACCCTCTCGAGAAGGCGCTCTGCGCCTTCATCCCATCGAGAGGGCACCTGAGGCCTCCATGAACAGAGCAAGCCCTGTGCTAGGGGCTTTATTGGCTTTCTGCATAAACCAAGGAATATCAGCCTCTTTCTCTCTCCTTTACGCTCTTATTGGTCGACTCCAGACCACCAGGTTCCAGTCCATTGAAGGACCTCAACAAAATATCATTTACAGCAATAGAGATGGACCTAGAGATTGTCATATTAAGTTAAGGAAGTCAGAGAAAGACAGATGATATCATATGATATTGTTTATATATAGAATCTTAAAACATGATACAAATGAACTTATTTACAAAACAGAAATAGACTCACAGATGTAGAAAACAAACTTATGGTTCCCAACTAGGAAGGGGGGGCAGGGATAAGGACTTTGGGATTAAAATATACACACTGATATATATAAAGGGCTTCCTGGTGGCTCAGGCAATAAAGAATCTGCCTGTGGTGCAGGAGACCTGGGTTCAATCCCTGGGTCAGGAAGATTCTCTGGAGAAGGGGATGGCAACCCACTCCAGTATTCTTGCCTGGAAAATCCCATGAACAGAGGAGCCTGGTGGGCTATAGTCCATGGGGTGGCAAAGAGTTGGACATGACTAAGTGACTAACACTTTCACTGTATATAAAATAATCAACAAGGACTTACTCTATAGCACAGGGAAATAAGTATCTTGTAATAACCTATAGTGGAAGAGAATGTAAAAAAAGAATATATATATATATATATACACATGAATGTAAAAAAATATATACACACACACATGTATATAACTGAATCACTGCTGTACACCTGTAACTAACCTGTAACTAACAGAACTCAATTATAAATTGAGTAAATCAATTATATTTCAATTAAAAAAAACCTTTCCCATTATGCCTCATCCAGGAACACAATCAATATTTGAGCTAGGATGTGTTTTGTCTGGAGTCAGAGTTGGATATAGAAATCAGGAAGAGTAAGATATAGTTTTAAGCTTCAGGTCATAATTGGTACTCAGACTTTATTTACAACATTCTAATTCCCCTGATGCTGGGAAAGATCGAAGGCAAAAGGAAAAGGAGAAGGCAGACGATGAGATAGTTACATAACAGCACTGAATCAATGGACATGAATCTGAGCAAACTCCAGGATACAGTGAAGGACAGAGAAGCCTGGCGTGCTGCAGTTCATGCGGTTGCAAAAAGGCAGACATGACTTAGTGACTGAACACACACATACACAACCTGGTGGCTACTGGAATAACAGATGTCTGTGTCACGATTATGCATTTCAAGCAGGAAGAGTGGCAGGCATTTCTTGCGAAAGCTGCAAGAAGGCTACAGACCCACAGAAGCCTAAAATAAGAAATTTCAGATCAAGACATACAACAGACCATCTAAGGCTCTAAGGAGAAGCTAAGGTAAGAATGTTTGAGATTAAAACATTCAAAAGCAGCTGCATATACAAGGGAATTGTGAAAGTCAGATGCAGACCCAGTAGAGATGCAGCCACAGGGAGAAAATAAGTGAAAAGACTTATACTTTCATCTCGGGCTGATCCTTAGGCTTAGATCAGTGAAGAACTATCCCAGCAGACAGCAAGTCTGTAAAGCCTGAGAAATGTGGCTCTTTTTACGAACGCTCAGTTTTCAACAATAAACAAATTCACAAGGAATACAAAGAAACATGAAAACCAGTCCATCCAAAGTAATAAACTAAACAGAAAACATCCCTGACGAAGCTCAGATATTGAACATAATAAAAAAAAGATTTTAACTGTAGTAAATATGCCCGAAGAGATGAAGAAAATCATAGCTCAAACTAAAGGAAATGAGTAAAGTGATATGAGAAAAGTAGGGAATATAAGTAAACAGAAATTATAAAAAGGAACCAAATAGAAATTACAGAGCTGAAAATATAACAGCTGAAATAAAAAATTTCAGCAGAGGTAATCAGTTAATTTGAGCAGCCAGGAAAAAGAATCAGCAAATTTTAAGACAGGACTATTAAAATTACCTTGTTTGAGGTCATAAAACAACTCTCAATACATTTTAGAATATTAAAATCAATATTCTAAATATTCTTCTCCAACTGCAAATGAATAAAAACAGAAATCAATAACAAAAGTTGGAAAATTTTCCAATACATAGAAATTTAAAAATATACTTCTGAGCAACCAATGAGTCAAAGAAGAAATAGGGAATTGAGATAAATGAAAATGAAAACACAACATACCAACACTTATGGAATACAGTGAAATTAATGCAAAGAAGAAAAAGTACAGCTATAAACACCCACATTAAAAGAGAAAAAAGACCTCAAATCAACAGTCTAATTTAAACTGTAAGGAACTAGGAAAAGAAGAGCACGGTAAATTCAAGACCAGCAAGAAGAAGGAAATGATCAGAGAATAGATAAATAGAGAATAGAAAAACAATAGAAAGAACCAATATGACCAAAAGCTGGTTGCTTGAAAAGATCAACGCAATAGACAAACTTTTAACTAGACTGTTATTTGTTATAATAGAAAACAAATAACAGGAATAAAAGCATGGACATTACTACTGCCTTGCAGATTTAAAGGATTATAAGAAAACATCATGAACAGTTGTGTGCCAACAGATTATATAATCTAGATGAAACAGGCAAATTCTTAGAAACACACACAATGACCAAAACCTGACTCAAGAAGAAATAGAAAATCTCAACACATCTATAACCAGTAAGGAGACTGAATCAGTAATCAAGGGAAGTCGCTCAGTCGTGTCCGACTCTTCACGACCCCATGGACTGTAGTCTAGCAGGCTCCTCCGTCCATGGGATTTTCCAGGCAAGAGTACTAGAGTGGGCTGCCATTTCCTTCTCCAGAGGATCTTCCTGACCCAGGGATCGAACCCGGGTCTCCCACATTGTGGGCAGATGCTTTACCGTCTGAACCACCAGGGAAGTCCATCAGTAATCAAAAACCTCTTAAAAAGGAAAGTCCAAACCTAAATGTTAGATGAGCTGACAAAACATTTAAAGAAGTATTAACATCAAAGCAAAAAATAAAAAGGAGGGAAGAGGTTCTAACACATTCTATGAGGCCAGCTACGTACCTTGATTCCAAACCCAGGCAAAGATACCACAAGAAAAGAAAACTATAGACCAGTATATATATATAAAGCACTGGCAAACTGAACTCACCCAAATATCCATCAAGGGATGAACAGATAAACAAACTGTAATGAATGGACAAACAAATATTCCAAATAATGGAATATTACTCAGCCATAAAGTAGGATGAAGTACTGATACATGCTACATCCGGGATGAACCTCAAAATCATATGTGAAAGCACCCAGAATAAGAGGTCTCATATTGCATGATTCCTTTTATATGAAATAATCTGAATAATCAGATGAAGCAAGGCAAAGACTAATAGAGTTTTGTCAAGAGAACGCACTGGTCACAGCAAATGCCTTCTTCCAACAACACAAGAGAAGACTCTACACATGGACATCACCAGATGGTCAACACAGAAATCAGATTGATTATATTCTTTGTGGCCAAAGATGAAGAAGCTCTATACAGTCAGCAAAAGCAAGACCAGGAGCTGACTGTGGCTCAGATCATGAGCTCCTTATTGCCAAATTCAGACTTAAATTGAAGAAAGTAGGGAAAACCACTAGACCATTCACATATGACCTAAAACAAATCCCTTATGATTCTACAGTGGAAGTGAGAAATAAATTTAAGGGACTAGATCTGATAGACAGAGTGCCTGATGAACTATGGACGGAGGTCCATGACATTGTACAGGAGACAGGGATCAAGAGCATCCCCAAGAAAAAGAAATGTAAAAAAGAAAAATGGATGTCTGAGGAGGCCTTGCAAATAGCGGTGAAAAGAAGAGAAGCAAAAAGCAAAGGAGACAAGGAAAGATATAGCCATTTGAATGCAGAGTTCCAAAGAATAGCAAGAAGAGAAAAGAAAGCCTTCCTCAGTGATCAGTGTGAAGAAATAGAGGAAAACAACAGAATGGGAAAGACTAGAGATCTCTTCAAGAAAATTAGAGATACCAAGGGAACATTTCATGCAAAGATGGGCTCGATAAAGGACAGAAATGGTATGGACCTAAGAGAAGCAGAAGATATTAAGAAGAGGTGGCAAGAAGACACAGAACTGTATAAAAAAGATATTCACGACCCAGATACTCATGATGGTGTGATTACTTACCTGGAGCCAGACATCCTGGAATGTGAAGTCAAGTGGGCCTTAGAAAGCATCACTACAAACAAAGCTAGTGGAAGTGATGGAATTCCAGTTGAGCTGTTTCAAATCCTAGGAGATGATGCTGTGAAAGTGTTGCACCCAATATGCAAGCAAATTTGGAAAACTCAGCAGTGGCCACAGGACTGGAAAAGGTCAGTTTTCATTCCAATCCCAAAGAAAGGCAATGCCAAAGAATGCTCAGACTACCGTGCAATTGCATTCATCTCACACCCTAGTAAAGTAATGCTCAAAATTCTCCAAGCCAGTCTTCAGCGATATGTGAACCATGAACTTCCTGATGTTCAAGCTGGTTTTAGAAAAGGCAGAGGAACCAGAGATCAAATTGCCAACATCTGATGGATCATCAAAAAAGCAAGAGAGTTCCAGAAAAACATCTACTTCTGCTTTATTGACTTCATCAAAGCCTTTGACTGTGTGGATTGCAATAAACTGTGGAAAATTCTGAAAGAGATGGGAATACCAGATCACCTGACGTGCCTCTTGAGAAATCTGTATGCAGGTCAGGAAGCAACAGTTAAAACTGAACATGGAACAACCAACTGGTTTCCAATTGGGAAAGGAGTACATCAAGGCTGTATATTGTCACCCTGCTGATTTAACTTATATGCAGAGTACATCATGAGAAATGCTGGGCTGGAAGAAGCACAAGCTGGAATCAAGATTTCAGAGAGAAATATCAATAACTTCAGATATGCAGATGACACCAACCTTATGGCAGAAAGTGAAGGAGAACTAAAGAACCTCCTGATGAAAATGAAAGAGGAGAGTGAAAAAGCTGGCTTACAACTCAACACTCAGAAAACCAAGATCATGGCACCCAGTCCCATCATTTCATGGCAAATAGATGGGGAAACAGTGGAAACAGTAGCAGACTTTATTTTTGGGGGGGGCTCCAAAATCACTGCAGATAGTGACTGCAGCCATGAAATTAAAAGACACTTGCTCCTTGGAAGAAAAGTTATGACCAACCTAAACAGCATATTAAAAAGCAGAGACATTACTTTGCCAACAAAGGTCTGTCTAGTCAAGGCAATGGTTTTTCCAGTAATCATGTATGGATGTGAGAGTTGGACTATAAAGAAAGCTGAGCACCGAAGAATTGATGCTTTTGAACTGTGGTGTTGGAGAAGACACTTGAGAGTCTCTTGAACAGCAAGGATATCCAACCAGTCCATCCTAAAGGAAATCAGTCCTGAATATTCATTGGAAGGACTAATGAAGCTGAAGCTCCAATATTTTGGCCACCTGATGGGAAGAACTGACTCCTTTGAAAAAATCCTGATGCTGGGAAAGATTGAAGGCGGGAGAAGAAGGGGACGACAGAGAATGAGATGGCTGGATGGCATCACTGACTCAATGGACGTGAGTTTGACTGAACTCCAGGAGTTGGTGATGGACAGGGAGACCCAGTGTCCTGCAGTCCATCGGATCGATAAGAGTCGACATGACTGAGTGACTGAAGCGAACTAAACTGAATCTGAATACACAAATCCATACAGACAGAAAGTCAACCAGTGGTTTCCAGAGAATGGAGAGAAAAGGTAATGGGGAGTGATTTTTTAATGGGTAGAGGGTGTTCTTCTGGAAAATTTGAAACCAGAGTGAGGTGGTAATTGCACAATGCTGTGAATGCTCTAAATGATATTGAAATTGTACATCTTAAAATGGTTAATTACATGATATATGAAATTCACTTGAATTTTACTTTGCAGTGCATGATGAATGTATACCCACCACAGAACAATCCAACTTGAGGTACAGACATTTTTTAAAGGATGTGTTTGTGTGCTTAGCAGTTCAGTTTTGCCCGACTCTTTCCGACTCCAGGGACTGTAGCCTGCCAGGCTCCTCTCTGCATGGAATTCTCCAGGCAAGAATACTGGAGTGGGTTGCCGTGCCTTTCTCCAGGGGATCTTCCCAGCCTTGGATCAAACCCAGGTCTCCTGCATTGCAGGCGATTCCTTACCATCTGAACTACAACGATACCAAGATACATAAGGGCATCTAGTACAAGCATTATAGAAGTTTCCTATGATGAAGAAGGAAAAGAAGTGAAGATAAGGAAATAAAGTAATCTAAATGAACTAAGATAAATATAGAAAAGGTCCTGAACAGATCAATTAGGAAAAGTTTTGAATCTAGGAGGAAGATCAAAACAATTCTATTACCTAAGATCTTGCCATTAGTCTAAATATTTTTATTATATTTTAAAAGCCTCATATATAAAATGGAAAAGGAAATGGCAACCCACTCCAGTATTCTTGCCTACAGAATCCTGTGGACAGAGGAGCCTGGAGGGCTGCCGTCCGTGGGGTCGCACAGAGTCGGACATGACTGAAGCGACTTTGCAGCAGCAGCATATAAAAGATATTAAACATGAAAGAATCATTAAATAAATTAAATTATAGCATAGTCATA
Organism: Oryx dammah; assembly: GCF_014754425.2. Classification (NCBI taxonomy): domain Eukaryota; kingdom Metazoa; phylum Chordata; class Mammalia; order Artiodactyla; family Bovidae; genus Oryx; species Oryx dammah. The sequence continues at coordinate 52,205,956 of NW_024070205.1, forward strand.
CACAGCGCTTCCCTGGTGGCTCAGACAGTGAAGAATCCACTTGCAATGCAGGAGAGACTCAGGTTTGGAAACCTATGACAAAACTAGTGCATGCGTGCATGCTCAGTCGCTTCAGTCGTGTCGAGCTCTTTGCGACCCTATGGACTGTAGCCCTCCAGACTCCTCTGTCTGTGGAATTCTCCAGACAAGAATACTGGAGTGGGTTGCCATGCCTTTCTCCAGCAGACCTTCCCAACCCAGGGACTGAACCCACATCTCTTAAATCTCCTGCATTGACATGCAGGTTCTTTACCACTAGTACCAGTACCAACTGGGAAGTCCGATGACAAACCTAGACAGCATATTAAAAACCAAAGACATTAGTTTGCCAACAAAGATCCATACAATCAAAGTTAGTCCCAGCAGTCATGTACGGATGTGAGAGTTGGACCATAAAGAAGGTTGAGCACTGAAAAACTGATGCTTTCGAAATGTGGTGTTGCAGAAGACTCTTGTGAGTCCCTTAGACTTCAAGGAGATCAAACCAGTCATTCCAAAAAGAAATTGATTCTGAATATTCTTTGGAAGGACTGATGCTAAAGCTGAAGCTCCAAAACTTTGGCCCCTAATGGGAACAGCCAACTCACTGGAAAAGACCCTGGTGATGGAAAAGACTGAAGGCAAAAGGAGAAGAGGGTGGCAGAGAATGAGATGGCTATATAGCATCACCGACTCAGTGGACATGAGTTTGAGCAAACTCCCGAAGACAGTGAAGGACAGGAAAGCTTGCCGTGCTGCAGCCAGGGGATTGCAAGAAGTCAGACATGACTTAGTGACAGAACAACAAAAAAACAACAAATAGTCATATGTGAGCTTCCCAGTGGCACTAGTGGTAAAGAATCAGCCTGGCAATGCGGAGATGTAAGAGATGTGCATTTGAATCCTGGGTTAGGAAGATCCCCTGGAGGAGGGCAGGGCAACCCACTCCAGTATTCTTGCCTGGAAAATAACATGGACCAAGGAGCCTGGCGGCCTTCGGTCCACAGAGTCACAAAAGAGTTGGACATAACTGAAGTGACTTAGCAGACATGCACACACATAGTCATATATACAGAATATACTTATTGGAATGATGTTGTGAGAAGTTTTTAATGACGGGGTTAATTCTCAGCATATAACATTAGATGAAAAAGCCAACATTAGAAAATTTGAAATCATTTATACATAGTACTATCTCAAATATCTATAAATATATTTAGCTTAAAAAATAATGAAAAGAAATACAACAAAGTATTTGCAGTTGTTATAAATTTCTCACAATGGTACATATTTCTTTTGCAGTATGAAACATATTTTTAATAAAACAGATTTCTGTCCACTGAGGTGTAAGGACTGAATGAGAGAATTCAAGTAAAGGTGTTTTCACCAGCATTTGGTCCATATTTAGTACTGCATGAGTATTATTTATTTTTATTATTGATGTGATAATTTACCTATTACTAATTATAATAATTGCTTGAGAATTAACAGTTATTGATAATGGATAAAGAATTATGAGCTGCCACATGAAAGATTTTGAAGCAGGATATTTCACACTAAAAGAATCCACGTAATTGAGAACCTGAGTTTCTTAGACTTTTGGACTATATTACCAACAATGAATCTTTAAGTAAGATAATTAAAATGCATACTCTTTATTAGAGTCTAATTTTATATTGAATAAAAATACGTCTTGAAAAGGTAGGAGTTATTCTAGGTATCTAAGGACGATTTAACATTAGTAAGTCTATCAAGATGTTATAAATTAACCAGATAAAATATTAAAAATACATGCTGAGAAGTCATTTCATAAATTCTAGGAGTCAAAAGCTGAAATGTAATGAGACTAAAATGTAACTTCCAATGTGTGATAGAGAATACCCATTATAGACTGAGAGCAAAATCATATTAAATACAGACATAGCAACTGCATTTTAGATAATATAAGGAACAAAGTATTACAGTTAACATTGGCTTGGAGAGTTAATCAATTTAATAAGAAAAATATATATAAATATTAGAAAAGAAAAAAAATTATAGTCATTTGAAGATATTTCAAAGCAACTAGAGGAATAACAAGTGAAACCAAAAGTTAGTAAAAGGAAATAAATGATAAAATCAGTTAGAAATAAATGAAATAGAAATGAAACGTGATACACCATATAAACTGAAGAATGAAGATAATTCAATAGATTACCTAAAAAAATAATTAAAACTATTAGTCAATTAGGTAAAATGACTAAATACAACATATATATTTTATAATTTTATTTTACACTAGCATCTATCAGTTTGAGATTCAGATGAAAAAAAATCTTGTTCACTACAATGATTCCTAACTACAAAATTCCTAGCAAGAAATTTGACAAGTAAAAAAACGTACTTCTGTAAAGAGAACAAAAAATGTTACTGAAGTATAAAATAAGACCTAAATAAAAAGAGAAATATTTTATTTAGTAGAATATTTTTTTTTCCAAACTACAATTTATCTGATTCCAAACTTATGTATTTATCTCTACCTATATGTTTATTCTGTATTATAGTTCTAAAAGGATGGATCTTAAATGATATCTTTTTTAAATTTTATTTTTAATTTTTATATTTAGTAGAATATTTACCTGTGAAATAGAGTCCCTTTCTTCAGTCAATAAGAATTCTTCAATTGGTAATAGTGTTAATGCTTTTTCTAAAATTCTTCTGACTGTTGTTTTTCCTCCACCTGTTGGACCCACTAACATCACACCAACACAAGCCTAAAACAGAATTGGAGATTTATGGCTTAATTCTAGTTTACTGATTATTCAACAAAGCTGAAACCTCAAAGTTCTTATTTACAAATACATCTCTGACTATATCCATGGACCATTTATTCAAATTATTTTTCAATTGGTTGTAATCCACGTTCTGTTTTATTGACTAGGCAAATATTAAAATCACCACAAGTCTCCCAATTTTAAAATTCAAAGAATGATTTTCATTCTTGATATTTAATAGTTTAGTTCACTTTCTAATTCTCATTTACTCCTGTGCCTTTCTCTGTGACTGGCTTCTGTAGTAAGATTTATCTGGGCTTCCTGTTCTCTATTTTTTCTCTTTTGAGTTCTGATTGTCCTTTCCATGTTAATCTTCCCTAATTCATCCTTGTCTCTCTCTCCTCCACATTGTCCCTATCCAATTTCATCCATTTGAGTATCTTTAACTATCATCTGAATTCTAATGACTCCTTTTAAAAATGTACATTTTTCTCAGTCTTTGATTCTAAATGCCAGAGTGAAATTTCAATGTGCTACTAAATACTTCCATCTGGATGTCACACTTCTTTTTCAAAGTCAACATAATCTAATCTGTATCTTTTTCCCCTACATTTGTTCTTTCTGTTATTTCCCTGCTGCTGCTGCTGCTAAGTCGCTTCAGTCGTGTCTGACTCTGCGTCCCCGCAGACGGCAGCCCACCAGGCTCCCCTGTTCCTGGGATTTTCCAGGCAAGAATACTGGAGTGGGTTGCCATTTCCTTCTCCCTAATCTAGTCAATAAAACCACTAGGTACCAACTGTCTGGGCTTCCCTGGTAGCTCAGCTGGTAAAGAATCCACCTGCAATGCAGGAGACCCCAGGTTTGATTCCTAGGTCAGGAAGAAGGGATAGGTTACCCACTCTAGTTTTCTTGTGCTTCCCTGGTGGGTCAGATGGTAAAGAATCCGCCTGCAATGCAAAAGACCTGGGTTCGATCCCTGGATTGGGAAGATCCCCTGGAGGAGGGCATGGCAACCCACTCCAATATTCTTGCCTGGAGAATCCCCACGGACAGAGGAGCCTGGTCGGCTACAGTCCATGAAGTTGCAAAGAGTCGGACATGACTAAGTGACTAAGTACAGCATAGCACCAACTGTCTAAAGTAGAATACTTGCCTTTTTCATTCTCTTATTTCTTTGAAAACTTTTGCATGATATCATCTTTTCTTTATCCCAACCACAATAGCCTGCCTTACCTTGGTGTTATGAACTGAATTTTCGTGTCCTCCTAACATTCAAATGTTGAAGCCCTATCACCCAGTGCAGTAGTATTGGAGGTGGGGGTCTTTGGTAGGCAAGCAAGTTTAGATGAGGTCATGAGGGTGGACTGCATGTTAGAATGGTGTCTTTATAAGAAAAGGAAGAAAGAGGAGAGTCTGCTCTCCTTCTACTATGTGAGGACAGTGTGAGAAGTGTCCTGCAGTTCACCATCTGCAGGTAGAAGGTTCTCACCAGAAATAAAACCTGCCAGCACTTTGATCTTGAATATCCCAATCTCCAGAACTGTGAGAAATAAGTCTGTTGTGTAAGCCATTCAAGGTATTGTGTTTTGTTAGAGCAGTCCAAATGGACTGAGTAGGTCAGATGTTAAACATCAGAGTGGGCCCCTCACCATCTCCTTTGGACTGTTACAAGAACACTGAAGAAATAACTATTTTTAACAATGTCTCACATATATACATTAAAATTTAAATATGGATAAAGTTAAAACAGCTTTTTACTTCCATTTCAACCCCTATACCTTCATGAAGGCTTTGTGATTCTCTGGTCTGATAGTCCCATTCTATAACTGGAAAGATGAGAAAGATTGAAAAAACCTTGGTTGTCAAATGGAAATTATATATTCAGGACTGCAGCTAGCCTGGTCCTGGGGCATCACGGCTTTATATGAAAGAACGGCAGCTATTTCTCTGGGAGCAATCTTATACCCCACTTAAACTCCTAAAGCAAAGCTGATGGCTCAGTTGACCCTTGATTCACAAAGATTTCCACAAACGCTTTGGTCTGGTTTACTGATGGTTCAACTAAGCTGAAACCTGAAGTGTCTTGATGTCCAGCCTCAGAGTCAGCTATGAAGAATCAAAAGAAGTCTTGTTTATTTTGCTCCCTGGGAAGAACTCCAATTCTTGGGCTTTTCTTGATGGCCTATTTGGTGTGCCATTTGGAAAACTACAGAACAGAAGATTAAAGATAATCCTATATGGGGCTTTGTACTGTGGAGACAAATGGTAGCTGCTGATCAAACTACCTAAGTCATTCAAGGGCCCATGGTGAGGACCCATTCTAATGAGATTACCCAGAATTAGAATTAAGCTGCTGATTGATTTCTCTTCCCAGGTTGCTGTGACAGCTTTCTGGATGCAACATCACACTGGATGTCGTAACACGTTCACCATCACAGATTGGACAAAATAAAGAACTGTGTGTTTCTGATGCTACCACTGAACTTCAGACTGGTGACTCCTACCAAAAGTTGACACAGTTGTCTCAGTGAGAGAAGCCACACTGCATAGGGCATGAATGACCCCCACTTACACCTCGCAGATCCTACATCAGATCTTTGATCCCCTCTACTGGGTCTACTGGTGGTGTTTCACTGATATTAACGCTATTCAAGCTATGGCCCTGCTATTTCAATCCGACTGACTAACTCTAGGCACACCATCACATCTGTTGAAAGTAATTTGTGTCATGTGTTTGAATATCTGGACCATTTGCAATGTGACAATGGTGTCAATCTTTTAATGCAAGAGTCACTCAAAAATGAGCTGATTGTCAAGGAATTCTATGGACCCTCTACACTTCCTACCATCCACAGGCATCTGGTATTATTGATCACTGGAATAGCCTTTCAAAAACTGACTCAGAAAGATTTCTGACTCTATCTCCCTTACCTTCTTTTTGTCCAAACACTTTACCAAGAAAATTTGGTCATTGAATGTGAGTTTCCCCAGAAAGGAATTGTTTCTTTTCACTTGCTTCCTGAGTAATTATCAGCATGAAACAGATAAGGGATTATACAGAACTATTTTATAAATTTGGAATTCAGTCCTGAAGACCATTCCTATTCTTCTTATGTAGAAGCCAACCATTAACTTGCCTCCCTCCCTAAACCAATGCAAATTACACCTCAGAGAAGGAATTTTTCACAAATTCACATTTCTTTGCCTAAAAGGTAAAAGAGCATCCTGTTCTGATCATTTTTTGAGGTCTTCATTGTTTTTTGGAAGACTCTTGTGTGCATATAAAAATTCAATAAAATGTGTATGTTCTCCTGTTTATCTGTTTTTGTCAGTTTAATTTTCAGACTGAGTCGGCAACTCTAAGTGGTGCCAACAGATATAAAGACTTGTTATAAACCTATGATAATTAAGACTGTGCGGTGTTTTCACAAAGATATAAATACAGGACAAATAATAAAGTATAGAAGAAGTCTATCCTTTTATATATGAAAACTTACTATATGACAGAAATCATATATCAGTAAAGAAGTCTTAGGAACAGTGGTTATCCATTCAGGGAAAGGGCTTCCCTGGTGGCTCAGATGGTAAAAAATCTGCCTGTAATGCAGGAGACCCAGGTTCAATCCCTGGGTCGGGTTTGATCCCTAGCTTGGGAAGATCTCCTGGAGAAGGGAATGGCAGCCCACTCCAGTATTCTTGCCTGGAGAATCCCATGGACAGAGGAGCCTGGCAGGCTACAGTTCATGGGGTCACAAAGAGTTAGAATGAAACTTTGTCTTTTCACTTTCTTACAGGGAAAACTAAATTCTTATGTGACATTTTAATGAAAAATAAACCACAGACAACTTAAAAGTGAGAAATGCAAGTATCTAAAAATTTCAGAAAAATTACTGAGAAAACCTTGATGAGACAGGATAGAAAAGATTTCTAAAAATAGGACACAAAAACACAAGCCATAAAAAAAGATCAATAGAGATTACTGGATTAACAAAGTCTCCTGTACAACTGTATACCATGAATATTTCTAAATAGTGTGAAATGAAAATAACCGCTGCCGTATCAACAAGCAAGAAATGTCATAGCCATCAGTGATTTCTGGCCTTCAAATGTGAATGATGGCTCCCCAAATTGTGATCCAGTGGATGCTGTGACCCCACCCCTGCCCCACCCCCCATGGTGGCTGCTGAGGAGCTGGGCAATGCAAGAAGCTGCCAGCGGCCACTGTTTAAGGTGAACGAGGAACCAGGATTGGCCCCAGATAGCTGAGGCTCACATGGAATGAGTGAGCTCAGGGGTCCCAGAGGCCTGCATCTTCCCATACACAGAACACTAAGTCCCTTAACTTGATAGCTGGTCTTTCATGTTCACTCTGCCTGCTCCCTTTGTTGCAAACTTGTATATAGCCTGACATCCCCTCCTGCCTCCTTGGACAGAAACGGTATGGACGTAACAGAAGCAGGAGATATTAAGAAGAGATGGCAAGAATACACAAAAGAACTGTACAAAAAAGATCTTAATGACCCAGATAACCATGACGGTGTTATCATTCACCTAGCCAGACATAATGGAGTCCAAAGTCAAGTGGGCCTTAGGAAGCATCACTATAAACAAAGCTAGTGGAGGTGATGGAATTCCAGCTGAGCTATTTCCAATCGTAAAAGATAATGCTGTCAAAGTGCTGCACCTGCCAGTAAATTTGGAAAACTCAGCAGCAGCCACAGGACTGGAAACGGTTAGTTTTCATTCCAATCCCAAAGAAACGCAATGCCAAAGAATGTTCAAACTATCACACAATTGCACTCATCTCACACACTAGCAAAGTAACGCTCAGAGTTCTTCAAGGTAGGCTTCAACAGTATGTGAACCGAGAACTTCCAGATGTTCAAGCTGGATTTAGAAAAAGCGAGGAACGAGAGATCAAATTGCCAACATCCATTGGTTCATTGAAAAAGCAAAGGAGTTTCAGAAAGACATCTACTTCTGCTTCACTGACTACGCCAAAGCCTTTGACTGCGTAGATCACAAGAAACTATAGAAAATTCTTCAAGAGATGGGAATACCAGACCACCTTACTTGCCTCCTGAGAAACCTGTATGCAGGTCAAGAAGCAACAGTTAGAACCAGACATGGAACAACAGACTGGTTCCAAATTGGAAAAGGAGTACATCAAGGCTATATATTGTCACTCTGTTTATTTAATTTATATGCAGAGTACATCATGCCAAATGCCCAGCTGGATGAAGCACAAGCTGGAATCAAGATTGACAAGAGAAATATCAATAACCTCAGATATGCAGATGACATCACCCTTATGACAGAAAGCAAAGAGGAACTAAAGAGCCTCTTGATAGAACTGAAAGAGGAGAGTGAAAAAGCTGGCTTAAAACTCAACATTCAAGAAACTAAGAGCATAACATCCTATTCTATCACTTCATGGCAAATGATGGGGAAACAATGGAAACAATGACAGACTTTATTTTTCTGGGCTCCAAAATCACTGCAGATGGTGACTGCAGCCATGAAATTAAAGGACGCTTACTCTTTGGAAGGAAAGTTACGACCAACCTAGACAACATATTACAAAGCAGAGACATTACTTTGTCAACAAAGGTCCATCTAGTCAAGGCTATGGTTTTTCTAGTAGTCATGTATGGCTGTGAGAGTTGGACTATAAAGAAAGCTGAGTGCAGAAGAATTGATGCTTTTGAACTGTGGTGTTGGAGAAGACTCTTGAGAGTCCCTTGGACTGCAAGGAGATCCAACCAGTCCATCCTAAAGGAAATCAGTCCTGGGTGTTCATTGGAAGGACTGATGTTGACGCTGAAACTCCAATATTATGGCCACCTGATGCTAAGAGCTGACACATTTGAAAAGACCCTGATGTTGGAAAAGACTGAAGGCAGGAGGAGAAGGGGACGACAGAGGATGAGATGGTTAGATGGCATCACCGACTCAATGGACATGAGTTTTGGTAAACTCCGGGAGTTGGCGATGGACATGGAGGCCTGGCATGGGGTTGCAAAGAGTCAGACATGACCGAGCGACTAAACTGAACTGAAAATGAGGGATCAAATAACAAAGTCTAGATAGTTAATTAACAAACCACTTTACTTTGAAGAACATTATAGTAGATATCTTTTATCATAATTTTCTTTTCTCCTTGATCACACCTATTTAAACACAGGAGCAAATTGGTAACATGACATTCTACACTTACCTGAAGTTGATTATAAAACTGTATGATTCTCTCTTTTTGAGCTGGCCACTGTTGTAAGCCCAATTGTTGTGTTGCAATCTCTATTAGTTTCTTAAAGAAAAAAAATACATTAATTTAAATTTCATTGCAAATTAAACTCTTAATATGTAATCCTACAAAATCTCTCTTAACTAGGTAGCAAATACAGTGCTTTACAATGGTATTTCTTAATTTTTTAGTTCACCAACTCCAAAATAATGAAAACATTACTTCCCCCACCAAAGTAAAATACACAGAAAATGTTATGATCACAGACCCCCAGGTAGCAAATTCATAGATCCTCTCCCAGTTTAAGTCATGCTTTATGATGCATTTAAGAACTAGCTGTTACCACAGTATAATTGTCTAATTATCCTACAGTGAAGAAAAGGTAAAAGATTCTATATCTTTGTGGAATTTTTTGAAAGGAGAACAATGATAAGTATTTTTATTTTTGTTTATTTGTTAATCTGTGTTTAACTCTAATCACCATTAAAGTTGATTTTCAATTTTGTAATGACTGTTTTACTGTTTCAATGTTAAGAATATTCTAAGATAGCAAAATTTACAAGATGAAAAATAGCAAAATTTACAAGATGAACAACTTGACGTGGTTATACATTAATCATCCCAGGAAGCGGCTGCACCTTTGAAAGATATTTAATATTTCAACACAGGAATTATAAGGGCAGCATGACTCCTCCTAAAGTGGGGTTTATTTCAATGTTGATATAATTGGTAACTATGTCTACAGAAAAGGCATGATTTATCTTTTTTCTCACTAGCCTCTCCTACACCATTTCTCATTCCTTGCATTCCTACAATAGGAAACAGCCAAAGAAAACACAGACACTCAGCAAGACTGTACAAACAGAGGAAAAATAGACTCTATGGAAGGCTAACTGGAGGTAGGAAATTATTTTTGAAAAGCAACCTCTTCCAAAGTTGATGAGACTGCCCACTTATGGCCTGTACTGCTTGCAGTTTCAGATGTAGAAACTAGGAATCTCTGCAGTTACTAATACAAACCTAGATACTGCTTGAATACAAGTGAAAAGTCACCCAAGTGTGGAATAAAGATAGCATGGAATGCACAGAAGATCAGAAGAACTGGGATAATAAAAGAAGACATATTCAGATATACTCGGGTCACCCCACCTGGTGAAGGTTTTGAAATAAAATCATAATCCTGACCTAAAATATTTATGGCTGTATAAGATGTTCATTGGAGTTAATTGGATGACAAAATATATGTAGTTCTTATAGCATGATATGGTTTTAGTAATTCTCAGGTTATCCTTTTGTTGCTCTGAGATAATGACCCTTGATGCTAAAGCTGAAACTCCAGTACTTTGGCCACCTCATGCGAAGAGTTGACTCATTGGAAAAGACTCTGATGTCAATTGGGGGCAGGAGGAAAAGGGGACGACAGAGGATGAGATGGCTGGATGGCATCACCAACTCGATGGATGTGAGTTTGAGTGAACTCCGGGAGATGGTGATGGACTGGGAGGCCTGGCGTGCTGCGATTCATGGGGTTACAAAGAGTCGGACACGACTGAGTGACTGAACTGAACTGAACACACGTTGAATACTGCTAAAGACAGTAATGTGAATAAGTTGAATAGACTCCAACTTATTCCACATGCAATTCAGATTCTTGTATCACAAATGAACAAGAAGTATAAACAGCACACCTACAGGTTATTTTTTTAATAACATGTCTTCATATGTGGGTGCGTCATATATGATTGATTGGTCATTGTGTAAGCCATCAAAAATACACCATTAAATAAGAGACTGAATTATTCCACACTTAATATTAAAATCATAACTTTAAATTATCTTTGTGCCATTTCCATGAGCCATATACTACAATTTGGTAACATTTTATTAAACAGTTGAGAGCTTGCATATTTATCAATGTAAAAATTATACAAAGGAGGAAGTAGCTGAATAAATTAATATTCTCATATATAAAACTTTTCCATAAGCTATAAATTAACTTGTAAAACTGATGAAAAGGTGAATAAATAATGAGGTTCACAAGTAAAATCATTAATCTACATGTAGAAATGTTATTACAATGCTAATGTTATTTGTTTTAGCTGTGTCTTGAAAAATGTTAAAAGTAACACTGGAAGGACTTAAAACTTGTAACTGTAGGAAGGAGAGTAGGAAATTTGCACAGTCTCTCTGAGAAGAATAGAAAGATGTTTACATAAGACAGAGAAGGAACACTTGTCAACGGATATTTTTCTCCTTTTTATAGCAAAATGAAAATCTTTAAAATGCAAATGAAATCTTCAAAATGCAGGCAAAACTTAGATGCAAATATCCACTGTCTTTCTCCTAGAAACCACACAGCAAAAAGAAAAAAATCAAATTGCATTTTCATTAAAATAATGAAACAAAGAAAATCTAAAAAATGTAAAACAAAGATAAGTGCTATGAAAAAAACTAAGCATGGTTTAGAGTCTGGACCTGTGACTTGTTGGTCTGGAAAAGTCTAACTCATTTAATCATGTGGAACAAAGAATGTTACACTATATGTCTCCTTCAAAATTACATCTTAAAAGGGCTTATAGAATACCAAAATTCATAACAAGAGAATTTATACTGAAATTAAGAATACAAAGGCAAATGAAAAATTTTAAAGCTTCTGGAGAGAAAGAACAGATACATTACAAAAGAACACATACTAAGGTGACACCATTTCGAGAGCGGAGCAAGAGAAAATGCAATAATATTTTAAAGATTAAATATTTTATTGTATTAAATGAAAAGAACCTTAAACTTAGAATTTTATAACCAGCCAAACTGTAATCTAAATATAAAGGCATATGAGAAATAGTTGCCAAAGTTTTGTCACACAAAACCTACTTGAAAACCACTGTTGGAAGAAGTGCTAAAAAAAAAAGGAATACATTGAAGTCTATAAGAGGTATGAAGAGAAAGTTTTACAAAATACCTTGTTAGTTTACAGTATTCTAAACACATGCACATGCCTGTGTGGGCAAACATATGTGTTTACAAAAACTAGGCCCCAGGAAAAGGAAAAAAAATTCCTATAACAAACATTTATGATATGACATATATAACATTGAGAGTATGGGGAAGACCAAAGAGTGAGCTAAAGTACTTGTTTTGAAAGGGAAAATATATAGATATTGAAAAAATTAATAAATAGGAACAAATAATGCTGGATGTCAGTGTTCAGTTAAGAGAGGCACCATAGAGAATAAACACAAAATAAACAGAGAAGAAAATTCAGTCTATCCCACAGAGAGCAGAGCAAGAGAGAAAACAATGAAGAAAAAGAAATTAAATAAATATTATAACAGTAATGAATTTTAAGATAACAGAATCTATAATGAATATAAAAAGTTAAAATCAACACAGGACAGATAATCACAGACTGAATTACAAGAAAACAAAGTCCACTGATACATCTCCCATAAGACTTATAGTTCCAGCAGAGAAACATAGAAAGTTTGAGAAATACAAGGATGGAAAAAGAGATTCTAAAAATATGAATCCACATAAAAAAGTTGGATAGAAATCTTAATATCTGACTAAATAGGTCTTAAGGCAAGACATAGCATACAGTCCAGAAAAAGACATAGTAGTTAAAGAATAAACAAACATACGCAACTTATAATGTCAAATTATATAAAGTAACAATTAACAGATATGCAAGACACATAGATAAAACAATAATTTCAGTTAAGATTTTGATATACCCCTTTCAGAAAATGATAAATCAGTAAAAATAGATATCAAGCTCTGAAAAATATAATTAATAGGCTATATATATAACTTTATATCCAATAAGCACAAAATACATATATGAAACCCTTACGAAAGAAAAGCCATTTATTAGATGATATGGGCACTCTGAATAAAGGTTATCTCAAAAGGATACATACATGAATTCTAGCATATAATCTCCAATTAAAACTATAAAACCATTTGGTTCTGAATTTTGGGGAGGAGGGATGGGAAGAAGTTGCTTTGAGTATCTTTAAAAATTGTTTTTACTCAGTGATCACTTCCCATTCCCTGTTGCTTAATGCAACATGTCTATAGCTTTATGTTTATTAACTTAGGTTGTTCATAATGTTCTCATCACTTTTAAATCTTAATATCATTGTTTCTTTTTCAATTATTAATCATTCTTGCTTGAGGTCTGTATACAATCAAACTGATAACTTTGGTTTTGTTGTTTTTCCTATAGTTTTTATTCTTTATTTGGTTGATTTCTGCCCTTTCCTTCATTATTTTCATTGGTTTCATTTCAGAGAATTTGTTTTATTGCTCTTTTTCCTAGTTTCTTACTTTAATGCTCAGTATGAGAAAGATAATCTGGTCGGACCAAATTGTGAAAGGCATTATGGCCAAGATAATTAATTTGACTGTTGTACTAGAGGCAATATTGCTTCAACAGCTGCTTTGGTGGTGTGATCAAACATATGTTTTAGGAAAGCAGCTCTGGTGGCCATCTGACAACGTATTAGAATGCAGGGAGTAGCAGCAGGTTGTATCATAGTAACAGAAGACACTGACAGCCTACCTACACTAAGGCAACGACTGTATGGTTTTATATACATAAGAGAAAGTATAAAGGGCTCTGTTTCTTTACCGTCTAAACCACCATGGAAGCCCCATAAATGACTTTGAAATTGTGTCACTTTAATGATCACAAAGTATTTACACATTAAGGTCTTTATTCATAATTCTAATACAATTTGATTCTCTAAGCACCTTTTGAAAGTAGGAAGAGCAGACAATATCATTCTCACTTGAAAGATGAGAAAATTGAGGAGCAAAATATGTGTTAACAGCCTTCCTTCCTTAAAGGTACACAATTTGTTCTTGTTTCCATTATGCCAAGATGTACTAAAAGTTCTTCATTCATGGGAAATATATATCTCCAAGTATTTTTATGTCCCAAGTTATAACATGAATAGAGAATTTCAGGAATAACTAAATTTTAAATTCACAACTATCATAGTTTCTTAACTGATATTCTACATATAAATGATTTGTAATGATTTTCAAAGGTCTTATTACCTCCAAGACAATCTGATTTACTTTTGAAACTGTTGCTCCACAAAAAATATCTCTCATAATCTTTTCAAAAAGTAGGACATCTTTAGGAAGAAACTTTGGTAAACTAGCTTCTCTCATTGCTTCAATAATTATCAGAGTTTCCTCTGTTTCAGAAATGTCACTGATGTTACTTTAACGGTAGAAGAAAGCAAAGAACAAGTTAGCAAGTTTGTTTTGTTGATGTTAAAGACCATTAATATTCTTTTTTAGTGGCGGCTATCCCAATACCTTTTCTTCCTCTCCCCACTGCAAAGCAGCTATGTGGTTTGGGTGAGGTTAATCTGGTTCCCAGCTCCAGGGATGGGCCCTGACTGACTTAGAACTCAGGGTAATGCTATTTCCCAGCCAAAATAGAAATATATTCAGGTTAACATCAAATGATAAATAAAATGATTTATTAAAAATCCCTAGGATGACTAGAAAACTAGTCTCGCAGGCTATGTAGCCGGGAACAAAGTTGAGCTATAGAACCGGTTCTGTGAGGACATGGCTGCCACTATCAATGGCTGCCACCAGAGTGCAGTGCCTGTCGCATCTAGAGCCTGATGCTTGCACTAGAGTGGCTTGCTGTCTCTGCTAATTTTTGCTAAATGTCTGCAGCTGTTGCCACTGCTGCCACCCTTGCCAGAGTGGACTCTGTGTATAGCCTATTTCTTTTTCCTCTAGTTTCAGGTTCAGAGTCTAGGGTAACTATCTCTGATTTGCCGAGGTTGTATGTCTGAGAGAGTTTCAGAAAGCAAGCATATGTCATAACAAATATTCAAGAAGTGAATATAACCCCAGCTCTAATCAATCAATACATAGCAGTCACTTGGACACAGCGATTCAGGGGTAGACAAATGAATTGTCCTCTCAGAGTGGTTTGGGACTTCAGTTCAATGGTGTAGTTAGCTCCATTTTTTATTAGAAGCCATCCTGCTACCAAAAAGGAAGCCAGTCTAAAAATAACCCAGACATGGAGGACTGCAGTGCTTAGAATATCTCAGAGAAATAAAAGGGAAACTCAAACCAAAGTGATTATATCCTGCCCCACCTCTGGATTTTCTGATTGGGTGAAACAGTAAATTCCTTCTACTGTTTAAGCCAACTTAATATTTTTGTTAATTGTAACAAAAGTTTTTGATATATTGTTATCACACAGTTTATTGCCACATATAATATTTTGTATACTAAACACTCCAGTACACATCTTTATACATTAAACATGCAGTCAACAGGGGAAAAAGTAACTGCATGTGGTATAGTATGACTTTGGAGATAGAGGGGAAAAAACATTTTCCCTGCCCTAGCATCCCTCCCATACTCTTGTCTACTGATGTCTGAAATTCTTCATTTTGGTGATAACTTTTAAGCCTTTGCCCCATAATAAAAAGAGCTAATAGATAACATTAATTGAGTATTTTTTTTTACTAGGACTTTTTCTTAATTGTTTAAGAAATTTCATTAATCTTTTCAAAAGCTAAGAAGTAAGAAAAGTGATACTCAGAAAAATGAAATAACACACTCAGTGTCATATAGCTGGTAAATGTCTGAACTGGCATTTAGTCAGGTCTCTCTGACTTCAAAGTCCATTTCTACAAGCACTCTATCTTTACGGTGGAAGACTCACTGAGTTGGCATCAGCTATTTACACATTCCTCTGTAAATACATCAGTAAGTCTTTTTTCTGAAGGTGTTTTGGTAGAGAGGGTGAGAGTCGACCAGAAGCCAAAGTGAGGGGCCACACCAGAGACAGAAGGGTCCCACACTTCCCTGCTAGGGATCTAGTAAGTAACCTTGACCTTTCCCACTTTTTTCTCAAGCCAGATTTTGCTTTACATTAAAAGAAATTCTAAAAATAGGGATAACAGTATGTCTGGCTGGGGAGTAACTATTAGGTATAGATAAAGAGAGATAATAGCTTATATAAAATACAGTAAAATTGTTACAATACAATGTTTTTCACTAAAATTATACAAAAGAATAACTTAGGGGATGGCATCTGAGATTACTGTGGGGACTGTCTTGCAATTTAAGAATAAAAAATAAAACTTCTAGACTAAGGTCAACTAAAGTTGAAGACAGATGAAACAGATGGGAATACCAGACCACCTGACCTGCCTCTTGAGAAACCTATATGCAGGTCAGGAAGCAACAGTTAGAGCTGGATATGGAACAACAGATTGGTTGCAAATAGGAAAAGGAGTACATCAAGGCTGTGTATTGTCACCCTGCTTATTTAACTTGTATGCAGTGTACATCATGAGAAACACTGGGCTGGAAGAAGCACAAGCTGGAATCAAGATTGCTGGGAGAAATATCAATAACCTGAGATATGCAGATGACACCACCCTTATGGCAGAAAGTGAAGAGCAACTAAAAAGCCTCTTGATGAGAGTGAAAGAGGAGAGTGAAAAAGTTGGCTTAAAGCTCAACATTCAGAAAACGAAGATCATGGCATCTGGTCCCATCACCTCATGGGAAATAGATGGGGAAACAGTGGAAACAGCGTCAGACTTTATTTTTTGGGGGCTCCAAAATCACTGCAGATGGTGATTGCAGTCATGAAATTAAAAGACGCTTACTCCTTGGAAGGAAAGTTATGACCAACCTAGATAGCATATTCAAAAGCAGAGATATTACTTTGCCAACAAAGGTCCGTCTAGTCAAGGCTATGGTTTTTCCAGTGGTCATGTATGGATGTGAGAGTTGGACTGTGAAGAAAGCTGAGTGCCGAAGAATTGATGCTTTTGAACTGTGGTGTTGGAGAAGACTCTTGAGAGTCCCTTGGACTGCAAAGAGATTCAACCAGTCCATCCTAAAGTAGACCAGTCCTGGGTGTTCATTTGAAGGACTGATGCTGAAGCTGAAACTCCAATACTTTGGCCACCTGATGCGAAGAGCTGACTCATTGGAAAAGACCCTGATGTTGGGAAGGATTGGGGGCAGGAGGAGAAGGGGACGACAGAGGATGAGATGGCTGGATGGCACCGACTTCATGCACACGAGTTTCAGTGAACTCCGGGAGTTGGTGATGGACAGAGAGGCCTGGCGTGCTGTGATTCATGGTGTCGCAAAAAGTCGGACATGACTGAGTGACTAAACTGAACTGAGCTGAAAGTTGAAGAAAAGCATAGTTAAATGTAACTTTTAAAACCCGTTTTGATTGTTTTCATGATACCAGTTGTTTGGAATTAGTTAAGACATTTTGCGGCCCAGTACTGTGGTCAGTTTTACAGTTTATTTTCTAAACAAAAGGGGAGATTTAGAGAAAAACAGATAAGGCTGACTGTAGTAGGCAAAAAAATTCCCCCTTCTTCCCTACTCCCCCAACCCCACCACTATATTAACTTCCTAATCCCTGGAACTCTGTGAATATTATCTGATAGGGCAGAAGATCTAATTGAGTTAAGAATCTTGAAAGACGTTTATCCTGAATCATTCAGGTCTAAGTGTAGTCACATGTCCCTAATACCAGAGGAGACAGAGACATACAGTCGAGAAGGTGACGCGAAGGTGACGCGAAGGTGAAGGCAGAGGTTGGGATGATGTGACCTTCCACCAAGGAATGCTGGTGACCACCAGAAGCTAAAAGAGGAAAGGAACAGAATCTCCCAAGAGACTCTAGAAGGAGAGCAGGTCTGTCCACAACCTTGGTCTCAGACCTCTGACCTCAGATGCTACAAAAAGATTCATTTCCATTGTTTTTGGACATCATGCTTTTGTAGCAGTTTGTTATGGAAGCAGCCCTACGAAACTAACACACCTTTATTATTTTCTTAAATGTAAACACCTTTAAGCCCTATCTGGGGGTTAGAGTTAGGCTGCATCAACACAATCTATAAAGAGAAGAGAAGGCAGAAAAAAGGGAGGGTTGAATCACCATGCATAAAGAAGTGAGAGAAATCTGTAGTATTCTCAATCCTAAGAGACAAAATTAGAAACCTTACAAAGCACTGGGTGGAATCAAAGGAGAGGAAGGGACAGAGAAGGGAAGAGAAGAGAGGCAAGAAGAACAATTAAAAGACGGTAAAGCGTCTGTCTACAATGTGGGAGACCCGGGTTCGATCCCTGGGTTAGGAAGATCCCCTGGAGAAGGAAATGGCAATCCACTCGAGTATTGCCTGGAGAATCCCATGGACAGAGGAGCCTGGTAGGCTACAGCCCATGGGGTCGCAAAGAGTCGGACACGACTGAGCAACTTCACTCACTCACTCAAAGGAAGGGTCAAGGGACTTTTAAAATGCAAATTGTCTAATATTCATTTTTAAATTGTTCACTGTGCTTTCCTCTGACAAAAAAATACATTCCCCAGTCCTTTTCATAACACAGTCAGCTTCACTTAATCACATCATGTGTGTGAAGGTTTGGGAGAATCAAAGAAGGGTGGCTGTTACCCTTGGAACAGAGAAAAGAGAGCTACTTTCAATGGCAGGAGACAGACAGAGAGTACCCTGGAAATGGGAACTCCAACAGCAGGCAGCTGTGAGAACTTTGAGTTTTCTGTGATTTGCAGAGAACAATGAAGGACTTTGAAATGAGAAGAGTACCACTATCCTTGGAATATTTATTCACACACAGAATTAAGTGAACATAAGAAAGTCTGAGGACTTGAAAGTTCCCTGTCCTAGTGTTTAGGATTCTGGGCTTTTCCTGGTGTGGCCTGGGTTCAATCCCTGGTCAGGGAACTGAGATTCCACAAGCTGCATGGTGTGGCCAAAAAAAAGACTAAGGACGTGAGGACATTAGGGAGCTGATTACTTGGTACTATTTATCTTTAATTTTATAAAATTATAAGACATTTCATAATAGACACCTATTTACATTCCATCTATATTATACAGGCCATTTTGCAAGATATGCTACAGTTCTTTAAGAAATAAAATATTACAGTGGAGCTATAGCCTATTCCTATTGTTTTCTCCTCCCATGAAACATTCTGTACTTTTGTACTGTACTTATAAACAATCTATAACATTTATTGTTTAAACATTTCATGTAAATAGTACATTGATGTCTTTTTGTAACATATTAAAAATATTTTTTAATAGGTGATACATGAATACAGCCCCAAATCCAAGACAATTCAAAAAGTACACACCTTGCCAATAATGGAAAGGAATGCCTGCTTCTGTTTGGTCTCACCGGTACAAAGTTCTGAAAACTTAAAACCTTTTGCCCATCTGATAAGTGAGAAACAAGTTTCAGAGTAACTGTAGTGTACATTTCTCTCATTATGGGTGGGGTTGAGTGTATTTTCATATATTTAAAGGACTTTTATGTCTCTTTTTTTCTGAGAACTGTCTGTTGAGTTCCTTTGTCCATTTTTCTATATGACTGTCTTTTTCCCCCAGTTTTCTAGAAATCTTTATATACTAAGAGGATGAGTTATTTAACTGCAACAGGAGCTGCTTATATCTTTACTCTAGTTTTTCATTTGTTTTTTGACTTCACAAAAAGTAATTTTTGACTACTATAAATTATTTCTTTTATGGCTTCTGGATTTCGAGTCTGGGAGCTCAGAATTATTTTATTTTATCTTGTTGTCATTACTTAAAATTTCACACAGTATTTTCCCAGTATTGTGTAACTCCCTTTTGATCTACACTCAATTCAAAATTCAACTGACCATTTACGCTCCCGTTTCTTCTTCCCAGCCATCACTAAAACTGTCTTCAGAGACCTCAGGCCAAAATCATAATGATCCTAGCAAATATTAAAATATTTGAGTTATTAAGTTTCTGGAGAAAAATGAACAACTTGGAAATAAATGCATACAATATACTGTTAAATCACTAATCATCTATGCTATGAAGAGAAACAGTGTTATGAATTCAAGAAACCCTCAGTTTTGGTTCTAATGTTCTCACTTCTTTCCCAAACTTGTCCTTCTATAAGTCTCCTTCAAAAAAAAAAAACAAAAAAACGATTAACAAGTTTCAAAGAAGTTAAAAAATCATTATCTGAGTTAAGTTTTCTCTAAAATGGAGAGCTGGATTTAAAGAATATACTGTAAAAATGAACGCTTTGGAGATAACCTGGTTAGCTGCCCAAACCATTCTGGGTTATAAATAAACACAAAGTTGGCATGACCTAGAACAATAATTTTCAAACTGGGGCATTCAGACTAGCAGCATCATGAACACTGAAAACTTGTTAGAAACGTAAACCCTCAAGCCCCACCTCAGACACCTAGAAAGTTGGTGGTAAGGTCCAGCAATTTATGTTTTAAAAAGTCCTGCAAATTATTCTGATGCACTATAAAGTTTGAAAACAACTGCTCTAGATGTAATCTTCCTTGCAGGGAGAAGGTAGCCTATAATTTAAAATTAGAGCTACTTGACTGCTCTCTCCAGATCAGACCCCAGGGAAAGCTTGGAACGTGGATTTACATATTGCCTTATACACAAGTTGCATGGACTTGATATGCTGATAGGAATTTTAGTTCCAGGTCATTCTTGGACTAATACCTGAAAAGTTATTATTTAATGCTTCATGTAATCACCTTTACTTTGATAAAAAACAGTTTGTTACCTGTTGCGAGAGTTGCTTGCTAGCTAATTCGTAAATGTTAACTAGCTTTCCAGAAAGTAATTTTGCAGATTTGAAACCAATAGACAAGAGCATTACTTCAGCAATCATTTGATAATGGGGAGCCATCATTGCCACTGGGCGAAACAGAGATTTTAAGTTATCTGGGAGCTCCACACGACCTTTGTATCTTAAGAGGAAAAGAAAAACAAAGAAACAGAAAACATCATGTTTCAGTTTTTCACATGAGAACCACATACATTTCTCCCAAATAGTAATTCTATTGCCTTTCTATGTGACCTTTATCTGAAAACAAGTTTACAAGATGGTTTCTATTGTGCTTTTAACTCACAGAGCTTCCCAATTTATGTACTTTTCTTCCTGTGCCTCCTCCCACGGTTTACCTCACATTAGTTCCCTGATTCCATCAACATTCCATCAACACATACTTATTGAGTCTGCCCAGTCTCTGCTCCCTGTAAACCACCATATTGTTACTTCTGCTACTTTCATTAGTTTTTCTGCCTGTTTTCTCTTTGTGACTGACTACCAACCTTTTCATTTCTCTCTGGCTATTCATAAAGTGGAAATTTCTCTTGGTCAGAAGCTTAATGTGATATCATCCATATGGACAAATACAGAGCTGTAGCTGCTTATAAATGGTGTGGGCAGTTGGAGGGGTTCAGAGGCATGGTGGTGGGTGAGTGATGAATATACAACGTCAGCCAACTCTGTCTATGGATAAGATTTTAAAAAAGGATTTTTGCCTGTGCCCATTCCTACCACTTTGGGCACCTGATGCGAAGAACTGACTCTTTAGAAAAGATGCTGGGAAAGATTGAAGGCAAGAGGAGAAGGGGACGACAGAGGATGAGATGGTTGGATGGCATCACTGACTCAAAGGACATAAGTTTGAGTAAGCTCCGGGAGTTGGTGATGGACAGGGAAGCCTGACATGCTGTATGTAGTCCATGGGGTCATGAAGAATTGGACACGATTGAGCGACTGCACTGAACTGAACTCCTACCACAGATGTAACTGATACTTACCCAGGATTGAGGGTGACAAATACTGCACAAGACATATTTATACGAATTTCTTTTCCTTCCAGTATAAACCTACAAGACATTACAGTATTCATCATTAAGACAACTGCTTTCTGTAAGCCAAAGTATCTTAAAACTACAAAGGAGTTTGCAAAACTTCCTGAGACTGTGCTACAATTAAATCTAAACAGAACATGCTGGGGGCGGGGGGGAAACAAACAGTAGGAAGGGAAAGAAGAGGTGTTTCATGCCAAATCATGAGCTCTGCTGGGACTGATTTATTTGATCATGTCTGATGATGTCTGGAGAGTTTTGTGAGGCTCAAGGTAAGAGGGTACCCATCTGAATGAACTGACTTACACAGAGAAGAGAATCTGAGGAGACATAAAGCTCCGCCTGGATGACACAGTGGAACACAGAATGGCCCTCAGTAGAGTTCTTGCTTTAAAATGAAACACAGCCCACTTCCCAACACTCAAGTAAATAATTCTGAGAACACCGTGAAGTAGAACCTTGCATGGATAGTGTCATGCTGCTGGCACCAGAGGAAGAGACAATGGAGAGAAATCCCCTAGTGATCTTATGGACAGCTGAACCGATGAAGGTGGTCAAACAGGAATGGAAGAACAACTGGGACAAAACCTAGGGACTGTCTAGACACAAATGAGGAAAACTTTGCAGAAGCTAAGATGTGGTGAAGAACTGGTGAAGTGTCAATTACTGTAATCCTAGTCATATCCACAGACTTGTGAAGCCTCATAACACTCAGAGTAAAGCAAGAAGTGAGTGCCCATTAGCTTGAGTTAGAATTATTAGATTGCAATTGACATTTTAAACCCACAAATCCAAGTATGCTCAAAAAGGTAAATCATGTAAATTCCTAAATTTATCTGAAAAGAAAAAAAAATTTGCTTGGATTAGTATATATTAGTAATCCTAACATATAAATATTGTTATTAAAGGATTTTTAAAATAAAAGTATGTTAATCCAGAGTAATGGAACAACAGAAGGGTTCCTGTGTGTGGTTAGTATAAGTTTTTTTTTTTAATATGTAGAATTAAAGAAAAAAAACTCTTTGATTTCTTCAAATGAAATATCATCAAATGAATAGCTACTAAGAGAATTTAAACTAAAAAAGAAAAGTAATTAGAACATATTCTCCTCCTTTTCCTGGTAGCCAAGAATACTGTTCCAAGCTTGGGAAAGAGTCTGCAAGCTAACTACTCATATTTTCATATTATTTGCCAAACAAAGGAAAAATTCAAGTTAAGTGCCATTCCTTTTGGTGTGTGCTTAGGAAAATAAAAGAAACAAACCCAAACACTTATGGTAGAAAAAATATTAAATAATAATTAAGCAGTACGTGTACATCAAATTTCCATTCCCAAAGTATAAACACATTTAGCAAATACCTGACAGAATAGCTGTCTTTTGCTGCCTTAATTGTTAGCATCTGTGAGGCAATCACAGAGAGAACTTCCACGTCAATTCTATTGAATTCATCGAAACAACACCAAGCTCCTGACTCAACCAGTCCAAAGAAGAATTTCCCCATTATCTTAAAAAAATGATTAATGAAATTATTATTTAGGTGAGCATTTTTACTGGGACATTACTTTCTGCAAGTTCTTCCCATTTTAGCCAAACCAAGCAAACACTGTTTGTATGTCTCCCTCTCAAGCATATGTGTAGGGCTGAAAGGAGCAGTATTTAGACTCTAAGACCACTCAACTACTCTGCCTGTCTCCTGTAAAAGTCTAAATGTGTGTGCGTGCTAACTCGCTTCAGTCTTGTCTGACTCTGTGACCCTATGGGCTGTAGCCAGCTAGGCAACGATACTGGAGTGGGTTGCCATTTCCTCCTCCAGGGGACCTTCCCAACCCAGGGATCGAACCCTAGTCTCCTGCACTGCAGGCAGATTCTTTATTGCTGAGCCACCGGGAAAGCCCTAAAAGTTTAAACACAGCAGCAGCAAACTGATGCTCACAAGAGTGAGAACGTAGAAGCACAATTCATATTTGCATAAGTGAGCAATCGCCTGGGTGCCATGTTCTCAGAACCACGCACTGGCAGTAAAAGTCTTCAGTACAGCTTTCCGCAGATGGTTGGAAGAGTTCTCCTTTCTAGGTCCGGCCAAGACTCAAGGGTTAGTGGTCAATGCCTCGTAGTAATGCAGACTGTTGATGTTTAGTCATTAAGTCGTGTCCGACTCTTTTGCAACTCCATGGTCTGTAGCTTGCCAGGCTCCTCTGTCTGTGGGATTTTTTTCCTTCTTCAGGGGATCTTCCCGACCTAGGGATGGATCCTTTACCGCTGAGCCACCAGGGAAGCTCAGTAACACAGATTTCTGAATTATTTAAGAGGAGTGGAAGATTGGGGCCAGGCTGGAGTAGGGACAGCAAATGCAAGCAGCTCTTACTCTGCTTCTGCCATTTACAGTGGGCAGGTGGCTAGATCCTCCAGTGTCCTTGTGAGAGACTGAAAGCCTGTGTTGAAATCTGTTGATCTGTAAATGTTATAAACTGAAATAAACAAGCCAGATAAAGTGTCTGTGGACTGAATACCTGTAGAGGGATGCTTGAACTCTAAGAGGAGCTTTTGTTAGGTGCTGCAGAGGGGCAAGATGTGAGAATCGGAGAGAGCCCCTCTGGCTCAGAAGCCTGGAAAAGTCGATTCCTCCCACTGACTGCAGCAATCAGATCTTGTCTTTATCTAAAACTTTGATATTTTGTTTATCACCTTTTGGGAGGGGCATTTACCTTGATTCTTTAAAAAATACATTGCACTAAAATACTATTTATTTTGATGACTAAGTTTTTTGGCTCCTCATTGAACTTTGCTTACTTAGCAGGTAAGAGCGTCACTCAGCTTACCCTAGTCCCACTCCTGCAGAGCCCCAGTAAATGTAGTTTCCAGGGAGGACAGAGAGGCTATTTGCTAAGTGTTTTAAGAATAGTAGTTCAATCAGCTTATTTATATTTACTGATATTTTTAATGTGCCAGGTGAATACATATTAGGAAATGTAGGATCTCAGCAAAATGTAAAAGGTTTGGACTTAAGTTGCAAAATAAAATAAATTGGAGTGTTTTGAAACTAAGGGAATTTGTGATAGGCACAGAGGTATATGATATTTTAATAAATATTTAAGAATGTTATGAGATATATTTTAGATAATATGCAACCCAAACAAAATAAGGCTGACATAAACTTGTAATCATTTATATAACCTCTGACTCAAATTTATGCATTACTCATAGTAGCCTCATTGTTCTTTATTTTCAGTAAATAAAAGTATAGGTTAGAATATGTAAATTTATATTACTGAAACAGTACTCTTAATTTTTTATATATTCATGTTTCATACCAATTTTGTTTGAAAAGATTCTCCCTGTCAAAACATTGGAAACTCTCTGTCTTAAGAAGTGGTTCAGCTGAATAAAGGTAAACTGTGTAATGTTTTAAGTTTCAATTACATTTAAAATTTCTCTTCTGTTAGTTTAAAAGAATAGCATTTATAATTATATTAATACTTAATGTCTGAGATATTTTTCTTATTCTTTTAATCCTTAATGAATTATTTATTTTATGTGTACAATAGTTTTTTTCTGAGACTATAAGAATAAGCTTTACCTTATAATCCAAATCCTCAAAACAGTTGAAGACTACACAATGTTTGCCTAAGGACTGGGAAACAAAAATGTTATTTTAATATATTTATTGAATTATGACACAAAATGCTAATTTTAAAACTTCCAGAGGAATAAAATATCTTTATTCTTTCAAGAAAATTTTTACAACATAAAGGTGTTTATACCAAACTTAGAAATCCACAAGACTCAGTATATGATTAACGCACATACACTGTTATAGTTTAGTTGATTAGTGCATGGAGGCTTAAGGTCATATTTTTAAACATATAAACAAATAAACTAAGAAAAAACATTTCAGCAATATCATAAACTATACCCTTTGCTTTCATCAGTTGCTTGTCTCTTTTTCTTATACACACACACACACACACACACACACATACACACACACACACACACATACACACACACACACATACACACACTTGTTAATCACAAAGACTAGGCAAAAATCTGTGAATGGAGCTCAAAATAAATGAATCACTTCTACAGGAAAGGAAGAGGGGACAAATCTGCCATTTACATAGATGTTAGTTCGTTATTATAGCCCAAGTCAACTATGTTGACTTACCAAGATCCTAAGTCCCAGCACACATTAAACATTCAAAATTAAATGATGATGTACGAATTAATGAATGTGTTAATGTGTTTGCTAAATATTATGAATACTTTAACAACAGGAAAGGTGTAAACTTAAGATAACTTTTAAAGTTTTTTAAATTTTTTTTAAATTTTACTTTATTTTACTTTACAATACTGTGTGACTAAAAAAAAGAGAAGTTTTTATTCTTACTTTTGCTAGATCTTTAACACTCTCAGTTTTTCCTGTACCAGCTGGACCAGCAGGGCAACCTCCTAGGTTCAAGTGCAGTGCTCCAGTGAGAGTTAGCCAGCATCTGTCTGTGAGAGGCGTAATCACCAGTCTTGGGGTACAGCCCAAGTACTCGTAGCCATAAGTAAAGCTGGCGTCTCCTTGAGATACATAGCACAACTTTTGTTTCTCATTCCATTTATATTGCAAATGTCTGAAAACAATATTTTAAATGATCATATTATTTGGGCAAAATGATTTTTAATTTTTTTTCACATGCAGAAACATAATAAGATTATGTTGATTTAAAAACATCAAAAAATCAAATGAAAAGACTGGTGGATAATTCATTAATTGCTCTATTAGATAGGAACTACTAGAACTTGAAAGACCACAAACATGAACACTCTTCCCTATGAGAAAAATGACCTTGTTGAATCATGCTGCTTTGGTATGATGGTCAGCATAAATGGAAGATTTACATAACAATCATCGCTATGAAGTTTTTATGGCTTCCATAAGAAGGTAGTTTCAGACATTATTCATTATAACTACTACATTAGTGGTCCAGGACTACATTCTTATGGAAACCATTAGGAGTTAAATTGGTGGCCCATTTATATCTTAGTTTATGCTGTCATTTAAAATTTTGTATATCCCTCATAAAACCCTTTTAAATCCTTTCTAGGACAAAGCAGATTATAAAGAAATATAAAAATGAGCACATTAAAAAAATAAATTACAAGGAAAATTTAAAAAATTATAAACTACCACCTTGGAAAGTCTCAGATGAAGAGAGAGAAGTCACTGTTGAAGGAAATGAATTTTTAAAATTGTAGTTGACTTACAATACTATTATTAGTTTCAAGTGTACACTGCTCCATTGGTAAAGAATCTGCCTGCAATGCAGGAGATCCTGTTTCAATTCCTGGGTCAGGAAGATCCTCTGGAGAAGGGATAGACTATCGACTCCAGCACTCTTGGGCTTCCCTTGTGGCTCAGCTGGTAAAGAATCCACCTGCAATGCGGGAGGCCTGGGTTTGATCCTGGGTTGGAAAAATCCCCTGGAGATGGAAAAGGCTACCCACTCCAGTATTCTGGCCTGGAGAATTCCATGGACTATACATACAGTCCATGGGATCATTAAGAGTCAGACACGACTGAGCGACTTTCACTTTCATAGTAATTTGACAATTTTATAGAATATACTCCATATAAAGTTACTATTGACTGTATTCTTTTTGCTGGATATTACATCCTCATAATTTATTATTTTATATCTAGTAGTTGGTACATCTTAATCTCCATTACCTCTATTGCACTTCTCATTGCAACCTCCTTCTGGTAACCACTAGTTTGTTCTCTGTGTCTATGAATCTGTTTCTGTTTGGTTATACTTGTTCATTTATTTTTTTAGATTCCACATATAAATGAAAATATACAGTATTTATCTTTCTTATTTCACTAAGCCTAATATCCTCCAGGTTCATGTATATTGACACAAATGGCAAAATTTCATTCTTTTTTATGGTTAACATTCCATTGCATGTATATAGCACATCTTCTTTATCCATTTATCTGTGGATGGATTTATGCTGTTTCCATATCTTGGCTATTGTAAATAGTGCTTCAGTGAATGTTTGGGTGCATGTATCTTTCAAAATGGTGTTTTCATTTTCTTCAGATAAATATACATGGTATAATTGGTAGATTATTTTTAATTTCTGAGGAGCCTCCATACTGTTTTCCAGAATGGCTATGCCAACTTATATTTCTATCAGTAGTGCATGAGGGTTCCCATTTCTTCACATCCTCACCAACGCTTGTTGTTTGCTGTCTTTTTGACAGTTGCTATTCTGGTAGGTGTGATATGATATCTCATTATGGTTTTGATTTGCATTTCCATCATGATTAGTGATGTTGAGCATCTTTTCATGCATCTGTTGGCCATTTGTATTTCTTTTGGAAAAACATCTGTTCAGGTTCTCTGCCCATTTTTAAATTGGGTTGTCTTTTTTGATATCGAGTTGTATGAGTGTTTTTTTTTTTAATACTTTGGATATTGACCCTTTATCAGATGTATCATTTCTCCCATTTAGTACACTGTTTTTTTGTTTGGTGGATGGTTTCCTTTGCTTTGCAAAAGCTTTTAAGTTTGATTAGGTCTCATTTGTTTATTTTTGCTTTTGTTTCACTTGTCTGAGGAGATATATCCAAAAAATTGCTAAGATCAATGTCAAAAAGCATACTGCCTAAGAAAGCCTTCCTCAGCGATCAATGCAAAGAAATAGAGGAAAACAACCGAATGGGAAAGACTAGAGAGCTCTTCGAGAAAATTAGAGATACCAAGGGAACATTTCATGCAAAGATAGGCTCGATAAAGGACAGAAATGGTATGGACCTAACAGAAGCAGAAGATATTAAGAAGAGGTGGCAAGAAGTCACAGAAGAACTGTACAGAAAAGATCATGACCCATATAATCACGACAGTGTGATCACTCACCTAGAGCCAGACATCCTGGAATGTGAAGTCAAGTGGGCCTTAGAAAGCATCCTATGAACGAAGGAATGGAAATGATGGAATTCCAGTTGAGATATTTCAAATTCTGAAAGATGATGCTGTGTAAGTGCTGCACTCAATATGCCAGCAAATTTGGAAAACTCAGCAGTGGCCACAGAACTGGAAAAGGTCCACTTTCATTCCAATCCCAAAGAAAGGCAATGCAAAAGAATGCTCAGACTACTGCACAATTGCACTTCTCTCACACGCTAGTAAAGTAATGCTCAAAATTCTCCAAGCCAGGCTTCAGCAATACATGAACAGTGAACTTCCAGATGTTCAAGCTGGTTTTAGAAAAGGCAGAGGCCAGAGATCAAACTGCCAACATCTGCTGGATCATCAAAAAAGCAAGATAGTTCCAGAAAAACATCTATGTCTGCTTTATTGACTATGCCAAAGCCTTTGATTGTGTGGATCACAATAAGCTGTGGAAAATTCTGAAAGTGATGGGAATACCAGACCACCTGATCTGCCTCTTGAGAAATCTATATGCAGGTCAGGAAGCAACAGTTAGAACTGGACATGGAACAACAGACTGGTTGCAAATAGAAAAAAGAGTACGTCAAGGCTGTATATTATCACCCTGCTTATTTAACTTCTATGCAGAGTACATCATGAGAAACGCTGGTCTGGAAGAAGCACAAGCTGGAATCAAGATTGCCAGAAGAAATATCAATAACCTCAGATATGCAGATGACACCACCCTTATGGCAGAAAGTGAAGAGGAGCTAAAAAGCCTCTTGATGAGAGTGAAAGAGGAGAGTGAAAAAGTTGGCTTAAAGCTCAACATTCAGAAAACGAAGATCATGGCATCTGGTCTCATCACTTCATGGCAAATAGATGGGGAAACAGTGTCAGACTTTATTTTTTGGGGCTCCCAAATCACTGCAGATGGTGACTGCAGCCATGAAATTAAAAGACGCTTACTCCTTGGAAGGAAAGTTATGACCAACCTAGATAGCATATTCAAAAGCAGAGATATTACTTTGCCAACAAAGGTCTGTCTAGTCAAGGCTATGGTTTTTCCAGTGGTTCATGTATGGATGTGAGAATTGGACTGTGAAGAATACTGAGTGCTGAAGAATTGATGCTTTTGAACTGTGGTGTTGGAGAAGACTTTTGCCAGTCCCTTGGTCTGCAAGGAGATCCAACCAGTCCATCCTAAAGTAGACCAGTCCTGGGTGTTCATTGGAAGGACTGATGCTGAAGCTTAAACTCCAATACTTTGGCCACCTGATGCGAAGAGTTGACTCATTGGAAAAGACTCTGATGCTGGGAAGGATTGGGGGCAGGAGGAGAAGGGGACAACAGAGGATGAGATGACTGGATGGCATCACTGACTCGATGCACATGAGTTTGTGTAAACTCCGGGAGTTGGTGATGGTCAGGGAGGCCTGGCGTGCTGCAATTCATGGGGTCGCAAAGAGTCGGACACGACTTAACGACTGAACCGAACTGATGCTTTCTTCTGAATGTTTTACGGTTTCAGGTCATATATTTAGGTCATTAATCCATTTTGAGTTTACTTTTTGTATAAGGTGTGAGAAAATATTCTAGTTTCATTCTTTTCCATGTAGCTGTTGAGTTTTTCCAAGACCACTTTTTGATGAAACTGTCTTCTTACCTGTATTCTTACCTCCTTTGTCATAGCTTAATTGACCATATTGTATGAATTTAGGAAAAGATTTTTCACTGTACCTGTAGTGTACAGTGAAATAAGTAATATTTCATAGTTTCTTTTATTAATTTTTAGGCCCAAAGCAGCTTAAAAAGCATTTTTGTCTTAATGACTTACAGTAGCTTAATTTTTAAAATTATACAAATAAAGTGAGGGGAAATATATTTATTTCATTCTTAAATAACTGGAGGGTTGTGTGTACCAGTTGTACACTGCATAATTTCTCAAACTTTGAAATGAGAATGGATCATGCCAATCTTACTTCCTGTGCCACATTAATTTTAATTCAGTGCTTGCTTTTTGACAGGGCCACTGCCAAAATCTAGCTTTGCAAAGATAAGAGGTCACTGAAAGGTTGTAGCATGATCTAATATTAACATTGTAAACTGCTTCAACCTGTTAGTAGCTGGTTATCTTACTGATGTTATATATCCCTTGTTTGTTTAGTCACTAAGTCTTGTCTGACTCTTCTGCAATCGCACGGACTATAGCCTGCAAGGCTCCTCTGGTTCATGGGATTTCCTAGGCAAGAACACTGGAGTGGGCTGCCATTTGCCTCTCCAATGGATCTTCCTGACCCAGGGATCAAACTAGTCTCTCCTTTGTTGGCAGGCAGATTTTTTTATCACTGAGTCATCAAAGAAACTCTGGTATCTTATAGTGTCCTTATAGTCTCTCAAAAGTTTAAAAAATCTTACAGCTGTGAGTGCCCTATGGTGTCATGGGACACCAAGGCACACTATATGGAAGCTATACCCTTAGAATCATAGATACACTCAGAGTCTTATTATTAATAGAATCTTCTTTCTCCTAGTTTGCTTTTCTGTATATGCTCTTCCACTTTTAGTTTTCACTTTTAAAGAGAGTCAATGAAAGTAATAATGACATGCTAAACTTTATGCAGCATGAGGACTCACAGACATGACATATTCTTTTAGCAATTAAGAATGTATACAGTTATACTTCAGTAATACAGACATATGAATATATATAAAATATAAAGTATTCTGATAAAACATAGTAGACAGTCATGCCAGTCAAACGCAACAGCTTCTTTTCACTCTATTTTCCTTAGAGTTTAAAGGAAATTGTCATACCCAAAATCAGGAAATTTATGCTAATACAGAATTTATTCAAAATAAACTTTTCTCGAGAATCAAGGATCTCATACAGGTAGGGCAGTTGTTCTCCTATGAACAGAAGTTTGAAACTATATTTATTATAGGAATCTTATGTTTGATTTCTTCACTAAAATTAATGGCACTGTTTTTCTATACTTTCATATTTGTTTATGAAATACTACATGTATATGATTATATACTTATTGACCCTGAATAAGAAGAGGGCTTCCTTGTAGCTCAGCTGGTAAAGAATCCACCTGCAATGCAGGAGACCCCAGTTCAATCCCTGGGTAGGGAAGATCCGCTGGAGAAGGGATAGGCTACCAACTCAGGTATTTTTGGGCTTCCCTGTTGGCTTAGCTGGTAAAGAGTCCACCTGCAGTGCAGGATACCTGGGTTGGGAAGATCCTTTGGAGAAGGCCTGGAGAATTCTACAGACTATACAGTCTATGGGGGTTGCAAAGAGTCAGACACGACTAAGCGACTTGCACTTTTTAAGAAGAAGGGAGATCTGAGTTAGAGAATTGGCTAGAAATGTCTTCTGATTTGTTTCCCAGCTTGGTTTGTCCCAGAACTGACAGCACATGGGGGAAAGAAGAGGCTCGAGGTAGAGCTTCTTTCACTACCCATTGAAAACTGCCCTCTGGCTGAATGGTAAAAGGGAAAACACATCTAAGAGGAGTGTGGTCAGTTTGGGAAGATAAAATAAAAAGAACTTAAAATGAAGGAGAAGAACAGTGGAAAAGAGGAATAAGAAAGCACAGGAATATGTACTCAAGTTGGCAAAATTTGCTTATAATTTCTATAAATCCCAGAGAGATAAAACTCAGGTTGGACAAAATTCAAGGTAGAGAATTAACTTACCTGAGATAGGTATATGAGAAATTATTTTATTTAGAGTTGTAATTTTGATCTACCTACCTTGTCCACTCAAAATCATCTGCACTGAAAATACTTTTGAGTAGTAGATCTCTCACTGTGTCTCTGCAGTGAACATACAGGGTAAGCAACGCCCCTAGTACGACTTTTGCTCGAGAGTTATGAGTATCCAGCACCACCAGCTCTGCAATCTCTCCTAGATGATGTATCATGCCACCATGGACTTTTTCCACCTCTTTTTTTGGATGAGAACTCACAAAACTTTTGATACAGTCATTATAAAATATGATCTGGCTCTGAAAAAGTAAGATATAAAAGTAATAATTTTGAAGCATAAATTTTATAAGTGAAAATAGATATTCTCAAGAGTGGTGTGGTGTGGACTGAAGGCAGGAGGAGAAGGGGACAACAGAGGACAAAATGGTTGGATGGCATCATCGACTCAATGAACATGAGTTTGAGCAAGCTCTGGGAGATGATGAAGGACAGGGAAGTCTGGCATGCTGCAGTCCATAGGGTCGCAAAGAGTCGGACACGACTGAGCTACTGAACAACAATATGTGGTGTGTATTATGCAAGAGTCATCATATGTGTGTAAAAGAGAGAGCTTACACATTTGTATGCATTTGACACTTAGAGATTGAACTTTGATTAATGCTTGTGGGAGCCTTATTCTTTAATAAATGGAAACATATTTATCACAAACATTTATATTTTCTAAATTTTATATTCTTAATCTATCATTGCTTAGGCTAAGTAAGAACCTGGGGACAGTAATACTGGCATCATAATTACAAGATTAAATTACTTCTGTTTTCTGAGTGGGGTTTTTCAAAGATAGGTTAAGTTTGTAATTTTTAGGATCTTTATGTAACTTCTATTATTTGATCCATCTTTTGTTACTCTTTCCATACATACCAGAGCAGTTTTAAAAAGCCTACTGGATTTAAGTCAAATTGACC
Organism: Oryx dammah; assembly: GCF_014754425.2. Classification (NCBI taxonomy): domain Eukaryota; kingdom Metazoa; phylum Chordata; class Mammalia; order Artiodactyla; family Bovidae; genus Oryx; species Oryx dammah. Next base: position 52,239,293 of record NW_024070205.1, read on the forward strand.
TGGCATTTAATGGAGGAAGATATGTCAGGAGGTTCATAGGTTTCTGGCCTGTAATTAGGTGAATTGTGATTCCAGTCACTAAGATATTATATCTATTGGAGGAATAGCATGCTGTAGGTGAAGGGACACAATGGATTCACTTGGGATATACTGAATTTGAAGTGCTTAAGAAATACATGGGCTTCCCAGGTGGCACTAGTGGTAAAGAACCTGCCTGCAAATGCAGGAGTCGTAAAGATGTGGGTTTTAACCCTGGGTCGGGAAGATCCCCTGGAGGAAGGCATGGCAACCCACTCCAGGATTCCTGCCTGGAGAATCCCCATGGACAGAGGAGCCCAGTGGCCTGCAGTCCATGAGGTTACAAAGAGTCAGACACAACTGAAGCGACTTAGCACTCTTAAGAAATACACAAGAGGAGCTATGAAGAAATAAATATTAGAATTAGCATAGAGGTAATACGTAGAATGGTGAGATTTTTTTCTTTCCAGGGCAAGATAAGTGTACCCAGATGGGAAACTTGATTTATCAGTTAGCGTTTTGGCAGCATGCAACAGAAACTAACTCTGACTTCCCAAAAGCATGTTGTAGACCTCTAATAGCAGATTAGCTGGAGGTGAGAGCTGAGGCTTAGGAAGTGGGCAGAAGCAAGAATCTGGGCCAGGCATCAGGAACCATAGTCATGGTCATGCCACAGAAGAGTCTGATCAAAAGTCACTGTACTGTCACACCTGAGGTATTTATTCAAGATTCACAGCCTCAGGAGAGAGCAACCAGTGGGCTGAGACCCTCTCCGAGGCTGCCTCAATGTAGGTTGAGGGAGGGTTTGGATATGGTAAGACTGATATGAACTAGATTTTATCTATTTATTTAGCTAAATATAGAGGACTTCTCAACCATTATAGTTTGATTAAATCTATATTGAAATTCTCTTAGTGGATACTGCATGTAAATATTTTATTATCCCAACAGGTGTCCACTCAGAGATAGTTCCTAGTTATGTTACATACGTAGAAGTGTTTACAAGAGGAAAGGAAGTTGTAAATTGCATACAAGGATGGGAAATTTGCAGTAAGTAAGGCAGACATGGGAAAACAAAAATATGTTCAGTGAGTGAAGTTGAAATCTATCATAAAATATTTTTGGAAACAGATTACTGACTGCTTCTAATTATTAAGCATGTTTGGAAAACCAGAGGTTTGGGAAAGATCCTTTCTTAGTAGAGCAGATTTGATTATTTGAATGCCTGGTAAACTGCAGAAATGTGCACATTGATTAATTATTATTTTGTTGTCTGCATAAACAACAGCTTAAATAAGTCCTTGACTTAAGATCTGAGAGCACTTTATTAATATTCAGGCAAGTGAATGACAAAGGAGACCAAGGAGATTTGATAATCAGAATTTGTGTCCATAATCCCAGGTTATCTTAATAAAGCCTTGAAAATTAGGGTGGGTCAAGGAGAAGGCAATGGCAACCCACCCCAGTGTTCTTGCCTGGAGAATCCCAGGGACTGGGGAGCCTGGTGGGCTGCCGTCTATGGGGCTGCACAGAGTCGGACATGACTGAAGCGACTTAGAAAAAAAAAAGGTAAATAAAAAAATGTAATGTTATTTTAAAATTTAACAGAGAACTACAAGGTCAAGTGTGCTTTAAAAATACTTGGTAATAGTAACTCATGGGAATATGGCTTTTACTTTCATTACTCCAGAAAAATTGCTATCTCTGAGGTTCATGTTGATCCTAATAACTGACAGACATAATGGAGTTTTCAGACCTTTCTAGAGCATTTAAAAATGATGACCACTCACTTTTTCTAGAGAAAAATCAAACAAACAAAAATGTCCCTCTCTCCTCCCTTAGCTTTGATAACAAATCTCATCATTTCTCTTCTTTTTCTTTTTTCCCCTTCTTTTTTTTTTAACCCATGTGCTAATCCCCAGAAGCTGTGAATATGTCACCTAATGATGGAAACAGATGATTAAGACCTTGTGACAGGGAGGTTCTAGATTTTCTGAGTAGGGCCAGTGTAATCACATGTATCCTTAAAATTGGAGAACTTTCTCTGCTTCTAAACAGAGGGAGATATAACTACTGAAGAATGGTCAAAGAGAGGGGACACTGGTAGCTTTGAAGATAAAGGAAGGGGCTATGAATCAAAGAATTCCAGAAGATGGAAAAAAAGACAAAGAAATGGATAAAGGAATACAGCCCTGCTGATACCCTGATTTTTGCCCAGTAAGACCTGTTTTGCCCAGTGATCCATTGGAGAAGGGAATGGAAAAACCACTTCAATAGTCTCGCCTCAAGAACCCCATAAACAGTATGAAAGGAAAAGAGATATGACACTCCATGGAAGATGTACCTCCCGACCCCCAGGTTGGAAAGTGTCCCATATGCTACTGGGGAAGGGCAGAGAAATAGCTTCAGAAAGAATGAAAAGGCTGGGCCAAAGCAGAGATGACAGTCAGTTGTGCATGTGTCTGGTGGTGAAAGTAAAGTCTGAGGCCGTAAACAACAATATTGCATAGGGACCTGGAACGTTAGGTTCATAAATCAAGGTAGATTGGACATGGCCAAGCAGAAGATGGCAAGAGTAAACATCGACATTTTAGGAATCAGTGAACTAATACGGATCGGAATGGGAGAATTTAATTCAGATGACCATTATACATACTACTGTGGGCAAAAATCCCTTAGAAGAAACGGAGTAGCCCTCATAACCAATGAGAGAACCTGAAATGCAGTACTTGGGTACAAACTCAAAAATGACAGATGATCTCGAATTGTTTCCGAGACAAACCATTCAACATTAGTAATCCAACTCTATGCCCCAACCACTAATACCAAAGAAGCCAAACAATTCTATGAATTAATACCAAAAAAAAAAAAAAAAAGATGCCCTTTTCATCATTGAGGATGGGAATGCAAAAGTAGGAAGTCAAGAGATATCTGGAGTAACAGGAAAGTTTGGCCTTGGAGTACAAAACAAAGCAGGGCAAAGGCTAACAGAGTTTTGCCAAGAGAACACACTGGTCATAGCAAACACCCGCTTCCAACAACACAGGAGATGACTCTACATATGGACATCACCAGATGGTCAACACTGAAATCAGATTGATTATATTCTTTGCAGCCAAAGGTGGAGAAGCTCTATACAGTCAGCAAAAACAAGACCGGGAGTTGACTGTGGCTTAAATCATGAGCTCCTTATTGCAAAATTCAGGCTTAAATTGAAGAAAGTAGTGAAAACAACTAGACCATTCAGGTATGACCTAAATCAAATCTCCTATGATTATACAGTGGAAATGACAAATAGATTCAAGGGATTAGATCTGATAGACAGAGTGCCTGAAGAACTATGGATGGAGGTTCATAACACTGTACAGGAGATGGTGACCAAAACTATCCCCAATAAAAAGAAATGCAAGAAGACAAAGTGGTTTTCTGAGGAGACTGGAGAAATAGCTGAGAAAAGAGAAGTAAAAGGCAAAGGAGAAAGGGAAAAATATTTCCAACTGAATGCAGAGTTCCAGAGAATAGTAAGGAGAGATAAGAAAGCCTTATGTGAATAATGCAAAAAAATAGAGGAAAACAATAGAATGGGAAAGACTAGAGATCACTTAAGAAAATTAGAGATACCAAGGGAACATTTCATGCAAGGATGGGTGCAATAAAGGACAGAAATGGTATGGACCTAACAGAAGCAGAAGATATTAAGAAGAGGTGGCAAGAATACACAGATGAACTATACAAAAAAATAGTATAATGGTGTGGTCACTCACCTATAGCCAGACATCCTGGAGTGTGAAGTCAAGTGGGCCTTAGGAAGCATTCCTATCAACAAAGCTAGTGGAGGTGATGGAATTCCAGCTGGGCTATTTCAAATCTTAAAAGATGATGCTGTGAAAGTGCTGCACTCAATCTGTCAGCAAATTTGGAAAACTCAGCAGTGGCACAGGACTGGAAAAGGTCAGTTTCCATTCCCGTTCCTAACAAGGGCAATGCCAAATGATATTGAAACTCCCATACAACTATGCTCATTTCATATGCTAGCAAGATAATGCTCAAAATCCTTCAAGCTAGGCTTCAGTACATGAACTGAGAACTTCCAGTTGTACAATCTAGGTTTAGAAGAGGTAGAAGAACCAAAGATCAAATTGCCAACATTTGTTGGATTGTATAAAAAGCAAGGGAATTCCTAAAAAACATATACTTCTGCTTCATTAACTATACTAAAGTCTGACTGTGTGGATCACAATAAACTGTGGAAAGTTCTTAATGAGATGGGTATACCAGACCACCTTCCCTGTCTCCTGAGAAACCTATATGCAGGTCAAGAAGCAACAGTTAGAACCAGCCATGGAACAACAGACTGGTTCAGAATTGGAAAAAGAGTACATCAAGGCTGTACATTGTTACCCTGCTTATTTAACTTTTATGCAGAGTACATCATGCAAAATGCCAGGCTGGATGAATCACAAGCTGGAATTAAGCTTGACAGGAGAAATATGAAGAACCTCAAATATACAGATGATGCCATTCTAATGGCAGAAACTGAAGAGGAACTAAAGAGCCTCTTGATGAAGGTGAAGGAGGAGAGTGAAAAGCTGGCTTAAAACTCAACATGCAAAAAGCTAAGATCATGGCATACAGTCGCATCACTTCATGGCAAATTGAAGGGAAAAAAGTGGAAAGAATGACAGATTTTATTTTCTTGGGCTCCAAAACACTGCAGTTGGTGACTGCAGCCGTGAAATTAAAAGATGCTTGCTCCTTGGAAGAAAAGCTATGACCAAACTAGATGCGTATTGAAAAGCAGAGACATCACTCTGCTGACAAAGGTATGTATAGTCAAAGCTATGGTTCTTCCAGTAATCATGTATGGATGTGAGAGCTGGACCATAAAGAAGGCTAAGCACTGAAGACTTGATGCTTTGAACTGTGATGCTGGAGAACACTCTTCAGAGTCTCTTGGACTGCAAAGAAATCAAACCAGTCAATCCTAAAGGAAATCAACACTGACTATTCACTGGAAGTACTGATGCTGAAGTTGAAGCTCCAATATTTTGGCCATCTGATTCAAAGAGCCAACTCACTGGAGAAGACTCTAATGCTGTGAAAGACTGAGGGCAGGAGGAGAAGGGGGCAATAGAGGATGAGATGGTTAGAGAGCAACACTTGCTCAATGGACAAGTTTGAGCAAACTTGGGGAGATAGTGAGGGATTGAGGAGTCTAGTGGACTCCAGTCCATGGGGTCACAAAGATTCAGACATGACTGAACAACCAACAAAATAATTCACGAATTATATTCCTTCAACATTTTATCCTGAACATTTTTAAAAGCATGGACAAGTTGAAGAAATTATAAAATGAATACCCATATACCTATCACTATGTTCCTTAATAAGCGCAGGCGGCTGTGAGCCGGCGCACTTAAGCGCGGCCAAGAGGAGCTACCCTGCATCCGAGGTCAGGGGCGGTGACCCTGAGGAGCCACCCCGAGCCCGAGGCCAGGGGCGGAAGTAGGAAGGAGCCACCCATGCCCGAGGCCAGGGCTGGCAGCCGGGAGGAGCAACCTGAGGAGCGGTGGCTGCGTAGGCACAGGAGGGCCTAGAGGAGCTATCCCACGTTGAAGGTCAGGAACGGCGGCAGTAAGGAGATAGCCCTCGTCCAAGGTAAGGAGCAGCGGCTGTGCCTTGCTGGAGCAGCCGTGAAGAGATACCCCACGCCCAAGGTAAGAGTAACCCAAGTAAGATGGTAGGTGTTGCAAGAGGGCATCAGAGGGCAGACACACTGAAACCATACTCACAGAAAACTAGTCAATCTAATCACACTAGGACCACAGCCTTGTCTAACTCAATGAAACCAAGCCATGCCTGTGGGGCAACCCAAGACGGGCGGGTCATGGTGGAGAGGTCTGACAGAATGTGGTCCACTGGAGAAGGGAATGGCAAGCCACTTCAGTATTCTTGCCTTGAGAACCCCATGAACAGTAGGAAAAGGCAAAATGATAGGATACCAAAAGAGGAACTCCCCAGGTCATTAGGTGCCCAATGTGCTACTGGAGATCAGTGGAGAAATAACTCCAGAAAGAATGAAAGGATGGAGCCAAAGCAAAATCAATACCCAGTTGTGGATGTGACTGGTGATAGAAGCAAGATCCGATGCTGTAAAGAGCAATATTGCATAGGAACCTGGAATGTCAGGTCCATGAATCAAGGCAAATTGGAAGTGGTCAAACAAGAGATGGCAAGGGTGAACGTCGACATTCTAGGAATCAGCGAACTAAAATGGACTGGAATGGGTGAATTTAACTCAGATGACCATTATATCTACTACTGCGGGCAGGAATCCCTCAGAAGAAATGGAGTAGCCATCATGGTCAACAAAAGAGTCCGAAATGCAGTACTTGGCTGCAATCTCAAAAACGACAGAATGATCTCTGTTCGTCTCCAAGGCAAACCATTCAATATCACAGTTATCCAAGTCTATCCCCCAACCAGTAACGCTGAAGAAACTGAAGTTGAACGGTATTATGAAGACCTACAAGACCTTTTAGAACTAACACCTAAAAAAGATGTCCTTTTCGTTATAGGGGACTGGAATGCAAAAGTATGAAGTCAAGAAACACCTGGAGTAACAGGCAGATTTGGCCTTGGAATGCAGAATGAAGCAGGGCAAAGACTAATAGAGTTTTGCCAAGAAAATGCACTGGTCATAGCAAACACCCTCTTCCAACAACACAAGAGAAGACTCTACACATGGACATCACCAGATGGTCAACACCGAAATCAGATTGATTATATTCTTTGCAGCCAAAGATGGAGAAGCTCTATACAGTCAACAAAAACAAGACCAGGAGCTGACTGTGGCTCAGATCATGAACTCCTTATTGCCAAATTCAGACTTAAATTGAAGAGAGTAGGGGAAACTGCTAGACCATTCAGGTATGACCTAAATCAAATCCCTTATGATTATACAGTGGAAGTGAGAAATAGATTTAAGGGCCTAGATCTGATAGATAGAGTGCCTGATGAACTATGGAATGAGGTTCATGACTTTGTACAGGAGACAGGGATCAAGGCCATCCCCATGGAAAAGAAATGCAAAAAAGCAAAATGGCTGTCTGGGGACACCTTACAAATAGCTGTGAAAAGAAGAGAAGCGAAAAGCAAAGGAGACAAGGAAAGATATAAGCATCTGAATGCAGAGTTCCAAAGAATAGCAAGAAGAGATAAGAAAGCCTTCTTCAGCGATCAATGCAAACAAATAGAGGAAAACAACAGAACGGGAAAGACTAGAGATCTCTTCCAGAAAATCAGAGATACCAAGGGAACATTTCATGCAAAGATGGACTCGATAAAGGACAGAAATGGTATGGACCTAACAGAAGCAGAAGATATTAAGAAGAGGTGGCAAGAATACATGGAGGAACTGTACAAAAAAGATCTTCATGACCCAGATAATCATGATGATGTGATCACTAATCTAGAGCCAGACATCTTGGAATGTGAAGTCAAGTGGGCCTTAGAAAGCATCACTACGAACAAAGCTAGTGGAGGTGATGGAATTCCAGTGGAGCTGTTTCAAATCCTGAAAGATGATGCTGTGAAAGTGCTGCACTCAATATGCCAGCAAATTTGGAAAATTCAGCAGTGGCCACAGGACCGGAAAAAGTCTGTTTTCATTCCAATCCCAAAGAAAGGCAATGCCAAAGAATGCTCAAACTACCGCACAATTGCACTCATCTCACATGCTAGTAAAGTAATGCTCAGAATTCTCCAAGCCAGGCTTCAGCAATATGTGAACCATGAACTCCGTGATGTTCAAGCTGGTTTTAGAAAAGGCAGAGGAACCAGAGATCAAATGCCACCATCCGCTGGATCATGGAAAAAGCAAGAGAGTTCCAGAAAAACATATATTTCTGCTTTATTGACTTCACCAAAGCCTTTGACTGTGTGGATCACAATAAACTGGAAAATTCTGAAAGAGATGGGAATACCAGACCACATGACCTGCCTCTTGAGAAATCTGTATGCAGGTCAGGAAGCAACAGAACTGGACATGGACCAACAGACTGGTTCCAAATAGGAAAAGGAGTACGTCAAGGCTGTATATTGTCACCCTGCTTATTTAACTTCTATGCAGAGTACATCATGAGAAACGCTGGACTGGAAGAAACACAAGCTGGAATCAAGATTGCCGGGAGAAATATCAATCACCTCAGATATGCAGATGATACCACCCTTAGGGCAGAAAGTGAAGAGGAACTAAAAAGCTTCTTGATGAAAGTGAAAGAGGAGAGTGAAAAAGTTGGCTTAAAGCTCAACATTCAGAAAACGAAGATCATGGTATCTGGTCCCATCACTTCATGGGAAATAGATGGGGAAACAGTGGAAACAGTGTCAGACTTTATTTTTTGGGGCTCCAAAATTACTGCAGATGGTGACTGCAGCCATGAAATTAAAAGACACTTACTCCTTGGAAGAAAAGTGATGACCAACCTAGATAGTATATTCAAAAGCAGAGACATTACTTTGCCAACAAGGTCCGTCTAGTCAAGGCTATGGTTTTTCCAGTGGTCATGTATGGATGTGAGAGTTGGACTGTGAATAAGGCTGAGTGCCAAAGAATTGATGCTTTTGAATTGTGGTGTTGGAGAAGACTCTTGAGAGTCCCTTGGACTGCAAGGAGATCCAACCAGTCCATTCTGAAGGAGATCAAGCCTGGGATTTCTTTGGAAGGAATGATGCTAAAGCTGAAACTCCAGTACTTTGGCCACCTCATGCGAAGAGTTGACTCATTAGAAAAGACTCTGATGCTGGGAGGGATTGGGGGCAGGAGGAGAAGGGGACGACAAAGGATGAGATGGCTCGATGGCCTCACGGATTAAATGGACGTGAGTCTGAGTGAACTCCGGGAGATGGTGATGGACAGGGAGGCCTGGCGTGCTATGATTCATGGGGTTGCAAAGAGTCGGACACGACTGAGCGACTGAACTGAACTGAACTGATGTTCCTTAATAAACATTTTGCTAATATTTACTTTGTTAGACATTTGTCCATCGAGTCAACCATCTCTCCATTTTATTTTTTGATGCAGTTCAGAGTTACATGTATCAGTAACCTTCATAATGGTTTATTTCTAAATCTTTGTTTTCTGGGCATATAGTTACAAATTAAATACTGGTACATCAAAGAAGTATTTACTTACCACAGTGAGTACCACTTGCCCTGGATGAGACAGCACCCATAGGGAAAACTGTTGGTAGTACCAGTCATCAACTCCTTGACTTACAAATCTATAGGCAAAAATAGTTATAATATTTATATTTAGTCACTGATTGTGGCCATTTAATGATTAAGCATAAGATAACACAGGAATTTTCTTTTAGGCTCTCTGACTTTTTTTGTCTAATTTAGGTATATAAATAACAAAGCAGAGATAATAGAGCTTTAATTCATGCATAATGCATATTCGTTAAATTCCCCTTTAATATCATCTGCACATTTCCAATAAAACCATTGAGTTTCTGGGATGGTGTGCATGTGTGTTAAGTTGCTTCAGTCTGACTCTTGACTCTGTGGACCATAGCCCACCAGGAGCCTCTGTCCATATGATTCTCCAGGCAAGAATACTGGACTAGGTTGCAATGCCCTCCCCCTAGAGGATGTTCCCGACCCAGGGATCTAACCTGTGTCTCGTGTCTACCTGCATTTGCAGGCAGGTTCTTTTACCACTAGTGCCATCTGGGACTATATTAAACTAGAGGATGACACCTATTAGCTTTGACTTTCTAATACTATCAATGGTAAAAACAATATTTGAAATAATTTCAACAAAATTGAACATTGGACTGAAATGATCAGGTGATTTTTAATAATAAAGTCCTACATTTAACTTTAAAAAGTGATTATAATTTAGCTTTCAAAAGCAATGAAGAGGGGAGGGCGGTCCTAAGATGGTGGAGGAATAGGAAAGGAAGAACACTTTCTCCCCCACAAATTCATCAAAAGATCATTTGAATGCTGAGCAACTTCCACAAAACAACTTTCTGAATGCTGGCGAAGGACACCAGGCACCCAGAACAGCAGCCCATTCTCTTCAAAAGGAGGTAGGACAAAATATAAAAGACAAAAAGAGAGACAAGAGTTAGGGATGGAGACCCGTCCTGGGGAGGGAGTCATGAAGGAGAAGTTTCCAAACAGCAGGACACCCTCTCATCGGTGGGTCTGTGGGGAGTTTTGGAATCTCAGAGGGCAACATAACTGGGAGAGAAAAAAAAAAAAAAAACAAAAACAAAAAAACCACAGAATAGGTACCTAACTGCAACTGACAGTGGAGAAGTAGCCCAGATGCTTGTGTATGCCACCAGCTAGCAGGGTCTGGACAAGAAGGAGCAGGTTGCATGCTTAGGGTAAGGACCAGACCTGAATGCCCTGGGGACAATCTGAGGGAACTAACATGAGATAGCAACCCAAACTGTGGGATAGCCAGAGAGAGAGAGAAAAAAAGAGAGAATTTTCCTGCATGAAGATCTAACATAAGGCGCAGCCTGGCCTGCTCACAGAACAAAGGATTGAGTGAATACCAAAGGAGAGCTAGCTGGCTGCGGACCGTCCCCTTCCCCCACCAGAGGCAGAGAGGCAGGCGAGTGACAGCCAGAGCCAGAAGGCAAGGGGCAATCTCGGTCCCAGAGACGGCATCTTCCACCAAACTGGGAGCAGGCTCCCAGTTGCTAACCAAGTCTTCCTGATGGTTGACATCTGCCAGGAGGGTCGCAGCCTGAGATCAGCTCCCCAGAGGAGACACACAGCACACCTGAGACAGAGCTCTCGTGACGCACTTGGGAAGCTGAGCGGCTGGGGCTGGGGAGGTGATTAAGATGCTAGGACACCACCTGGGAGAGTGCGCTTGCCAAGTACCTGGTAGCCTGAGCTGCTTGGACCTGGGAAGGGCAAAAACACATGCCCAACCAAGTCTATGCATTTGTGGAGTACCCAAGAACCTGAACCTGAGCAGCTTAGACCTGGGAAGTGTGTAAAATGCAGGGCCCGCTTTGGACAGTATCCCAGCAGAGCCTGAGCAGTGTAGACTGGGAAAGCACACACCGCTGTGAGCTGGGGCAAACCCAGTGTGGTCCATACACTGGGAGCACTCCCCACACACGCCAGTGATATTTGTTTGCAGTGTTCCTCCCTCTCCACAACACAACTGAACAAGTGAGCCTAAATAAGTGACCACCTTTGCCCCCTTGTGTCAGGGCAGAAATTAGACACTGAAGAGACTTGCAAACAGAGGAAGTCAAAATAAAGAAGGGGGAACCACTCTGGAAGCGACAGATGCAACAGATTAAAACCCTGTAGATAACATTGACTAAGCATTGGAAGGGTCTTCTCTATAGACCTTGAGAAGAAGTATAAGCTGGAACAAGAAACTATCTGAAACTGAACTGACCCCACACTGCCCTCAACAGCTCCAGAGAAATTGCTAGATATATTTTTACTATAATCATTTTAAAAATTTTAAGTTCTTTATCACTCCTTTAATTTTCATTTTTATAACCTACCATTACCTTGCAAAAAAGATGCTAAAGTAAATTTCATATATATATATTTTAATAATTTTTGTGATTGATTTTGTTTTACATTTTTAATATTGTATTATTGAGAGTCTAACCTCTACTCTAGATTTTTAATCTTTGCCTTTTGGTATTTGTTAACCATTTTGTACCTTTAAGAATCTAATCTTCAGTACCCATTTTTACTTAGGGGTGTGATTACTGGCTTGATTGCTTTCTCCCCTTTTGACTCTCCCTTTTCTCCCCCAGGTCACCTCTTATCTCCTCCCTCCCCCTCCTCTTCTCTGCTTAAATCTGTGAATCTCTCTGGGTGTTCTGGGCTGTGGAGAACACTTAGGGAACTGATTACTGGCTACACTGGTCTCTCCTCTTTTGACTCCCCCTCTTTTCCTCCTGGTCACCCCTATTTCCCTCCTCCCTCTTCTCTATGTAACTCTGTGAACCTCTCTGGGTGTTCCAGACTGTGGAGTGCACATAGGGAATTGATTACTGGCTAGACTGGTCTCTCTCCTTTTGACTCCCCCTCTTCTCCTCTTGGTCACCCCATCTTCCTCCTCCATCTTCTCTTCTTTATGTAACTCTGTGAACCTCTCTGGGTGTCCCTCACTGTGGAGAATCTTTTCACCATTAACCTAGATATTTTATCATCTTTGCTGTATGGATGGAGAAGTCTTGAGGCTACTGTAAGAATAAGACTGAAAGTCAGAGGCAAAAGGCTTAAATTCAAAACTTGAGAACACCAGAAGACTCCTGACTCCAGGGAACATTAATTGACAAGATCTCATCCAAAAGCCTCCATAACTACACTGAAACCAAGCTCCACCCTAGAGCCAACAAGTTCCAGAGTAAGACATACCACACTAATTCTCCAGCAAGGCAGGAACACAGCCCTGAGCATTAAAATACAGGTTTCCCAAAGTCACACCAAACCCATAGACATCCCCAAACTCACTACTGGACACTTCATTGCACTCCAGAGAGAAGAGATCCAGCTCCACTCACCAGAATATGGATGCAAGCTTCCCTAACCAGGAAACTGACAAATCACTAGTCCACCCCCAACCACAGGGAGCAAACTGCACAATAAAGAGGAACCACAAACTGCAGCCTACAGAAAGGCCACCCCAAACACAGCAATCTCAACAAATTGAGCAGGCATAAAAATATTCAGCAGGTAAATGATAAATGCCCACCAAACCAAACAAAAGAGGAAGAGATAGGGAGTCTGCCTGAAAAAAATTCAGAATAATGACAGTAAAGATGACCCCCAAATTTGAAAACAAAATGGGAGTTATAGATAAATAGACTAGAGACAAGGATTGAGTAGATGTAAGAAATATTTAACAAGGACCTAGAAGAAATAAAAAAGAGTCGATCAATAATGAATAATGCAGTAACTGAGATCAAAAGTACCCTGGAGGGAATCAACAGTAGATTAACTGAGGCAGAAGAGAGTATAAGTGAGGTGAAAGACAGAATGGTGGAAATAAATGAAGCAGAAAGGAAAAAAGAAAAAAGAATTAAAAGAAATGAGGACAACCTCAGAGACCTCTAGGACAAAGTTAAACGCCCCAACATTTGAATCATAGGAGTCCCAGAAGAAGAAGACAAAAAGAAGGGGCATGAGAAAATCCTTGAGGAGATAATAGTTGGAAACTTCCCTAAAATGGGGAAGGAAATAGCCACCCAAGTCCAAGAAACACAGAGACTCCCAAACAGGATAAACCCAAGGCGAAACACCCCCAAGACACATATTATCAAATTAATGAAGCTCAAACACAAAAAACAAATATTAAAAGCAGCAAGGGAAAAGCAACAAAAACACACAAGGGGATACCCATAAGGATAACAGCTGATCTTTCAGCAGAAACTCTTCAGGCCAGGGGGGAATGGCGGGATATACTTAAAGTGATGAAAGAGAAAAACCTACAACCCAGATTGTAGGTACGCAACAAGGATCTCATTCAAATATGAAGGAGAAATAAAAAGCTTTACAGACAAGCAAAAGCTGGGAAAATTCAGCACCACCAAACCAGTTCTTCAACAAATGCTAAAGGATCTTCACTAGACAGGAAACACAGAAAAGGTTTATAAACTCAAATCCAAAACAACAAAGTAAATGGCAACGGGATCATACTTATCAATAATTACCTTAAATGTAAATGGGTTGAATGCCCCAACCAAAAGACAAAGACTGGCTGAATGGATGAAAAAACAAGACCCCTATATATGCGGTCTACAAGAGACCCACCTCAAAGCAAGGGACACATACAGACTGAAAGTGAAGGGCTGGAAAAAAATATTTCATGCAAATGGAGACCAAAAGAAAGCAGGAGTAGCAATACTCATATCAGATAAAATAGACTTTGAAATAAAGGCCATGAAAAGAGACAAAGACGGACACTACATAATGATCAAAGGATCAATCCAAAAAGAAGATATAATGATAATAAATATATATGCACCCAACCTAGGAGCACCACAGTATGTAAAGCAAATGTTAACAAGTATGAAAGGGGAAATTAACAGTAACACAATAATAGTGGGAGACTTTAATACCCCACTCACACCTATGGATAGAACAACCAAACAGAAAATTAACAAGGAAACACAAACTTTAAATGATGCAATGAACCAGTTAGACCTAATTGATATCTATAGGACATTTCACCCCCAAACAATGAATTTCACCTTTTTCTCAAGTGCACACGGAACATTCCCCAGGATAGATCATATCCTGGGCCATAAATCTAGCCTTAGTAAATTCAAAAAAAACTGAAATCATTTCAAGCATCTTTTCTGATCACAATGCAGTAACATTGGGAAATAGATGGGGAAACAGTGGAAACAGTGTCAGACTTTATTTTTTTGGGGCTCCAAAATCACTGCAGATGGTGACTGCAGCCATGAAATTAAAAGACGCTTACTCCTTGGAAGGAAAGTTATGACCAACCTAGATAGCATATTCAAAAGCAGAAACATTACTTTGCCAACAAAGGTCCGTCAAAGTCAAGGCTATGGTTTTTCCAGAGGTCATGTATGGATGTGATAGTTGGACTGTGAAGAAAGCTGAGTGCTGAAGAATTGATGCTTTTGAACTGTGGTGTTGGAGAAGACTCTTGAGAGTCCCTTGGACTGCAAGGAGATCCAAACAGTCCATTCTAAAGGAGATCAGCCCTGAGTGTTCTTTGGAAGGAATGATGCTAAAGCTGAAACTCCAGTACTTTGGCCACCTCAAGCGAAGAGTTGACTCATTGGAAAGACTCTGATGCTGGGAGGGATTGGGGGCAGGAGGAGAAGGGGACGACAAAGGATGAGATGGCTGGATGGCATCACTGACTCGATGGACGTGAGTTTGAGTGAACTCCGGGAGTTGGTGATGGACAGGGAGGCCTGGTGTGCTGCAATTCATGGGATTGTAAAGAGTTGGACACGACTGAGAGACTGAACTGACTGACAGGAAAAAAACTATTAAAATACAAACATATGGAGGATAAACAACACACTTTTGAATAACCAACAAATCGCAGAAGGAAAATAAATCAAAATATACATAGAAACAAATGAAAATGAAAGCACAACAACCCAAAACCTATGGGATTCAGTAAAAGCAGTGCTAAAGGGAAGGTTCATAGCAATACAAGCTTACCTCAAGAAACAGGACAAAAATCAAATAAATAACCTAATTTTACATCTAATGCAAATAGAAAAAGAAGAAATGAAGAACCCCAGGGTTAGTAGAAGGAAAGAAATCATAAAAAGTAGGGCAGAAATAAATGAAAAAGAGACAAAGGAGACTATAGCAAAAACCAACAAAACTAAAAGCTGGTTCTTTGAGAAGATAAATAAAATAGACAAACCATTAGCCAGACTCATCAAGAAAGAAAGGGAGAAAAATCAAATCAACAAAATTGGAAATGAAAATGGAGAAATCACAACAGACAACACAGAAATACAAAGGATCATAAGAGACTACTACCAGCAACTATCCTGGTGTGCTATGATTCATGGGGTCTCAAAGAGTCGGACACAACTGAGCAACTGAACTGAACTGAACTGAATGCTTAAATGACTTCATTTAAAAAAATTATCAACATTTAGGGTGCCCACTTTCACCACTAATATACAACATAGTTCTGGAAGTTTTAGCCACAGCAATCAGAGCAGAAAAAGAAATAAAAGGAATCCAAATTGGAAAAGTAAAACTCTCACTGTTTGCAGATCCTCTACATAGAAAACCATAAAGACTCTACCAGAAAATTACTAGAGCTAATTAATGAATATAGTAAAGTTGCAGGATATAAAATCAACACACAGAAATCCCTTGCATTCCTACACACTAATAATGAGAAAGTAGAAAAAGAAATTAAGGAAACAATTCCATTCACCATTGCAACAAAAAGAATAAAATACTTAGGAATATATCTACCTAAAGAAACTAAAGACCTATATATAGAAAACTATAAAACACTGATGAAAGAAATCAAAGAGGACACTAATAGATGGAGAAATATACCATGTTCATGGATTGGAAGAATCAATATAGTGAAAATGAGTATACTACCCAAAGCAATTTACAAATTCAATGCAACCCCTATCAAGCTACTGGTGATATTTTTCACAGAACTAGAACAAATAATTTCAAGATTTGTATGGAAATACAAAAAACCTTGAATAGCCAAAGCAATCTTGAGAAAGAAGAATGGAACTGGAGGAATCAACTTGCCTGACTTCAGGCTCTACTACAAAGCCACAGTCATCAAGACAGTATGGTATTGGCACAAAGACAGAAATATAGATCAATGGAACAAAATAGAAAGCCCAGAGATAAATCCACACACAATGGACACCTTATCTTTGACAAAGGAGGCAAGAATATACAATGGAGTAAAGA
Organism: Oryx dammah; assembly: GCF_014754425.2. Taxonomy (NCBI): domain Eukaryota; kingdom Metazoa; phylum Chordata; class Mammalia; order Artiodactyla; family Bovidae; genus Oryx; species Oryx dammah. The sequence goes on from NW_024070205.1 coordinate 52,255,769, forward strand.
CAATCTCTTTAACAAGTGGTGCTGGGAAAACTGGTCAACCACCTGTAAAAGAATGAAACTAGATCACTTTCTAACACGGCACACAAAGATAAACTCAAAATGGATTAAAGATCTAAATGTAAGACCAGAAACTATAAAACTCCTAGAGGAGAACATAGGCAAAACACTCTGCGACATAAACCACAGCAGGATCTTCTATGATCCACCTCCCAGCATTCTGGAAATAAAAGCAAAAATAAACAAATGGGACCTAATTAAAATGAAAAGCTTCTGCACAACAAAGGAAAATATAAGCAAAGTGAAAAGACAGCCTTCCGAATGGGAGAAAATAATAGCAAATGAAGCAACCGACAAACAACTAATCTCAAAAATATACAAGCAACTTATGCAGCTCAATTCCAGAAAAATAAATGACCCAATCAAAAAATGGGCCAAAGAACTAAATAGACGTTTCTCCGAAGAAGACATACAGATGGCTAACAAACACATGAAAAGATGCTCAACATCACTCATTATCAGAGAAATGCAAATCAAAACCACAATGAGGTACCACTTCACACCAGTCAGAATGGCTGCGATCCAAACATCTGCAAGCAATAAATGCTGGAGAGGGTGTGGAGAAAAGGGAACGCTCCTACACTGTTGGTGGGAATGCAAACTAGTACAGCCACTATGGAGAACAGTGTGGAGATTCCTTAAAAAATTGCAAATAGAACTGCCTTATGACCCAGCAATCCCACTGCTGGGCATACACACAGAGGAAACCAGAATTGAAAGAGACACATGTACCCCAATGTTCATCGCAGCACTGTTTATAATAGCCAGGACATGGAAACAACCTAGATGTCCATCAGCAGATGAATGGATAAGAAAGCTGTGGTACATATACACAATGGAGTATTACTCAGCCGTTAAAAAGAATACATTTGAATCAGTTCTGATGAGATGGATGAAACTGGAGCTGATTATACAGAGTGAAGTAAGCCAGAAAGAAAAACACCAATACAGTATACTAACACATATATATGGAATTTAGAAAGATGGCAATGATGACCCTGTATGCAGGACAGCAAAAAAGACACAGATGTGTATAGTGGACTTTTGGACTCAGAGGGAGAGGGTGAGATGATTTGGGAGAATGGCATTGAAACATGTATAATATCATGTAAGAATCGAATCGCCAGTCTATGTCTGATGCAGGATACGGCATGCTTGGGGCTGGTACACGGGGATGACCCAGAGAGATGTTGTGGGGATGGGGGTGGGAGGGGGGTTCATGTTTGGGAATGCATGTACACCCATGGTGGATTCATGTCAATGTATGGCAAAACCAATACAGAATTGTAAAGTAAAAAAAAAAAAAAATTTATCAACATTTATTAGAATATTTTAAATGAATATTCTTTAAATGTTTGCTGCATTACAGACAGTGTCTATTTTTATTATTTTCTTATCTTTGCTGCTGAGAAGTATATTTATAATAACTCCTTAATTATTTCAAAGAATATCAGTGGGAAATGCACCTTTCACCAATTAAAATGACCTTTTATTTAATTTAATGGCCTTATTTTCACTGTTTCATGAAATATCTTTACTTTTTCTTTCATAACTTATTGCATTTCTGTATCTCTCAAACAGCATGTAGTTACATTTTTATTTTGATCTCTGTTAAACAAACTTGCATGAATATTTATGATATTTAGCTTGGGTTTTGTTAGTTCTTTGCTTTTTTATTTTGATATTTATTTTTCCATGTGTATATTTATATGAATATACACACAAGTGCAGTATAATTTATTTCCTCCATAGTTTTGGAAATATTTATTCTAAGTTTTAAAAAATTTGTCAGGAGAAAGTAGATCAAGATTTCTAACTAAATAGTCTTATCTTCATTCTGAACCATATTCCTTCAAATGAGAGAAAATACATGAAAAATGATACATATAAAGAGCTGGAAAGCAAGAAAGTATGTTCTAGTGCATCAAAAACTTGAAACTTTTCTAGCAGACGGAAAAAATATTGAGATTGAACAAATGCAGGAGAGAGCCCAGGCCGAATCTTTAGGAAAATTAATTAAGAGAGGGCTTTCTCAATAGGGAAACGAATGGGCCTCTACCTCCTCCAATTCCCCTTTCCCCCATCCTGAGCTGCTATTAGCCATTCAGAATGAAAATCCAGAGAAGTGCTTGGTGGAGTTCTCCTAGGTTTGGGGCTGGACAGAGAAGCAGAATGAAGCCTGAAATAACTCCACACATTTTAAAGACTGCAGGAAAGAAAGGAGGAGAAAGAAGTAAAGAGAGGAAGGAAGGAAACAAAGAAAGCTGACATTGGCATTTTTCCATAAGAAATAAAATAATGAAACAGTGCTGGAACTAAGTGGCAGTCAAATGTCATGGGTAGCTTATGACTGCCAGCAGAAATGAAAAGCAACCTCCATACATTGAAAGAGAAGCTACTCTTCTCTAGTCCTACTCAGGACTAGGTCCTGCACATTTTGCTTGTCAAGCAATACCTACAGTCAGATAGGTACAGATATTAGAAACTAATATTTGTAATTAGAAACTAATATTTGTTTGTAGGAGACATAACCAAGAATGGTGAAACATTTTAGGGAAATTAATAACAAGAAAAAGAGCAGAAATCCTTACCAATAGAAAAACTAAAATGAGGAAGTAAATGAAAACAAAACAAACCACAAATCTGCTAAGCATGGATACTTGAAAGTGTTAGTCACTCAGTCGTGTCCAACTCTTGGCAACCCCATGGACCAGAGCCCATCAGGCTCCTCTGTCCATGGGATTCTCCAGGCAAGAATACTGGAGTTGCATTTTTCTCTCCAGGAGATATTCCCAACCCAGGAAGTGGATTCTTTACCATCTGAGCCACCAGGGAAGCCCAAGCATGGATAATTATTGACCTATAAATAGAGAACTAAGAGCAATCTGGAATAAAATCCTAAATAATTACAAGGTGATGAGAGGGAATTATGAATTGACTCATGCTCTTCGGGGAAAAATCAGAGATACTATAGAATTGGATTAAAATGCTTCACTAAGTATATTAAAATATTGAGTATTCACTAGGAAAAAAATGTAACTTTAGCACAGCTACAATAAAAGAGATTAAGAAACTCAGTCTAACAATAGTAAGTGAAAAGAAAATCCCAAACCAAAAGTCCAGTTAGAAAACAACAGGATGGCAAGCAGAAGTCCAAACGTGTTGATAATAAAAATAACTGCTGAAAGACAGCATATCAGTCAGCAGGAAACAGCACATTCAAAATATTACTTGAAGAGAGTTTAATGAAGATACACTCTGCAGAGGATGAGGGAACCAGCAGGGCTAGTGAAGTATCACATTTTAGCAAATGGGGGTCATTGTTATGAAAAGACTGAATGACTAAGGGGAACAATATTACTGGAAACTGGTAAGGGTTGGGGACTTTGGAGAAGGGCCATTTGTCAAAAGCTGTGACTTTAGGTAAAGGAACTTAGACTCTGTCAAAACAGTAGTAAGGCAGACAGAGAGTCTCACATTTGCCCTACCCAACTGGGAGCTAGAGGGTAAGGAGTCCATGGATATGAGCACCCATGGACATGCGCATTCCAGATGGAAATAAGACCAAAAAAAAGGGCAGAGAATGGATCTTTAGGGCATACCAGCACTGAAAAGTACTTTAGTATTGGTAGAAAGTAAAACAAAATAAAAGCAAGAATTAAAATCTGTTCTTTATTCAAGAAATATTTACATGACACAGAAATGTTAAAAATAACATTGTGATATAAATATTTGTGATTATGGAAACAAGTATGGCATTATTAGTATTAAATAAAAAATACTAACTGGTATAAATACTGATATTTGACTAAAAGAACACTCTGCAAAGAAGTTTATGAATAACAACAGAGCATCAAAATACATGATAGATATTAAAAACAAAAGAAATTGATGAATCCACAAAAAATAGGAAACATTTTGAGATAGCTTTCTTCAGAAATGGAGAAGGAAATGGCAACCCACTCCAGTATTCTTGCCTAGAGAATCCTGTGGGCAGAGGAGCCTGATGGGCTGCTGTCCATAGGGTCGCACAGAGTCGGACACGACTGAAGTGACTTAGCATGCATGCCTCTTAGGAAATAAAGAGCCAATAAATAAATAAGAAAATCAAGGAAAGTTAAACATAAGGAAATTTATTCATACAATTCATGACATCCACAAATTAAAGGCAAAAGTGCATGTGAGTAACTCAGTAGATTCATAATACATCTGATGTAATTGTTGTCGCTGTTTAGTTGCTAAGTCATGTCCGACACTTTGCAACCCCATGGATGGTAGTCTGCAGGCTCTTCTGTCCATGGAATTTCCCAGGCAAGGTGGATTCTTTACCACCGAGCCACCTGGGAAGTCCTTGATATAATTAAACATCCATATATATATATATATATATATATATATATATAAAACTCTGCAAACTTGGAATAGAACAAAACACTTAACTTTGATATAGGGTATATTCCAGAAACCTAAGTATCATAAATGGTGAAACATTAGAAGCTTTCCCAATAAAATTAGAAAAAAGGTAATTAAATACTTAATTCCACTAGAAGACTGTAAGTAAAGAAAAAAGTATGGGAGACCTCTGAAGTTAATGATCACTCAAGAAAGCAGATTTACTTAACTACAAAGTGAAGCAGGCTTGCTTAGCAACAAAACTATGCAAAGAAAGCATGAGACATGCTCCCAAATGATTAAACAATGATGACATGAGACCCACATCCTACCCAGTGAGTTCAGTAAGTTCATGGTTCCTAGGACACGCTCCTCTGCATGTACTAGTGGAAAATGTGATGTTATACTAAAATATGAGATGATCTACCATCTTTAGTATATACCATCCTTCTGCTGATTTTAGTAGTGCCATGATAGTCCTAGTTTGACCATGAAGGGACAAGAAAACTCCCCCATCTGATGAAAAGGAGAAGCTGATGATAGCAAAGTGATGTCTAGTCAAGAATGAGAAAGAAGGTGGTCTTTTCCCTCTGTCCACTTTTCCTTTGATTATAAAACTGTAGTCTCTCAAGGGAGGCACCCTCTTGCCCACCAGCTTGTAAGCCTCACAAGCAACCTATTCTAGTAAGTCACTTCTTATCCATCACTTTGTTATTGTGGTTTAGTTGTTTAGTGTCTGACTCTTTTGCGACTCCATGGCCTTTAGCCCACCAGGCTCTCGATTTTCCAGGGAAGGATACTGGAGTGTGTTGCTATTTTCTTCTCCAGGGTATCTTCCTGACTCAGGGATCAAACTGTCTCCAGCACTGCAGGCGGATTCTTCCTGGGAAGCCTCATCTATCACTTTGCCTCTCACCAAATTCTTTCTGCACTGAGACATAAAGAACTGGAGCTCCTCAGAGCTCTCCCCTCAGATGCATTTTAACAGTTTTAGGAGTAAATAATTGGAAATGTAAAAGACTGATCTAGTCAAATTAGTTTTAAAAATTCACACTCTGAGGCTCTTTCTTTAAAACAGAATGCAATGATAGAAATATAAAGAAAAGAGCATTAAAAAAACTAAAGCAAATAATCAATCTTAGGAAGCAAAAGTGGGACAGAAGTGCAGAGTACTGAAGTGGGCTGCAACCAGAGGCCTCCTGAGCACTAGGTTTTTTGAAAGCAGGCAGAGGTAGATGTCAGTTCTGGTCCTGGCCAGTCTTCAGAAACTTATGAATTTCAAAGTACACAAGACTGTCCAGATGTTGTCCATGAGTACACACTAAAACTGACATTTACACTGTAAAAATGAGTGTTTTAGTCATGTGCCATTGTGTTCTATCAAAACCCATTTCATAAAAGACTATACTCCATATATTTCTCTGGATACTTCCCACTTATATTAGTAGATAATTAAACAAGCTTAAAAATATGTATGCATATACATATAATCTTAGGATTTGAAAATTGTACTTACTTTTTTACCAGATCAAACATGGTTTTCTCTACATTTACCAGCCATTGTTCTATACCACTTCTTATACGGATTTTCCTATAATTTTTTCAAAAATAATTATTATAAAAAATTCTTTTTATTATTTTTATTCATATTTCACTACTTTGGTCAGTCTGTAAAACCGTCTTAAAACTACACCTATAATATTCATGGGCCAAAGGACTATAATTCTATACTGTCTTTGGTATTTCTAGATCTTAAATTAGAAAATAGACCACCTAGTTTTAGGAAATCTTGACATCAAAACAATAAATCTGCAAAATTAAAGGGATCCAGTAAAATATGAATTTGCAAAATAGATAAATATTATAAAACATTTTTGGCTTCCTTAATGAATCTTCCAAATAGCGAGCCAAGGTCAGGGCAGGGTAGAGGATTTGTGAATGGAAAGGTTTGGGCACAGTAATTTTTAATCAACTCACTTTAGGAACCTCATGCCAAAGGCTAGGGAGCCCTCACAAGGGCTGGCAAATTGCACTAGTGTAATGGAAGAACTTCATTTACTGTAATTGCCAGGAAACCATTCATGACTTAACCAGAAGTCAGAGGAAACAGCAGTGGGAGTAGCATCAGCAACCCCAAGCAAATAGCAAATTTCCTTCCTACCTATATTCATATAATGAAACTTTGTGTTGGCTTACAGGATATATTAATATATATAGATATGGAAAGGTAAAACTCTACATAAGTAAACTATCTTTGAAGAAATAGTTTGATTAGCAAATGTCTATGAAATGTCAGAAACTTCCAAGCAAAGGTTTTAAATAATGAAGATTTACAGGTCTAAATGCTTAGTTTATAACATAGATATCATACTTTGGCAGCACAAGACTTTCTCCTTCAGCAGATATGAACATTACCACAGCAGGAGGGCCAATTTCTTGTTTCCATATCAGTAAGTGTCTTATATTTTCAAAACATTTCACAAGATGAGGCTGTAGGCCAGAAACAAATGTCAATAACATTATAAAATTCTGACTTGGTTCGATAATAACATTGCTGAACAGAGAATAATGAATGATATTACCTGTACACACTCAGGATTTCTGCTATCAGATAGAATATCAAGAAGTTCAGCATTGCTAAGAAAGTAAAATCTTGGGAATATCATTCTTTTAGTTTCAAGATAGTCCTGTACAGATTCAAAAGAAATAAAATTCAGAGTGTATGTTTAATCATGATATAAATTACTTGATCATTTGTGCCTACATTTACATACAAAAGCCAAATTATTAAAGTTTCAGTATACATAGTAGTGTCAGTCAAAATAACATACTGTGCTCAACAAAAGTTATACTTAAACTACTAACAAAAAAAGAACCATAACTAAAGCAATTTAAAACAAAACCAAAAAATCCAAGTACACACACATATTATTGATCATTAATAAAGCACTATATTTTAGTATTATCGTCATTGCTTTCCAGTGTTCCCAACTTTCTGCTCTTAATTCCCTATCCTTCTGGAGAATAAGTTGTCATTTCAGCAGTCCACTTCACATTCTACTATACAGAGAATTCCTGTATTTCCACCCCTACCCACAATTTATCTGTGTTCACACCAATCTTAAACTCTTCTTTTCAGAGGAAGAGATACTACTCACTTATGTGGGTGAATTATCCTTGTTTTATTTACTACTCTCCTATATCTTCAATTTCTTGGTTGTAACAGACTTCTTAAATTCTCTCATTAAATATATACATTATATACATACACACACACACGGACAGAGAGCTTTCTTTAGGTTGTAACTACCATATGTGGGTATTCTGGAGGGGTAATCATAACCACTAAGATTATGTTCAACAAGCAAAAGGGATGAATGCCTGGAAGAAAAATCTTGGTTTATGAAGTAAAATGAGTATGTCCACCACAAATCTCAAATATTAAAACCAGTTTTTAAACATATGCATGGCTAGCTGACATTTTAATGTACTGGAAATATAAAATTATATGAACTAATATACAAATATATTAATTTATACAATCATCAAAATATTCAATTTCAACTTCTACTGATTTTATCAACTTAACAATAGCTGTGGTGCTAATATAGATAACATTCATTATTAACTACTTTCTTTGTGTCAGCTCTTGTGTTTTAAATTCATTATCTCATTTAACACAAAACCCCTCAAGGTAAGAGTTACTCCCAGTTTAAAGGGAAGAAAAACTAAGCACTCAAAAATTTGATACTTTGCCTAATGTCATCTAGAGTGATTCAACCACTTTTTTTGTTGTTTTTAATAGCATTTTCATTAACTTATACATGATGAGAGTTTGAAATATTGTTGTCTGCTAGAGCAAAGAAGAAAATCTACATTGTAATTTGTTTCTGTAGTGCATTACATTTTGCAGATTAAATGATTCTCCACTTTACAATTGCTATAGTTTTACCTCAAGATTTTTCTTTATATATTCAAGATGTATATTGCAATTTTGCAGAATTTCAAGGATTCCTGCAGAGGTAGCTATTTGCAAAGCATCCAGTTTGTTGTGTATTTTTAACATTATTTCTTTCCACATGGAAATGACTTGAGAGAAGAGTTTTGCTTCTGCCGGGAGCTGCCTTTAGAAAGAAAATTTGAGATAATTTTGTTTTTGAAGGGGCTAAAATTAAAATCCATAACCTAGATGCATTTGCCACTGAATATTGTTCAATTTAGGGCTTTCCTGTTGGTTCCGACAGTAAAGAATCCATCTGCGGAAGACCTGGGTTCAATCCCTGGGTTGGGAACATCCTCTGGAGGAGGGTGTGGCAACCCACTCCAGTATTCTTAGCTGGAGAATCCCCATGGACAGAGGAGCCTGTCGGGCTACAGTCCATGGGGTTGCAAAGACTTGGACATGACTGAGCAACTAAGTACAGCACAGCACAGCATTGTTCAATTTATAAAATGTACTGAGATTATATTTTTGCTGGCCAATCACTAACTAAAAAGATTTTTTTGAATGTCTATTATGTACAAGTGATGTACTTGGTAGGGAATACTAGGATAAATTAGACATACATTCATCATTTAACAAGATAATATTAACACTGAGTCAGAGAGATAAGATAGATATATACCAAGTTCTATATAAAATAAGTTGAAGCGATCTGTGTCCTACAAAGGGTAACAAAACAAAGGGCTACTGAAATCCTAGAAAGGAAATGCAATTTGGGGAGAGGTTTTGGAGAAGAAGCTATTCGATCCGAGTGTTAAAGGAGAAGAGAACTGCAGAGAGGGCACTAGACTTAGGAGCAAGAATATAAAGGCATGTATAAGAAAATCCAAGTTTTATTAATAATTATTTAATCTTCGAAGATTGGGAAATGTAAAGCAGGTTCAACATAAGTATAGAAATTTTCTTTTACAGATTATCATTATTTTCTCTCCGTGGAAAAGGGAAGCAAACTCCACACATGGCATGGTAATCTAGTGATATATTGAGTTTTGTTGCTATTGCTGTTGGAGTTTAATGAAGGAAGTGTTTTCAGAAGTTGTGTGATCTAGTTCACTTTTTTTGCTCACGCAATTTCCCTCTCCCATCCTACCCTAGCTCCAACTTGAATGGCTTGGAGGTTGAGGTGGAGAAGAAATTGAAGGGAAAGCCTTAAAATTTTTTTTAAATTGGAAAATAATTGATTAACAATGTTGTGTTAGTTTCAAGTATACACCAAAGTGATTCAGCTATACATATACATATACCTATTCTTTTTTAATTCTTTTCCCATACAAGTTATCACCGAATATTGAGTTACCTGCGCTACACAGTAGGTCCTGAAAAGTCATGTATTATATATATATATAGCAGTGTGTAAATTTAATCCCAGCCTCCTAATTTATCCTTCCTCTGCTTTTTTGCTTGTGGTAACCATGTTTGTGACTTCAGTTGTGACTCAATTTTTGTTTTGTAAATAACTTCATTTCAGCCATTATTTTAGATTCTACTCATAAGGGATATCATATAATACTTGTCTTTCTCCATCTGACTTACTTCACTTACTATGATAATCTCCAGGTCCATCCATGTCGCTGCAAATGGCTTATTTTGTTCTTTTTTATGGCTGAGTAATACTCCATTGTATATACATACCACAGCTTATCCATTCATCTGTCTATGGACATTTAGGTTGTTACCATGCTACTGTAAATAGCTCAGGAATTAAAACTTGGGTGCATGTACCTTTTCAAATTATGGTTTAATGGGATTGATGGATCCCACTGGTAGTTCTGTTTTTAGTTTTTTAAGTACCCTCTATACTTTTCTCCATGGTGGTTGTAACAATTACATTCCCACCAACAGTGTAGGAAGGTTTCCTTTTCTCCACACCCTCTCCAGCATTTATTGTTTGTAGATTTTTTCATGATGACCATTCTGACTGATGTGAAGTGATATCTCACTGTGGTTTTGATTTGCATTTCTCTAATAATTAGTTATGGGCTTCCCTCATGGCTCAGTGGTAAAGAATCTGCCTGCTAATGCAGGATACACAGGTTCAATCCCTGGTTTGGGATGATCCCCTGGAGAAAGATAGGCAACCCACACCAAAAGAGTCAGGCATGACTTAGTCACTACACAAAAATAAAAATTTCTACAGCTTAGCAAAAATCTTAGCAGGGAGAGACTTCAATCTCACCTTTGGTTTAGCATCTTCCCAATGTCTCTGGGAGGTTCTAGTACAACTTGCATTTAATTGGGAGTGAGGGTAAATGGCACTACATACTATACTCTCAAAAATTCCCCTTAAAGGATTTTTTTCTCTAATGAACCTATCTTCTCTTTCCTCTCTTCACATCTTCTTCCTGTTATCAGGGCCTTCATCATTTTTCCATTAGTCAAAGACAGGTCCATCATAGGTTTATTTTTTCCTTTCTTTACAATGACTGTATAGAAGCCTTCAGCATCCCTTAATTAAAAGCCCCGTTTCTAACCTCACAGCAAATCCTGAAAAGAAAAACTTGGTGATAATGTGAATTCCTTAACCTGGAGTTGTATCTCGCCATCATTTAAGAAATCTTTAGTAGCAAGTAGAATTAAAGTTTGAATTTATGACATTAAGTTGTAGTCATAAAGAACATATCCCTAAGGTGTGTGGTTTCACCTTTGAGAACTATCAGAATACATATAGATTAATGAAAAACTAAAACATTCAAATGACAAGAAACATACATGTATAACAAAAATGTGTATTGTTCCCTACAAAGCAATACTTACATCTAGACCGTTCTCTTTTGTAAAACTCTAATAGTTCTCCTTTGCCAGTAAAATAAAGTTCAAAATAGTTAACCTGATATTCAAGGTATTCTTGTAATCTGTTCTAATATGCCTTACAAATACCTTCCTCAGGCCTTCCTACTTTACTTCAGAATGGCTTCTAGACTATCTTGTGTAATTTACTGCCAGTAGTTTCAATTCTGTCTACAGAGTACATGTCTCAAGTACTCTGAGAGCTATCACTTAAAGACAAATTAATTCAAATGTTACAAATAAAAGAAACGGTAGAATTTCAGACAATTGTTAGGACCTCTATTATTTCACATGGTTCAAAGCAAGTGACTATCATTAATGTGTGAATACTATTAAAAGCATATTTATTGTTCACATGAAAACCATACTAATATTCCAGAACTAAATAGACATCTAGCATTGTGACTTAAGGATTATGACATTTGTTGCTTATTTCCCAGTACTTGTTAGCTTTATATCAGTAATTGAGAAATAAAGATTCTTTTAATAAAGATGATGCTTTAAATCTTTTAAAAAAGGAAGATGGTTACATAATAATGATTTGGCAGATTATATTTCTATACCTATAGGTAGAATAGTTTTAGACTGTTCACTGAGGAAATTATTTTTCAAAAATTAAAGGAAATAAATCACTACTATACATTTTTTTACCTGTACATGACATAGTTTAAGTTTTTTACCTTTGTATTTCTGTAGAATGAAAGATTGGTTCAAGATAAAGCCAATTTCTTTGGCAATTCATCCATTCCTCAAGAGTGTATGAGAAGAGAGCCAAGTTTTGATCCCATTCATCTACAAGATCCTACAATAATAAAAATGCACATACATACAAATCTAAATACATAAAATCACTTTATGAGTAATGTGATAGAAACAAATCAAAGGTGACCATCAGTCACTGACATAAAAAAAGTAATTATAATAGAGGGTCACATTCAGTTAAGTTTAGTTCAGTCGCTCAGTCATGTCTGACTCTTTGAGACCCCATGGACTGCAGAACGCCAGGCCTCCCTGTCCATCACCAACTCCTAGAGTTTACTCAAACTCATGTCCATTGAGTCAGTGATGCCATCCAACCATCTTATCCTCTGTCATCCCCTTCTCCTCCCACCTTCAATCTTTCCCAGCATCAGGGGCTTTTCAAATGAGTCAGTTCTTTGCATCAGGTGGCTAGAGGGTCACATACATTAATGTAAACTGAATTATATTTAGTTTGGGGAGAGGTTAAAATGTCCTATTCATCCAGTTGTCTTATTGTACAATATTCAGATATTTTTGGTAGGCATAGTCTTTCATTCCTTTCTTTAAACATTTTTGTACAAATGTGTATGTACATATAATATCTCTAACAGTTTACATAAATCTAACCATATTATGCACATTGTTTTGTAAATTGCTTTATCTTTTAACCTAATAGTGTCTTTTAGAGAGGTCTTATGCCAATACTTTTAAGTTTTCTTCATTATTTTAACTTCAGGAAATTCTACTGTGTGAATAAGACATCCTTTTCCAGCTAGTATAGTATTAAATAATAGAAAAATGGTTAAAAATCAATTAATAACACAATATTGAAAAATCAGTAGACTGGTCTATCCCCTAACTGTGGCTTCTCAGAAGGAACCACTTGTAACTCATTTATGTTTCTCTTCTGAGATTAACCTCTATATTTCTTTCTTTTAAAATGGATCTATATTTCAACAGCTTTATTAAGGTATAATGGAATACAATAAACCACACATATTTAAAGTGTACAACTTGATGTTCTCAGATATGCTTATACCTGTGAAACAATCACCAAAATCAAGATAATAAACATATTGATTACCTTGAAAGGGTTTCTTAAACCCTGTTGTAATACCTTCCTCCCAACTGACTTAATCCTATTCCTATGGAAACCAGTGATTTCCTGTGGAAACCACTTTCTGAAACTATAGACTAGCTGGCATTTTCTAGATTATATAAGTGGAATCATACAGTATCTATTGTTTTTTTTGTCTGACTTCTTTCACTCAGCATAATTATTTTAGGATTCATTCACATTGTTGTATATAACAAAAGTTCATTTATTTTTATTGTGGAGTAGTAATTCCACTTCATAGATATATTGATACTATACATTTATTATTCATCTGGTTATTTCTAGTTTTTCACTATTACAACTAAAGCTGCCAGTCTTTGTATGAAGTAAGTTTTTCTTTCTCTTGAATAAATACCTAGAGATGGAATGTCTGGATCATGTGGTACATATATTTTTAACTTTTGAAAAAAATTTAAATTTATTATAATATTTTACATTACACCAGTAATGTATGAGAGTTTCAGTTCTTTCATATCCTCATCACCACTTGGGATGATCAGCCTTTTTAATTTTAGTCATTCTACAAGGTTTATAGTGGTGTTTCATTGGGATTTTAGCATTTGATGAAAAATAAAGTTAAGCATCTTTTTATGTGTTCATTTTCTATCCATATATCTTATTTAGTGAAGTGTCCATTTAAATATTTTTCTCATTTCTTGTTTTTATTTTGAAAGTCCTTTATATTAAACATATGCTTTGCAGATATTATCCCAGCCTGTAGCTTATATATTTTTTTCTTTAATGGTGACTTTTGAAGAGAACAAATTTTAAGTTTTGATGAAATTCAACTGATAGTTTTTCCTCCTACTGATCATTCTTTTAGTGGCATATTGAAGAAAACTTTCTAGCTTAAGGTCACAAAATATTTCTCTGATGTTGTGTTCTCAAAATCTCATACTTGTAAATTCTGCCTTTAGACCTATGATCCATTTTTGAGTTAAATCTTGTATATCCTCAAGATATGGTTTAAAGCATTTCTTTGTTTTGCATGTAACTGTCCAATGTGCCAGCACCATTTCTGAAAAGACTATTGTTTCTCCTCAGAACTATCTTTACTCCCTTATTGAAAACTCATATATATGTGAACTTATTTCTGTACTCTATTCTGTTCCATTTATCTGTCTACCCTTTAACCAAGATAAAACTCTTGATTACTATAGCATTATACTATCTTGAAATCAGGAAGTGTTACTCTTCCAACTTTGTTGGAAAAGAAGATTTTTCAAGATTGTTGAAGCTCTTCTAGTTCTTGTACATTTCCATAAGAACTTTAGAACCAGCTTGTTAATTTCTACCAGTAGTTGGACAGCATGTTGATTTTTATTGTACTATATTTAGATCTTTCGGGAATATTGACATTTGACTCTTTGTATGCATGAGCATAGTATATCTTCTGTTGATTCAGGTCTTTATTTTCTTCCTACTGGATTTTGTAGTTCTCACTGGATAGATCTTACACATATATCTTCATACTTATTGCTAAGTATCTCACATTTTTTATTGATTTTTAAAAAATGTCAAACTCCAACTGTTCCTTGCTAGTCTACAGAATGCAATCAATTGTGTGCACTAATCGTGTATTCTGAAAATTTACTAAAATGAGCTTTATTTACTTTTTGAGTAATTTTATTGAATTTTTTACATAGGAAATTATGTCATGTGAATATAAAGAATGCTTTACTTATTTCCCGGTATGGTTGCTTTTTATTTCTTTATTTCTTTTCCATGCCTTATACACTGGCTAGAACCTCCATATGATGAAGAATAGAAGCAAAGATAGACAACACCCTTCCTGATCTTAGGGGAAAGTGTTCACTCTGTCATCACTAAGTACATTGCTAGACATAGTAAAGGACATCTATGTCCTTTATTTATTTATTTAATTTAATTGGAGGCTAATTACTTTACAAATATTGTAGTGGTTTTTGCCATACATCAACATGAATCAGCCATGGGTGTATATGTGTTCCCCATCCTGAACCCCCCTTCCTCCTCCCTCCCCATCCCATCCCTCAGGGTCATCCAGTACACCAGACCTGAGCACCCTGTATCATGCATTGAACCTGGACTGGCGATTTATTTCACATATGATAATATACAAGTTTCAATGCCATTCTCCCAAACCATCCCACCCTCACCCTCTCCCACAGAGTCCAAAAGTCTGTTCTTTACATCTGTGTCTCTTTTGCTGTCTCGCATACAGGGTTATCATTACCATCTTTCTAAATTCCATATATATGCGTTAGTATACTGTATTGGTGTTTTTCTTTCTGGTTTACTTCACTCTGTATAACAGGCTCCAGTTTCATCCACCTCATTAGAACTGATTCAAATGTATTCTTTTTAATGGCTGAGTGTATATGTATATGTATGTGTATATGTACCACAGCTTTCTGATCCATTCATCTGCTGATGGACATCTAGGTTGCTTCCATGTCCTGGCTATTATAAACAGTGTTGCAATGAACATTGGGGTACACGTGTCTCTTTCAATTCTGGTTTCCTCGGTGGGTATGACCAGCAGTGGGATTGCTGGGTGATAAGGCAGTTCTATTTCCAGTTTTTTAAGGAATCTCCACACTGTTCTCCATAGTGGCTGTACTAGTTTGCATTCCCACCAACAGTGTAAGAGGGTTCCCTTTAATCCACACCCTCTCCAGCATTTATTGCTTGTAGACTTTTGGATATCAGCCATTCTGACTGACATGAAATGGTACCTCATTGTGGTTTTGATTTGCATTTCTCTGATAATGAGTGATGTTGAACATCTTTTCATTGTTTGTTAGCCATCTGTATGTCTTCTTTGGAGAAATATCTGTTTAGTTCTTTGGCCCATTTTTTGATTGGGTCATTTATTTTTCTGGAATTGAGCTGCAGGAGTTGCTTGTATATTTTTGAGCTTAATTCTTTGTCAGTTGCTTCATTTGCTATTATTCTATCCCATTCTGAAGGCTGTCTTTTCACCTTGCTTATAGTTTCCTTCATTGTGCAAAAGCTTTTAATTTTAATTAGGTCCCATTTGTTTATTTTTGCTTTTATTTCCAATATTCTGGGGAGAAGTGGAATGACTTTTTGGATCTATGATTTTATTGTTTTAAATACATTTAGAACAATTCTGTCCATTAATTCTTCATTTTTTTTTCTGCTTTCTTCTCTCACTCTTCTTGGAGGACTCCAATTACATGTCTATTATTTTATTTTCTTGCAGGCCACTGATGCTCTTTTTATTTTTAAAAATTCTCTTTTTTTTTCACTTTGTATAGTTTCTGTCATATTTTAAAATTCACTAAACTTTTCTCCTTCTATGTCTAATCTGCTGTTAATCTTCAGTTCAGTTTAGTTGCTCAGTCGTGTCTGACTCTTTGCGACCCCATGGACTGCAGTACGCCAGGCCTTTCCCTGTCTATCACCAACTCCCGGAGTTTACTCAAACTCATGTCCATTGAGTCAGTGATGCCATCCAACCATCTCATCCTGTGTTGTCTCCTTCTCCTCCTGCTCTTAATTTTATCCAGTGTCTATTTCACTTTGGATATTATATATTTTATCTCTAGAAGTTTGATTTTGGTCTTTTAAAAAATATCATCCATTATTCCTGTAACTTTTTAATATGTGGAATATAGTTATTCTTTCAATGTCTTTGTCTCTAATTCTAATTAATAACTATGTCAGTTCTGGATCAGTTTTCACTAGTTGATTTTCCTTTTCATTATGATTTCTCCTTTCTTATTTCTTTAAATGTCTGATAGTCTTTGATTGGATTCCAGACATTATGAATTTTACTATATTGGGTACTAAATATTTTTGTGTTCCTATTTTTGAGTTTTATTCTGGATGGAGTTAAGCTACTTAGAAGCAATTTTATCACTTGTAGTGTTGTTTTTAGATTTGTTGAGGAGGATAAGAACTGCATTTAATCTAGGACTAATTATTACACATTATTGTGGCATTATTCTTTTAAGCGCTCTAATGCTTGTGAGTTATAAAGGTTTGTGTTGTTGTTGTCATTGTAGCTGGTGGATATGGGTATTGTTCCCAGCTCTGTGTGAAAGGTTCCTTCTAATTCTCTCAAGTGACCACTGTCCTGGTCTCCACTAGTTTCTTTACATTCATATGATTAGGTATGCTGCAAACCTGACTAGGGATCTTCCACAGATCTCTGAAGTTCTCTTTCAGTAGAGCTCTGTCCTCCCTGATACTGTATTCTGCAAACTCTAGCTTCCTTTTGCTTCTTAGTCTTTCAACAGCATCTCCTAATACCAGGGAGTCTACCATCCTCTGGACGTATTCCTCCCCTCTCTCTCAATCCAGCTGTGGAAACTAATGACAGAATGATGGGGCAATAATAGGGCTCAACTTGCTTGTTTGCCAACTCTCAGGGATCCTTGTCCTTCAGTGCTTGATGTCCATTTTCCTAAAACCATTGTTTGATGTATTTTTTCCATTATGATTTGAGTATTTCAGGCAAAATGGTGTGCCTGGTCCCCATACTCCTTGCTTGGAAGTGGAATTGGTGTGTGTGGATGTGTGTGTCTGTTCTTTTCAACTTCTTGACTATGCCTAATTTATCTTTTATTAAATTCACTTTTACTTTTAAATAAAGACATTTAGTGCTCTGAATATTCCTTTTCATTGAACTCTAGCCAATTGTGACAAGGTTTGACTTGTAATTCTCTTTTTTTTTTTTTGCTTATTTCTAATTTAAAAATTTTGATTAACATTTCCTGTACATTCTCATAGCTGTTTTTTAATTTCCATTTTTTTCTGGGTGATTTTGTTGTTGCTGGTTTTGGTCTTGGAGAAGGCAATGGCACCCCACTCCAGTACTCTTGCCTGGAAAATCCTATGGACGGAGGAGCCTGGTAGGCTGCAGTCCATGGGGTCGCACAGAGTCAGACACAACTGAAGCGACTTAGCAGCAGCAGCAGGTTTTGGTCTATTTTTGCTACTTTTTCTGTTCATTTTTAAATTTTACTGAATGTGGTTAGAGAACAGTCTGTTTGGTTTACCTCTTTTTTGTAATTTACTGCGTTTTTGTTCTCTAAGGTCCAAATAAGTGACACTTTCCTAACTGTCTGTTTGTTTGCAAATAATGTGAAGTCCATTTGTTGAGTACCTATTTCTCTCTCTCTTGATTTTTATCCATCTATAATCAATCATGTTAATTTCACTCTTCAGTTCAGTTCAGTTCAGTTCAGTCGCTCAGTCGTGTCTGACTCTTTGCGACCCCGTGAATCGCAGCACGCCAGGCCTCCCTGTCCATCACCAACTCCCGGAGTTCACTCAGACTCACGTGCATCGAGTCAGTGATGCCATCCAGCCATCTCATCCTCTGTCGTCCCCTTCTCCTCCTGCCCCCATTTCACTCTTAGATATCTCTATATTATTATATCTTATTACGATTCCTAAAGTTTTAAAATGACTCTTAGCTATGTTATGGGATGTGGGGCTGCTCAGAGAAGAGACTATGAGGGAACACTGAATACAAGCTGACCTTGTAGTTCAATTTCTAATTATACTAGAATAGATATAGAAGCTGTTAAAACGATGGAGCTTCCCAGGTGGCGCAAGAGGTAACCCACCTGCCAATACAGGAGACATAAGAGATGCTGGTTCAATTCCTTGTCGGGAAGATCCCTTGGAGAAGGGAATGGTAGCCCAGTCCAGTACACTTGCCTGGAGAATCCCCATACGGTTGCAAACACAACTGAAGTGACTTAGCACACACACTATGAGGGAACACTGAATACAAGCTGACTCTAGAGTTCAATTTCTAATTATACTAGAACAGATATAGAAGCTGTTAAAATAATTGCAAGGATACACAAATATAGAGGTGGGATTAACCTTTAAGACAAACAGCACAGGGAATGAAAATGAAACATATCACTTCAGCAAAAAGAATCTCAAGGCAACAGTTTTGGCATGAGGACTATCAGAA
Organism: Oryx dammah; assembly: GCF_014754425.2. Lineage (NCBI taxonomy): Eukaryota > Metazoa > Chordata > Mammalia > Artiodactyla > Bovidae > Oryx > Oryx dammah. The sequence continues at coordinate 52,274,807 of NW_024070205.1, forward strand.
CTGTGGATGTATCTAGCAGCAGTGCCGCTGCTGGCAAAAACCATGGTTTAAACGGTCATATTTTTAATTTGATGTAAATTTACCTTGTCTGCCCAAATTAAAGTTTCTGACATCTCCTGATGAATAATTAGTGCTTCCATGAAAAATTATATTTAATATGTAAAATGCTAAATATTCAATCTCTCTTCTATACAAGTACATGAATGATTTATACATTCAAAAGTTTACATGATGCAAAAATTGAAGTGATAAAACTACAAACAGTTAAGACATTTCCCTCTGCCATAATATTTACCTTAATGGGCCCGAGATAGGAAGATCCTTTAACTGAGGCAAGTATGATTTGAGACTCTTCCAGTTGAACTAATATATCATCTATAGATGAAATTATTAGGATAGAGTAAGCCTCAGTGTGATGAAGAACTAAATGTAAAGGAGTAGTGTTCCAAAGATCAATAATCTTATACAGCATTTTTTCAAGAGCAGCTTCATTAGTTGCTGAGGTTGATATCTCATTTATTTCATTTTCATACTGAAACATCTAAAACAAAAAAAATTTAATGTCCAATGGAGCAAATAATTCCTGATACATTTAAAATGGAAGGTTTAAATGAATATGTTAAAAATCTGACCAATTAGGTTTATATCCTAACCAGAGACTTCACGGTGTAACTTTCATGAAGCAGCCCTTTTCAGTTTTTAATCATTCTATTTCACATTCTTCTTGCTCAGTGAAAATTTCTGACTCAGTATTTATTTTTTCTGATTCTAGTCAGTGTAAAAAATAGTTAACAGCACCTTCTGCAGATCTGCAGATAGCATTATTTCTTTCAGCTTTCTTTTCTCTGCACTAATGCCAATTGCTTAATTATTTTGTGACAAGTTTTTACTTTCTATGATAATTCTTGGGATATAATAGTCTGAGAGAACATAACTCTAATGGGCACAGCTTTCCATGGCTTCACTTTGACACAGCTCCATGAGGATAAATGTCTCTCAAAATACTTTAGTGGAGTATTTACAGACCTTTCCATGTGCCCTGACTGCCAATTTCCATTGGACAAAATCTTGATGTAATATCTCCAGATTCAGTCACCAGAACAGAGATACTTGGAGAGCTGCTCTTCTCTGCATCTTGGAATTAACTAGCTGCCCTTGTTGTTTTTATCCCTGAAAGAAGATTCTACTGCTATTCCCATATGTCATCCTATTTAATATCTCCATTTCTTTCCAGTAGTCATGTATGGATGTGAGAGTTGGACTGTGAAGAAAGCTGAGCACCGAAGAATTGATGCTTTTGAACTGTGGTGTTGGAGAAGACTCTTGAGAGTCCCTTGGGCTGCAAGGAGATCCAATCAAGCATTCTAAAGGAAATCAATCCTGGGTGTTCATTGGAGAGACTGATGTTGAAGCTGAAACTCCAATACTTTGGCCACCTGATGCGAAGAGCTGACTCACTGGAAAAGACCCTGATGCTGGGAGGGATTGGGGGCAGGAGGAGAAGGGGATGACAGAGGATGAGATGGCTGGATGGCATCACTAACTCGATGGACATGAGTTTGGGTGAACTCCAGGAGTTGGTGATGAACAGGGAGGCCTGGCGTGCCGTGATTCATGGGGTTGCAAAGAGTTGGACATGACTGAGCAACTGAACTGGCTGTTGAAATTGTGCCAGATTTTTGGAATGCTCATTAGCACTGATTAAATAGTCTGAAACTATCTAGATATTTTGATGAATTCACTCTTGGACCATAGTTCAGTTAGGATACTCTGATAATGATCCAGGGAAGCATGCAACATTTAGGTGGAATGAGGAAAGAGAGCAAGAGAGGATTCAAAGATTATTTCATCAGATGGTGACTGCAGCCATGAAATTAAAAGACGCTTACTCCTTGGAAGGAAAGTTATGACCAACTTAGATAGCATATTGAAAAGTAGAGACATTACTTTGCCAACAAAGGTCTGTCTAGTCAAGGCTATGGTTTTTCCTGTGGTCATGTATGGATGTGAGAGTTGGACTGTGAAGAAGGCTGAGCGCTGAAGACTTGATGCTTTTGAACTGTGGTGTTGGAGAAGACTGTTGAGAGTCCCTTGGACTGCAAGGAGATCCAACCAGTCCATTCTGAAGGAGATCAACCCTGGGATTTCTTTGGAAGGAATGATGCTGAAGCTGAAACTCCAGTACTTTGGTCACCTCATGCGAAGAGTTGACTCATTGGAAAAGACTTTAATGATGGGAGAGATTGGGGGCAGGAGGAGAAGGGGACGACAGAGGATGAGATGGCTGGATGGCATCACCAACTTGATGGATGTGAGTCTGAGTGAACTCTGGGAGTTGGTGATGGACAGGGAGGCCTGGCATGCTGCGATTCATGGGGTCGCAAAGAGTCAGACACCACTGAGTGACTGAAATGAACTGAACTAGAAAAAAAGTGGAGGTACCATTAACTAAGATGGAGAGAATAAAGGAAGAGTGGAATTTTGGAGATGGAGAAAAAGAAGTGCATTTTTGACATGTTACCTTTGAGATATTTTTTAGACATATAAGTGGAGGTGGATCTATGAGTTCAGGAGGGCAGCTGAATTTAGGGCTAGAGATATAAATTAATTTTTAAAATAAAGTTCACTTTTAAAATTCTTGTCTAATTAAAAAATTTTCCCCTTTTCCTCATTATAGCAAATCATTTGGTAGAAAATTATAGGCATAAAATACTATTTTGGTTATATTAGACATTGTCAATTGTGTAACATGAAATGTAAATGAAGCTTATTGTAAACTACACATGAAAATAGAAAAATTTTAACCATGAAAATCATAGTAAAATTTTATTTTTATAACAAAATCTACAGGTAAATCAAATAGCTGCTAATCGTGTTTTTTAAATAGAATATCAAAGTTATTTGTAGGGCCACCCTAACATGCTCTTAATATATCTTCATTTTATATAAATATGGTAGTTTTGATGGTATTCCTATAAAATTTACTCTCCACAAGAAGTATCACTGTTAAATAAAAACACCAATTTAATTTCATCTGTTATGCATGAAAACCAGAATTACTGTTTTCAAATCACCTAGTAGTAATGGCATGATGAATGGTTTATGCTTATAATATGTACATCATATTTTTTAAACCAAAAAGCAAAGTTACTATTCAGTGTAACACTAGCTTTATCAGTTATTAATCTGTACTAAACTACCACCAGCGAAGCATCACCTGTCATCTAATACATTATACTCCTACTTTTCCTAACATTCCATAAATGTCTTATTTTTCTAATTCTTACTCCTTGTAGATTTACTTGCCTACTTAAATTTTGGCCTTCTGCTATGCCAACTTTATTTCAAACTATTTTAATTTACCTTGAGTGCTAGAAGATTCTCTACTGTACAGTTTTTATCAAGAGACACTGACTTTCCAATAATCTCCTGGAGAGCCTCCCAATGCCTTGGCTTGAGACAGGGGTTTCCTAGTGCTATGATGATTGGCAGCTCTTGTTTAAAATCTATCACTGATTGCTTAAGATGCGTCACCATGTCATTTTTAGGTAGACCTATAAGAAGCAATGGGTCAGCAGCTTTATCATACAGTCCACATTTTCTAAGCCAGAAAACAAATTTGCTATTTAATGTAATACTCCTTTATCAGTTATTAATCTGTACTAAAATAATGAGGCTTATTAACATCACTCTCCCATAAGAATCAAGCATGGATTAAAATAAAGGGAAATAGTTGATCAGGACTAGTGATTAAAACCCCAAACTATCAGAACAAGTTATTTTGCAAAATTTGATACTAGGGATAGCTAGTTACCACAGGGTTTCCCAGATTTTCCCTGACAAGATAGACATACAGAGAGGTACACACAAATAATTCAAAAGACTATTTCGGTTTTGGGGCTTTTCAATTCTGCTCATTAAAAGAATATTAAGGGAAAAAACCAATCACTATCATTTCATAAAGAATATATCTTTACATTGAAATGCAGAAAATGAAGGTAAAAACTGCCATAGACCAGAACTGACCTTTCCTCTGGCATTAACAACACAACACACCGCAATACAGATTTCTGGGTCGGGAAGATCCCCTGGAGGAGGGCATGCCAACCCACTCCAGTATTCTTGCCCGGAGAATCCCTGTGGACAGAGGAGTCTGGTGGGCTACAGTCCACAGGGTTGCAAAGAGTCGGACATGACTAAGTGACTAAGCATAGCACACACAAAGGGTGCAGGACTCAAAACCTGTGCAGCTGAAGGTCCAACCCTTAAAACCTTTTACTCAGTTTATAAAAGAGGGAGGAGACAGAAAAATCGCCAAAGTAGATCACTTGAGAGAACTGAAAACTATACACATATTCTTGACTATACAATTGATACAGATGAGGCTTATTTTATAAAGCTATGTTGAATAACAAAGTGTATTTCAAGACTTGATCGGATAAAAAGATGAGAATAAATTTTTTTGCAAGTCTATACTGTGGTGAACAAGATTTAATCTGGGAAACTGGATAAAAGAAAGTTTTATCTACTTGGTACTTTGTATGTTGCTCTCTGAAACAGATATATGACACAATATTGAAAGAGAACACACAAAATGAGTGTTGTGTTGCTTTAACACTCTGGGTGATTTGTCCCCAATTTTTCTCTTTTCTACAGTTTCTGTGATAATCATATTTCTTATATAACTTAAAAACAAGCAAATTAAGGTGTTTTCCTTTAAAGGAAAAAAACTATAAACTATAAAACTAAAAAAACTATTAAAAAAAACTATAGCTTAAGGTATAGCTGAGAGATTAGAGGAATTTAAAAAATAAAAGCATTATCTTGCCAAGTGGAATAAAGCTTTCTATTTGGAAAGGATTTGACTTTACAGAATTGCTTGCACAGGAACAGCATCTCTGTGTTGGCAAGATTTCAAATTTGATGATTAGCAGAAGGAAAACCTATCAAAATGACTCTGGCTATTTCCCGCATTGCCCAAAATATACTATCTGCATACACAGTGAGGGTTTGAAGGTGGGTCCTTAACATCAAAACATCTGTGGTTCTAAGAGCCAGAATCAGGCGGAAGCATTTGGGATTCTACCTAGGGAACTGATTTTTAACAGATATAAAATTGTTACTAGTTAATTAAAAACATTTTTTCCAAAGTTTTAATCTCTTTCTTGCTTCAGGAAGTGATTCCTACCTATGCTCTTGTACTGTCTTTTCAGTCATTAATGGTGAGGCCTTAGAACAGGTAAAGTAACAAAGCCAAGGACAATGATCTTGCTGGCCTACTAGCCATTTTTGTGTAATCTTAAGTAGAAAAACTTGAGAAAGACACTTTACCTTTTTCTAGCACAAAGATTATTTGCATCCATTTGGAAACATTTCTATATACTGATTCTGTATCAATACTGTCAAGAGTGCTGTTCCTCCATTCCCAAAAGAGGGTTCCCCATTCCTCATCTGCATCCCATAATATTTTCCTTAAGGTTAAGTCATAGTCAATGTCAGCGATCTCTGAAAGTACAATTTGTGTAATCTCTTCCGTATTAAGAAAATACATATGAGACTGGGGATCATCGAAACAATCCTGATAGTTTGAATATGTTTTAGCTTTGACAGCTAAACTTGCAGCTTCCTCTGCAAGAGTCTGGATCATTTCCATTGCTGTTGACACTGGAGTACTAGCACATAACAACACAGAATTTCTTATCTAAAAAAATAATAAGACATTTTTAGGAGGGTATAATGTTCTGAACTTAAACATGTTTTATTGACAGCATTTTAATATGCCACCTAAGTGTCAACAAACATTATTTGCAATCATTATCTGAAAAGATTGCCCTTAATTTATACTTATGATTATGCTTAATTTTAATTATTTTTTTTACAATAATACCTAAAATTTGTGTACCTTCTATATGTCAGGTCCTGTGATAAGTAACATTGAGGACCTTATTTACTAAGTCCATACAAGAAATTTGAGAGATAATTTATATTTTCCATGATTTTTCAAGCAAGTTCAGAGGTTCCCATCATCTAACGGTAAGTGGCAGTTCCAGGGTAGGGCCTTATGATAGCCTGCACTCCAAAACTTGCTTCCTTTTTCTGACGATGCTGAACTTGGTATTACTTGAATGATGCTTATCACATGTTACCTTATATTAGTTTTCCCACGGCACAGAAAATTGTGGACATTTTGCAACAATAACCTCTAAAGAGGGATATAAGTAAAATTTTGTTCTGATCTCTTACTATATTATAAAATTCTGAGGATTAAGGATAATGTCACTGATTTATTTTTGAATACCTGTTAGAACCTAGTACAATCATATGTAATAGCTCTTGGAAGAAGTAGTGAATTTGGATCCTATCACCTTATTCTTTAAAAAAAAATCAAACCCATGGAACTGCATGTAACATCGTGTCATGCGTAGTGTGGACATCCAGCAAGTATGGATAGCAATCGTAACACAAAAGCTTAAGCAATTGATAAACTGCATCTGCAATGATGGATAGGGCTTAGAATAATCTATATCAGTGATGCTTATATAATGGATTATAATAAACATTTCTTTAGGCTCTTCCTGCAATTTTCCATTCATTAATATTTATTTATGTTTGTATATGAACTATCTTTGGGGGGAAGGGAATACTTGGAGAAATAATCTTAGTTGCTTAGATGGAGGTAAAGTTTTGTCAACTCTATCAGCAGTATTCTAACCGAGATCTTCCCAGAATGAGATCAGTCACTAAATATACCAATAAAATAATTTAAGTGTATATAATTGCACCCATCAGAAGATGGAGTAAATATGCCCACCCTGTCTTTCCCAATGAATACATCTATAAACCCCGGACAGAACACATGAGGGAGCAGTGAGGTGAGGAACCTGCAAATAAATTGTAGAAGGCAGATTGGGGAAGAAGATGGTAACTTGAAATGCCACCACATTAGCAGTGAGTTTACCATTTTCTCCCTGACCTAAGCTCAATGTATTAGAAAACTGGGAGGAATTTTCAGGAGGCAATAACAGTGAGAGCTCCAGGAGAAATTACCAGTTCTGACTTGAGGAGCAAGAAAGGTTCTGACAAAGATTCTTTGCTTGATCAAACTTTAGTCAGGCACCCTGGTGGCTCAGACGGTAAAGCATCTGTCTGCAATGTGGGAGACCTGGGCTCGGTCTCTGGGTCGGGAAGATCCCCTGGAGAAGGAAATGGCAACTCCCCCCCACCTCCCAGTACTACTGCCTGGAAAATCCCATGGACAGAGGGGCCTGGTAGGCTCCATGGGGTCACAAAGAGTCGGACATGACTGAGTGATTTCGCTTTCTTTTCTTTCTGACTGACTACTAAGTAGGTTGTAACTTTTAGGCTCATATGCACACTTCCTTATAAAATTAAGTTTTATTAAGAACCCTGCTAAGTCAGTTTAACCAGAATCCCCACCCTCAATGTCTGCTCATCCTAGACAACAGATCATTTCCTCTATTGCAATCATACTGAATAAAAATCTGTTTTTACCACTTTGACTACTGTTCGACTCTGGGTTTTCTTTGACAGCTCCTAATACTCAGAGCATGGAAATCCTCTCTTTCTCTCTCTTTTTCTTTTTTCTCACAGCTCAGTCCTCAAACAATTTTAAGGTGGTGGCAATGGAAGCCTCAGGAGCTGAAACTCTGAGAGAAGAGAACTTCACTTTCTGTCTTGGTAATCTGTGGTTCTAAGGAGGGTCAACCCTGTTGATTTTTTTCTCTCTGTGTTCTACTACTTTGCCCCAGATGTGGGTGCAGTTATGGAAGTTGACAGAGTATAGTAACAAATCCCAGTTTTCTAACCAGAGGACTGAAAAAAAGAGTGCAGAGAATCTGGAAAATATGGAGAAGGTCGTAAACAGAAAGGATCTCTGGAAAAGTAACTACATAAAGTTGTCAATGAACTCTTGGGCTCAACTGAGCTGCACACATATAGATCTGATCCTATTCAGCACATCAAAGACTCTGAGATTAAACTAACATACCACTACCCAGAATAATACTGACCACTGGATGGCACACACATGGTCTGAACAGCACCTTAGAGACATTGATAATGGAAATAACAATGGAAAGAAACCCACAGCCCAAAGAAAGTGGGTTGGAACTTGGGACCTGAATCTGACTAGGTCAACAGTTTTCTAAAACAAAAATACCAACATGACATTTAGGTACGACACAGAAATTTAGAGCATAATATTTAATCCAATATTATTCCATATACAAAAAATCAGGAAAACCTCAACTCACATGGGACAAAATAATCAAAAGACACCAATGTCTAGATGACACAGATGTTAGAATTATCTGACAAAGAATATAAAGCAGGTTTTATAACAATGCTGCACAGAAATAATGTATATTCTTGAAGCCATTGGGAAAATAGAAAGTCTTAGCAAAGAAAAATTTAAAAAGATATAAAGAAAAATCAAAAATTTTAGAACTGAGAAATACAATAAATAAAAGTAGAAGTTCATTGGATTTGATTCAATAATAGCATGCAAATCATAGAAGAAAGAATCAGTGAACCTAAAGATAGATGCTTACTCTAGTTGAGACCCTCTCCAGGGGTTGCCTTTGACCAAAAAGTCACACAAGATTACACCTGCTCTATAGCTCCATCATGGACGCGTAAAGAACCAGCCCTTTTGTCTTCATCCAGGATAACTCTGCAAAGTCATTCCAATTTAGAGATTCCCCTGGTGGCTCAGATGGTAAAGCATCTGCCTGCAATACAGGAGACCTGGGTTCAATCCCTGGGCTGAGAAGATCTCCTGGAGGAGGGCATGCCAACCCACTCCAGTATTCTTGCCTGGAGAATCCCCACAGACAGAGGAGCCTGGTGGGCTACAGTCCACAGGGTTGCAAAGAGTCGGACACAAATGAGCAACTAAGCATAGAACATAGGATCCTATGAAACCTAGATGGCAATGACCCTAGAGTTCAGTTTTTCCTTCTATTCAACCTTGATTACCTCAAGCCCTCACATTGTTGCCAGAAGCACTTTCCAATGAACTTACTGTAACACAGATACTCCATCTCAGTGTCCAGCCTAGTATACTTAACATATAAATAGGGTGAACTAGAAACCTTGGTACACATGCATATGAAATTTCTAGTAATATTTTGAAGATTGCAATTGAATGCTTTCAAGTACTCTCATATGCCTATTTTTTCACCTTGATTATATTTGTGTGAAGCCAGTATAGATTTTGCATAGATGGAGAAAATTTTTAAAGTAACTAATTGTAATACATACCATTGTGCCTAATACATATTAAGTATCAACATATACTAAATAAATATGATAATAGTAACTTGTAACGGTGGTGGGGATAGAGGGGAGTGGAAAGAATCAGGGATTCTGGAGCCCTGGCCCTCACTGCGTGATCTTAAGCAAGCTAGTTAACCTCTTTAAAACTCAGGTGTTTGTTTTCATGCAGAAAAAGGATAAAGCACCTAGCATGGTTACTGACACTTAGTTAAAGCTCAATAAATGTTAGGTGTTTATTGTATAGTTTGCTCTTCATAAGTGAGTGAAGCTGGATTTATTATCTTTTGGCCTAGACTAAGGCCCAAAAAGTATCCAGGGTTTTTTAGCTCTTTTTACATCATGGGCCAACTTTAGCAGTCTGTTGAAGCCTGTGGAAAAAAATCACCAGTTTACTGTTGCTTGTCTACATTAACTCAAAGTTGGAGAAAATGCTAAACTTCAGTTAGAGGTTAGTGAGAATAGACACATAATTTCACTTCTCATTCAAATTCACAAATCAAAATTATGTCTGTGGATTCCAGGTTAAGAATACTTGGACTAAATTATTTACTTAAGATTCCACAGAAAGGAAATACCTATATGCTAGGCTTACATAATGAGAAACAAAAACTTACTTTGGCCTTTAAATTACTAACTTCAATACGTAGATCAGTGATATATGATTCCAAATTGTCTCTGAATTTAGAAATAGCAGCATCTTTATTTGTTTCACTTAACTTCACAGAAGTTTTTAATTGGCCAAACTTGATAAGAAGGATTTTATAAATGGCAATTTGCTCTTCTGAAACATGGATCTGGTAATACCTTACAACAGAATACAGCTGAGCAACTATTATATACTCTTTTTCTAGCTTAGATATTTTTGAAGAAATTGCATCCAAAAAAGTAAAATATTCCAAAAATTCTTCTATTTCAGTGGGAGTATATTCCAGCTTCTGCAAGGATGACTCTATAACCTGAAATCATTAACAAATCAATTACAATTATATAATGATTTTTCATTATTTTAGAAAAGTAGTTACTCAATATCTCTCACTAACTTACATAATAATATTTTCAAAAAAATGACATCATCTAGACATTATTCTAAGTATTGCTTAAATACCAGAACATTAACAAGATCAAATCCTTTCTATTGTTGACAGAAGGAACTTGAATGTAACTTGCACATAAAATAAATGCTACTAAGACATAAAGACGGTTTCTCTGGTGGCTCAGATGGTAAAGAGTCTGCCGGCAATGCAGGAGACCCAGGTTTGATCCCTGAGTCAGGAAGATCCTCTGGAGAAGGGAATGGCAAACCACCCTAGTATTCTTTTGTGGTATTCTTGTGTCCAGTATTCCCATGGACAGAAGAGCCAGGTAAGCTACAGATCATGGGGTTGCAAAAATCAGACACGACTAAGCAACTAAGCACGCATGCACATGAGACATAAATAAGTACTGTTAAGAATAAATTTATTCTGTGAAGTAAATGCAATAGTAGTAACAAGGTTATGGCTGAAATGTGGATGGTGCATAATAATTGCTCCCATTTTTTTGGGAGCATTTATATGTTATGTTCTTTGTGTACACGATCTCATTTTGTTTTGTTTTGTTTTACAATACTGTATTGGTTTTGCCATACATTGACATGAATCAGCCACGGGTGTACATGAGTTCCCAATCCTGAACCCTCCTCCCACCTCTCACCCCATATCATCTCTCTGGATCATCCCCGTGCACCAGCCCCAAGCATCTTGTATCCTGTATCGAACATAGACTGGCGATTCGTTTCTTACATGATAGTATACATGTTTCAATGCCATTCTCCCATATCATCCCACCCTTTCCCTCTCCCACAGAGTCCAAAAGTCTGTTCTAAACATCTGTGTCTCTTTTGCTGTCTCGCATACAGGGTTATCACTACCATCTTTCTAAATTCCATATATATGCGTTAGTATACTGTATTGGTATTTTTCTTTCTGGCTTACTTCACTCTGTATAATAGGCTCCAGTTTCACCCACCTCATTAGAACTGATTCAAATGTATTCTTTTTAATGGCTGAGTAATACTCCATTGTGTATATGTACCACAGCTTTCTTATCCATTCATCTGCTTTGTTTTGACAGCATGTTTACTCAGTCAGTTCAGTTCAATTGTTCAGTCATGTCTGACTCTTTGTGACCCCATGGACTGCAGCATGCCAGGCCTCCCAGTCCATAACCAACTCCTGGAGTTTACTGACTCATGTTCATTGAGTCAGTGATGCCATCCAACCATCTCATCCTCTGTCGTCCCCTTCTCCTCCTGCCTTCAATCATTCCCAGCATCAGGGTCTTTTCAAATGAGTCAGTTCTTCACATCAGGTGGCCAAAGTTTTGGAGCTCCAGCTTCAACATCAATCTGTTCAATGAATATTCAGGACTGATTTCTTTTAGGATGGACTGGTTGGATCTCCTTGCAGTCCAAGGGACTCTCGAGAGTCTTCTCCAACACCATAGTTCTAAAGCATCAATTCTTTGGTGCTCAGCTTTCTTTATAGTCCAACTCTCACATCCATACACAACTACTGGAAAAACCATAGCTTTGACTAGATGGACTTTGTTGGCCAAGTATATGCTGTCTAGGTTGGTCATAACTTTTCTTCCAAGGGGCCAGCATCTTTTAATTTCATGGCTGCAGTCACCATCTACAGTGATTTTGGAGCCCCCCCAGATAAAATCTGTCACTGTTTCCACTGTTTCCCCGTCTATTTGCCATGAAGTGATGGGACCAGATGCCATGATCTGAATGTTGAGTTTTAAGCCAAGGGTGATGCCATCTGCATACCTGAGGTTATTGATATTTCTCCCAGCAATCTTGATGCCAGTTTGTGCTTCATCCACCCCAGCATTTCTCATGATGTATTTTGCATATAAGTTAAATAAGCAGGGTGACAATATATAGCCTTGACATAATCCTTTCCCGATTTGGAACCAGTCTGTTGCTTCATGTCCAGTTCTAACTGTTGCTTCCTGACCTGCATATAGATTTCTCAAGAGGCAGGTCAGATGATCTGGTATTACCATCTCTTTCAGAATTTTCCATAGTTTGCTGTGGTCCACACAGTCAAAGACCAAGCATAGTCAATAAAGCAGAAGGAACTCTCTTGCTTTTTTGATGATCCAGCGGATGCTGGCAATTTGATCTCTGGTTCCTCTGCCTTTTCTAAAACCAGCTTGAACATCTGGAAGTTCATGGTTCATGTACTGTTGAAGGCTGACTTGGTGAATTTTGAGCATTACTTATATAAGTGCAATTGTGCAGTAGTTTGAGCATTCTTTGCCATTGCCTTTCTTTGGGATTGGAATAAATACCAACATTTTTCAGTCCTGTGGTTACTGCTCAGTTTTTCAAATTTGCTGACATATTGAGTGCAGAACTTTCAAAGCATCATCTTTTAGGATTTGAAATAGCTCAACTGGAACTTCATCACCTCCACTAGCTTTGTTCGTAGTGATGCTTCCTAAGGCCCACTTTAATTTGCATTCCAGGATGTCTTGCTCTAGTTGAGTGATCACACCATCATGATGATCTGGGTCATGAAGATCTCTTTTGTATAGTTCTTCTGTGTATTGTTGCCACCTCTTCTTAATATCTTCTGCTTCTGTTAGGTCCATACCATTTCTGTCCTTTATTGTGCCCATCTTTGCATGAAATGTTCCCTTGGTATCTCTAATTTTCTTGAAGAGATCTCTAGTCTTTCCCATTCTATTATTTTTCTCTAATTCTTTGCATTGATTGCCGAGGAAGGCTTTCTCATGTCTCCTTGCTATTCTTTGGAATTCTGCATTCAGATGGATATATCTTTCGTATTCTCCTTTGCCTTTCATGCCTCTTTTATTCACAGCTATTTGTAAGGCCTCCTCAGACAACCATTTTGCCTTTTTGCATTTCTTTTCCTTGGGCATGATCTTGATCCCTGCCTCCTGTACAGTGTCACAAACTTCCGTCCATAGTTCTTCAGGGACTCTGTCTAGCAGATCTAATCCCTTAAATCTGTTTGTCACTTCCATTGTATCATCATAAGAGATTTGATTTAGGTCATACCTGAATGGTCTAGTGGTTTTCCCTACTTTCTTCAATTTAAGAAATTTAAAAAAGCATAGTTACTACTTGAGTGTTATTTCTCTAATCTGCAAAGAGGGAAACTGAGTTTCAGAAGGATTAATAAGCCTAAAACATTAAATTTTTTGAGTTACAGAGCTATGATTCAAACCCAAATCTGAATCAAAATCCTGTTTGTATCCATTGTAAGTATATGCAATCATTACAAATATATGTGCTTAGTCGCTCAGTCATGTTCAACTCTTTGCAACCCCATGAACTTTAGCTTGCCAGGCTCCTCTGTCCATGGAGATTCTCCAAGCAATAATGAAGTGGTTTGCCATGCCCTCCCCCAGGGGATCTTCTCAACCCAGGGATCGAACCTGTGTATCACAAATTGCAAGTGGATTCTTTAGCATCTGAGCCACCAGGGAAGCCCATATATATGTGTATATATAACATCCACACCTTTTATAAGTATTTGTATATCATTCCATTAGATTTTCAAAAGAATTAAATTCCTATGATTAAATTACAATTTTACCATAGTTTCCGTCATGTTTCAAGGGCTCTTGATGAGTACTCATAATTCTGGAATCAATATCAGTTTAATTTTTCAGCTCACAGCCTTGAATTGACTGTGTATGTCTCTAATTTTTAAAATACTTTATTCTACTCGACTATACGCTCATGCAAAAATGGCAATAAAAAAATTTATAAAATAAAAATATCTATTACTTCACCACCTAGAGATAATTATGCTAACCAAGCAGAAATTTTATCCATTTTATGGTGTATGGGTATATATGTGTGGTGTATGTGTATATATGTGTGTACATGCACACATGTGAACCTGCTCTTGAATATACATTTTTTTCACAGGGTTAGTATGGATTGACTTTGAAGTCAGAGAGACCCGTGTTTGAATCCTAGCTCCCATATTTACTAACTGCAGGAACCAAAGTAGCTTTACTTTAATAAACTTAGTGTCCTCATTACAGTTTTGAGAATCAAATAAAATAATTTAGTTATGGGTTTATAATGATGCCTGCTGAATTTGACTGAAAATGATCACAATAGAAGACTGAGTAAAGACAACTATCCTGACTCCAACCACAAATCCCAATTAAATTCCAGAAAAATATCTAAAATAAACTCATATCCTAAAGAAAACAGATAATCACATTTTTGTAGAATAGAGTAGCAAAAAGACATGAAATATTCCCAAACTTCCTTTTTGTTACTAGTAATACATTCAGTTAAGGATTGTAAAAGGAAAGAAAATTACAGACCAATTTCACTTACAAGCATAAAGGCAAAAATTAAAAAATAATGTAGCAATATATCTATGTGCATGTGCACACTGGTTAGGTATATCTATTGATTCAGATATGAAATTAAATTTAGAAAGTCAATTAATGTAATTAACCACATTAAAAAGTTAAAGGAAAACAACTGCATGATTATCACAACAGATAAACAGAATACGGATTTGATCAAGTTAACTTATGATTAAAAAACACATATCAAGTTAGGAACTCTTATGCAAATAAGGGAATTTCCTTAAATATATAAAGGGAAGCTACTTCCCTTTATAAAAACACACCTGGGGGCATGCAGAAGCCAGAAAGAAAAGAAATAAACAGAACTTTCAGAATAGCTTCCTAAAAATACATATAGCTCAGAAACAATTTTCTGGAACTAATAACAATGATTCTTCTAACTGTAGAAGTAACTCACATATGTTCACTATGTGCCAGAAACTGTAAAAGAGCTTTGCAATCATTAACTTCTTTAATTCTCACAACTTCTCTAGGTCAGTTACAAATATTATCCCCAATTTACAGAAAAAGATGTTTAGGTATAGAGAGGATAAGGATGTAAACTTTGCTGTTGTTGTTCAGTTGTGTCCAACTCTTTGTGACCCCATGGACTTAGTACCCCAGGCTCCTCTGTCCTCCACTATCTCTTGGAGTTTTCTCAAATTCATGTCCATTGAGTTGGTGATGCTATCTAACCATGTCATCCTCTGCCACCCTCTTCTCCTCTTGCTCTCAATCGTTCCCAGCATCAGGGTCTTTTCCAATGAGTCAGCTCTTCACATCCAGTGGCCAAAGTATTGGGGCTTCAGCATCAACAACAGTCCTTTCAGTGAATATTTGGGATTGATTTCCTTCAGGAATTTTGGGCTTCCTGGGTGGCTCAGTGGTAAAAAAAAAATCCACTTGCCAATGGAGGAGATGCAGGTTTGATCTCTGGGTTGGGAAGCTCCCCTGGAGAAAGAAATGGCAACCTATTCCAGTATTCTTGCTTGGGAAATCTCATGGGCAAAAGAGCCTGGAGGGCTACAATCAACAGGGTTGCAAAAATTTGAACACGACTTAACAGCTAAATAACAAGAATTGACATCTACAAGACACTGTATCAAAAAAACAAACTAAATGCACATTATTTTCAAGCACATATGGAACATTCTCTAGGACAGACCACATATTAGTACACAAAACAAGCCTCAACAAACTAAGAGGATAGAAATTATTTAAAGCATCTTTTTCTGACCACAATGGCGTGAAACTAGAAATCATCCATAGAAAGAAAACAAGCAAAAAACCACAATTACATGGTGACTAAACACTTAATTTAAAAAATGAGACAATGAGGAAATAAAAAATAACTCTAGACAAACAATGAAAACATCGCTATCAACATCTATGGGACACAGCAAAAGCAGTTCTAAGAAGAAAATTCATGATGACACAAGCCTTATTCAAAAGATAAGAAAAATCTCAAGCGACCTGCCTACCACCTAAATGAATTAGAAAAAGAACAAACAAAAATTAAGTCAGCTGAAGGAAGGAAACAAAAAACAGAGAGGGAAGACATAAAATTAAGATAAAAAAAGAAAAATAAATCCAAGAGCTTTTTTTAAAAGGATAAACAAAATCAACAAATCTCCTCTAGACAGGCTCACCAAGAAGAAAAGAGACATGACTAAATAAACAAAATAAGAAAGATGAGAAATAACAACTGATGTCACAGAAATACAGAAAACCATAAGAGAAGACTATGAACAGTTGTTCAGTTTCTCAGTATGTCTGACTGCAACCCCATTGACTGTAGCATGCTAGGCTTCCCTGTCCTTCACTATTTCCCAGAGTTTACTAAAACTCATGTTCATTGAGTCGACGATGCCAACCAACCATCTCATCCTCTGTCACGCTCTTCTCCTGCCTTCAATCGTTCCCAACATCAGGTCTTTTCCAATGAGTCACTCTTTCCATCTGGTGGCCACAGTATTGGAGCTTGAGCTTCAGCATCAGTCCTTCCAACAAATATTCAGGACTGACTTCCTTTAGAATTGACTGGTTTGATCTCCTTGCAGTCCAAGGGACTCTCAAGAGTCTTCTCCAGCACCACAATTTGAAAGCATCAGTTCTTCAGTATCAGCCTTCTTCATGGTCTGTACATGATCTCTCACATCTGTACATAATTATTGGAAAAACCACAGCTTTGCCTATCACTTTGCTAGCAAAGTGAGGTCCCTTCTTTTTAATATGCTGTCTGTTTGTCATAAGTTTTCTTCCAAGGAGCAAGCTTTTTTTTTTTTTTTTTTTTTAATTTCATGGCTGCAGTCACCATCCACAGTGATTCTGGAGCCTAGAAAATAAAGTCTGTCAGTTTCCATTGTTTCCCCATCAATTTGCCATGAAGTGATGGGACCAGATGCCATGATCTTCGTTTTTTGAATGTTGAGTTTTAAGGCAGCTTTTTCACTCTCTTCTTTCATTTTCATCAAGAGGCTCTTTAGTTTCTCTTCACTTTCAGTCATTAGGGTGGTGCCATGTGCATATCTGAAGTTAACGATATTTCTCCTGGCAATCTTGATTCCAGCTTGTGCTTCATCCAGCCCAGCATTTTGCATGGTATACTCTGCATATAAGTAAAATAATCAGGGTGACAATATACAGCCTTGACATTCTCCTTTCCCAATTTGGAACCAGTCTGTTATTCCATGTCCAGTTCTAACTGTTGCTTCTTGACCTGCACATGAGTTTCTCAGGAGGCATGTAAAGTGTATGCCAACAAAACGGACAACCCAGAAGAAATAGAAAAATTCCTAGGAAAATACAGCTTGCCAAAACTGAATCAAGAAGAAACAGATAATTTGAACAGATCAATTATTAGAACTGGAACAGAATCTGTAATTAAAAAAAACTCCCTGCAAACAGAAGTCCAAGACAGAATAGCTTTGCAGGGAAGAACTTACAAACATACAAAGAACTTATACCTATCATTCTCAAACTCTCCCCCAAACCTGAAGAGAACAGAATATCCCCAAATTCATTCCATGAAGTCCCTATCACCTGATACCAAAACCAGACAAAAACATTACCAAAAAAGAAAATTACATGCCAACAGTTCTGATGAATATAGATGCAAAAATCCTCCACAAAATATGAGCAAACAAAATCTAACAACACATAAAAAGGATCATGCACCACGATCAAGTTTTATTCATTTCAGGGTCACAATGGTGATTCCACTTACACACATCAATCAAAGCGAGACAGCACATCAAGAAAACAAAAGACAAAAAGCATGTGATCATCACAATAGATGCAGTAAAAGCATTTGATAAAATTCAACATTCCTTCATTATAAACTCTCAGCAACATGGACATAGAGGGAACACATCTCGGCATAATAAAGGCCATGTGTGCACGCTGAGTCTCTTCAGTCATGTCAGACGCTGCGCAGCTTCATGCACCGGAGCCTCCCAGGCTCCTCCGTCCTTGGGAGTCTCCATCCAAGAATACTGGAGCGGGATGCTGTGCCCTCCTCCAGGGAACATTTCCAATCCAGGGATCGAACCCATGTCTCTTACATCTACCTGCACTGGTAGGCAGGTTCTTTAACCTGGGAAGCTCCATTCAACAAATCCACAGGCAATATAACACTCAGTGGTAATAAGGTGAAAGTCTTCCTGCTACATTCTGAACAAGACAAGGATGCTCACTCTTACAGTTCTAGTCAACATAATATTGGAATTCCTAGCCAAAGCAATTGTAGAAGGAAAATAAAATGAATCCAAATTGGAAAATAGGAACAAAGACTGTTACTACCTGTGGATAACATGATTTTATATATAGGAAACCCAAAAGACTCCACCAAAAATATTAGAAATAATAAATGAATACAGTGAAATTGTAGGCCTTAAAATCAATACAGAAGAATCTGTTGTGTTTGTATATAGTAAAAATGAATGAGCATAAAGAGAAATTAAGAAAACAATCTCATTTAAAATCATACCAAAGAAATAAAATACCTAAAAATAAATTTGACCAGAAACATAAAAGCTGTACACTGAAAACTGTAAGACATTAATGAAAGTAACTGAAGAAGACACAAAGAAATGGGAAAGTATTTCATGCTTACAGATTGGGAGAATTAATGTTAAAATGTCCCTATTACTTAAGACAATCTACACACTCAAAGTAATCCCTATCAAAATATCTGTGACATTTTTCACAGAGCTAGAAAAAAATCCTAAAATTTATATGGAATTACAAAAGACCCCACATGAGCAAAGCAATCCTGAGAAAAAAACACAGACAGAGCCTTCACACTTTCTCATTTAAAAATATATTACACAGCTAAGTGCTAGCATAAAATGAGACACATAGATCAATGGGAAAAAAATGACAGCCCAGAAATAAACCCATATATATATGGATAATTAATTTATAATAAAGGAGCAAGGAACATACAATGGAAAATGAAAAGTCTGTTTGATAAGTTTGGAGAAAATTGACCAGTCATATGTGAAAGAGTGAAGCTGGACCACTACCTTAAACCACACACAAAAATCAACTCAAAATGGATTAAAAACTTGAACGTAAGACCTGAAACATAAAAATCCTAGAAGGAAACATAGGCAGTAAACTCTTTGACATTTCTCTTAATATTTTTCTCCTCAGGCAAAGAAAACAAAATCAAATATAAACAAATGGGATTACATCAAACTAGAAAGCTTCTGCACAGGAAAGGAAACCATGAAAAAAAAAAAAACTTACTGAATGGGAGAAGATATTTGTAAATCTTATATCTGATAAGGGGTGAAGATCCAAAATATATAAAGAACTCATACAACTCAACAATAGAAAAACAAACGGCTCAATTAAAAAAATGGGCAGAAGAGCTGAATAGACTTTTTTCCACTGAAGGTATGCAAATGGCCAATGACACATAAAAAGACACATGAAAAGATATTCAACATCACTAATTATTACAGAAATGCAAATCAAAGCCACAATGATATTATCTCACACCTGTCAGAATGGCTATTATGAAAAAAAGGTAGAAATAACAAGTATTGGATAGGATAGGAAGAAAAGGATTGAAATACAATGTGGTACACATGAAAGTTATGTAATATTATAAACTGATGTTATCTCAATAAAGTGTTACAAATTTTAAGAATTGATTCTTATGCAATAAGAATTTTCAAAATACTTACCTCCAATAGATTTGCATTCTTTCTTTCAACTACAGATCTCAAGAGATTTTGGCTCATATCTATGATGTTCTCAACATATGGTAAGCATTGTAACTGATAATCAAAACTCATAACCTTGAAAATACCAATGCGCTTCTCAATGGTCATATTAACAATTTGTCGAAGGTAGTTTCTGAATTTAGACAGTATACTTTTAAACTGTGTTGAAGTTAATTCTTCCACAGATGATATTTTGGTACTTATGATTTTGGCCTTCTCTACCATAGTACAATATTTCCTAAACTGGCAGCTGTAAATACTAACTTGGCCCATTGAACTTCCAATAATAGTCAGGAAAGTTGCAATCTATAAGTAAAAATGTTTAAAAGTTAATCAGGATTTTGTTTTTAAAATGATAATAGTATGGTCTAATAATCTAATGGCATTTTAAAACATTTAAATTGGTTTTATGTGAAGTTCATTTTGTTAAGAATGTCTGCTAAGTATCTAAATATGTAGGAAACTTAAGACTTTAAGAAATTTAGATAGCTTTTTATATTTCGCTTTATGTAAAGCTTCAGTAGGCTATTTAACTTTATAATTAGCATGTTATTTTGAGTCATGTAGTAGAGACATCAGTCATTTATCCCTTTGCTTCTCACCTTGTTTTAGTGTATATGCTTCATACATAGCCCTAGAAAAGATGAGTTCTAAATATCATGGGAACTTACCCAATTCTTAAAACATAGCCTTTTGGATAGGATGCAATCTTGACCCAAGCTAGGCAAGTTGGTTGTTTTGTGAATTTGAGCAAAAAAATGCCACATTAGATAGTAATGGGAAAAGTCGGGGCCATCATTAGCAAGCCAAAATTATGAGGGAACCATAAGGAAACGGCAACCCACTCCAGTATTCTTGCCTGGAGAATCCCATGGATGGAGGAGCTTGGTGGGCCTCAGTCCACAGGTCGCAAAGAGTTGGACACGACTGAGCGACTTCACTTTCACTTTCATAAAAGATTTATAAAGATGTTTTTCATAGTGGAGGTTTGAAAATATATACAGAGGGAAACAAAGAGGAAAGATCATGAGGAAGACAAATAGGGAGATAAGCTGGGAGTGATTTTCCAATTGCCATTAATTATGATACTCTAATTTTTCAATAAATCCCTTTCATCTAAAAATGTCAGTGCATTTCTGTTCCTTAAGCCAAATATTCCTTCCTTAAGATAAACTATTTTTAAACTTACTTTATCTTGGTAGGTAGGATCCATTTCAAAAAGGACCTGACAATCTGGCCATCTGGTTTGATAGTCTCTTACATTTTTCTTCTTATTAGGTAAATCCATAATTAAAGCCAACTCAGTAAACATAGATAGGCGGGGATCTTGGCAAAGAGGAATAATTTTGGCTAAAATATATGATTCAAAGTTTAGTACATTAAGAAATTCCACTGAAAGCAATGCTTTAAAATTACCAAGGACATTTAGAACTACTGAAAACTGAGGCAGATTTACTGTGAGGGCTATCTAGTATTCTATACTGATAAATGGAATTTAAAGGCAGGTATAAAAATTTGGAATTAATATTATAGAAACAAATAATCACTCATAGGTACTAGGTGGTGGGTCAAGGGATGATCAAAAAATCAGAAGAAATCATTAAGTTAACAAATACTTAAAGTGTATCTGCTGTGTGAAGAGCATTATATCATTACGAGGATACAAAAATTAGAAGACACTGTCTCTACTCTCCTTGAGTTCATAATCAAGCTGAACAAATTGGATGTCTAAGGCAAAAAGAAAACCCTTCAATGTACACTGCATACACTATCCAAAAGTCAGCTCAAAATAAATGACATATCTAAATATAAAACACAAATCTATAAATCTTCTAGGAGAAAATATAGGGAAAATATGTGTGACCTTAAGTTAAGCAAAGAATTTTTAAGAAACAAAACCAAAAGCATAATTCGTAAAACAATAAAAATTGACAAACTGTATTTTATCAAAATTAATAAATTTAGCTCTGTGAGAATGAATGAAAAGATAGTTGTCTTTTTGCTTTATTTATGGTTTCCTTTTGCTGTGCAAAAGCTTTTAAGTTTAATTAGATCCCATTTGCTTGTTCTTATTTTTATTACTCTAGGAGGTGTATCAAAGAAGATCTTGCTGCAATTTATATCAAAGAGTGTTCTGCCTATATTTTCCTCTAAGAGTTTTATAGTGTGTGGCCTTACATTTAATAAACAAAATGAAAACACAACCCACAGATTGGGAGAAAATATTTGCAAATGAAGCAACTGACAAGAGATTAACCACCAAAGCATACGAACAATTCATGTAGCTCAATATAAAAAAAATTCCAACACTCCAATCAAAAAATGAGTGGAAATGGACATTTCTTCAAAGAAGACATACAAATGGCTAATAAACACATGAGAAGATGCTCAACATCACTAATTATTAGAGAAACACAAATTGAAACTACAATGAGGTATCACCTCACAGCAGTCACAATGGCCATCATCAAAAATATCTACAAATGATAAATGCTGGAGAGGATGTGGAGAAAAGGAAACCCTCCTACTGTTTGGGTGGAGTGTAAATGGATACAACCACTATGGAGAATAGTATAGAAGGTTCTCAAGGAACTAAAAATAGAACTACCCTATGATCCAGAGATTTCACACCTGAGTATATATACCTGTAGAAAAATCATATTTCAAAAAGATACATGCAACCCATGTTCTGTGACAACCTAGAGGGATGGGATAGGGTGGGAGATGGGAGAGAGGATCAAAAGGGAGGGGACATACTTATACATATGGCTGATTCATATTGATATATGTCATAAACCAATACAACATTGTAAAGCAATTTTACTCCAATTACACATAAATTAATAAAAGATAGATGCACCCCAAAATTCATTGCAGTGCTATTTACAATAGCCAGAACATGGAAGTAAACTAAATATCCATCAACAGAGGAATGGACAAAGATGTGGTATATATCTATAATGGAATAATAGTCATAAAAAGGAACAAAATAGTGCCATTTGCAGAGATGTGGGTAGACCTAGAGACTGTCATAGAGTGAAGTAAGTCAGAAAGAGAAAAATATTGCATAATATTGCTTATATGTGGAATCTAGAAAAATGGTACAGATTAACTTATTTGCAAGCATAGAGACATAGATATAGAAAACAAACTTACAAATATTAAGCAGAGAAGGAGGTGGGATGAACTGGAAGATTGGGATCGACATATATAATGACTATGTATAAAACAGATAACAGATAACTAATGAGAAACTGTTGCATAGCATAGAGAACTCTACTCAGTGCTCTGTGGGGACCGAAATGAGAAGGAAATCTAAAAAAGACAAGATGTATGTATGTATACATGTAACTGATTCACTTTGTAGTATAGCAAAAAATAACATACATTGTAAAGCAACTATATTTAAAAAAAAAAAAAACAATGAAAAGTTAAGGCATAGACAGCGAGAAATTTTTGCAAACGTTGTATCTGATAAAATACTTGTATCCAGAGTACATATTAAGACCTCTCACAACCTAACAATAAATAAACACCCCAACAAAAAATAAGCAAAGATCTAAAAAGATATACAAGCATACATATATTTTAAGTGTTTGAAAAAACAAAACATTGCAAGTCATTACAAATGAACTGTATAACCACACTGAAGAGGGTGGGAAAGAGCTGATTTAAGTTACTTTGGAAAACAGTATTTATATTGTAAACTATAAGCTTAGACACTAAAAGGACCCGACACAAACACTGTGCTTATTTGATACATTTGTTTCTTAAAGCGGTGGTTGCTATTGTTTAGTCACTAATTTGTGTTTAACTCTTTTGCAACTCCATAGACTGTAGCCCACCAGGCTCCTCTGTCCATGGGATTTCCCAGGCAAGAATACTACAATGGGTTGCCATTTCCTTCTCCAAGGGATGTTCCTAACCCAGGGATCAAACCTGCATCTCCTGCATTGACAGGCAGATTTTCATTACCGCTGAGTCACCTGGGAAGCCCTCTTAAAGACATAGGGATAGCAATTCTGAAAATATAGTACAAGTATAACAAATAAGTAACTATATTACTGATTATGTGAGCCACATTTCTCACCAACAGAGAAAAAAGTTACATATTAGGAAAAGTAGAAGGCGATAATGAACCCTGAAGGTGCTAGATTGGGATCTGATAGATACATTAGTAAGAACTCATGTGCTGTGTGCTTAGTTGCTTAGTCCTATCCGATTCTTGCGACCTCATATAGACTGGAGCCTGCCAGGCTCCTTTGTCCATGGGATTCTCCGGGTAAGAATACTGGAGTGGGTTGCCATTTCCTTCTCCAGGGGATCTTCCTGAGCCAGGAATCCAACCCAGGTCTCCTGCATTGCAGGCAGACTCTTTATTGACTCAGCTATGAGGGAAGCCCCAAGAACTCATACTTTAAAACAAAACAAACAAAAAATAGATATAGAAATACAGATGCAAATGTTATGTATGAGCTAGTATATATATATTTTCTAGATCTTTTCACCATAGCATCTAAGAGCAATAAATATCATAAACTAGTACTTTTAATAATATAAAATACAAAAAAATTTTCCTAACTTTTGAAAATCTCTCTGGCTTCTCAAAAATAAAAGTTTCTTATTCTAGCAATTAAATTAAAATGTATGGAACAGTCATTTAAAATACATAAAAGGCTATGTGTAATAATGACATTAAAAATATATATATAATTAAATTAAAAAAAAAAAAACAGTGCTATAGTAATGAGCACATCTACAGTCTAGCTCCCTGGATTCCTAAAATTCATTCTCCTATAAAAGGAACCAACCAGTGTTCCTTGAAAAAGTGGTTGATTTAAGGGCAGAGGCAAAGAAAATACAAGATGAGCATGAAGCATCATGTGGTGATAAAACCAAAACAAGTGGCCATTACAGAAAGATGTCAATAGACTAAATGCTTAATCAAAAGACTGAGAATGACAGATTGGATAATAACACAAGAACCTGAAATATGCGGCCTGCAAAAGACTCACTTCAGGCCAAATGATGCACGGACAGACAAAAAGTGAGAGCATGGATAAAGAAACTTACATGGAACACTGGTTCAAAATTGGGAAAGGAGTATGTCAAGGCTGCATATTGTCACTCTGCTCATTTTAACTTCTATGGAGAGTACATAATGTGAAAGGCCAGGCTGGGTGAATCACAGGCTGGAATCAAGATTTTCAGGAGAAATATCACAACTTCAGATATGCAGATGATATCACTTTAAAGGCAGAAAGTGAAGAGGAACTAAAGAGCCTCTTGATGAGGATGAAAGAGGAGAGTGAAAAAGCTGGCTTAAAACTCAACATTAAGAAAACTAAGATCATGTTATCTGGTCCCATCACTTCATGCAAACAGATGGGGAAAAAGTAGAAACAGTGACAGATTTTATTTTCTTGGCCTCCAAAATCACTGAGGATGGTGACTGCAGCCACAAAATTAATAGACACTTGATTCTTGGAAGAAAAGCTATGATAAACCTAGACAGCGGTTAAAAGCGGAGACATCACTTTGCTGACAAAGGTCCATATAGTCAAAGTTATGGTTTTTCCAGTAGTCATGTATGGATGTGAGAGCTGGACCATCAAGAAGGCCGAGTGCTGAAGAATTGATGCTTTTGAATTCTGATGCTAGAGAAGACTCTTGAGAATCCCTTGAACAGCAATGAGATCAAACTAGTCAATCCTGAAGGAAATAAACCTTGAATATTCATTGGAAGGACTGATGCTGAAGTTGAAGCTCAAATACTTTGGCCACCTGATGTGAAGAGCTGACTCACCGGAAAAGACCCTGATGCTAGGAGAGACTGAGGGAAAGAGAAGAAGGGGATGATGGAGGATGAAATGGTTGGATGGCACCACCAACTCAATGGATGTGCGTTTGAGCAAACTCTGGGAGATAGTGGAAGACAGGGAAGCCTGGCGTGCTGCAAAGAGTCAGACATGACTTAGCAACTGAACAACAACAGAAGGCTACATCCAAAAAACATTAACATACATTCTTTTCAAGTGTGTCTGGCATGTTCTCTAGGATAGAATATAATCTAAATTGGAAAATAAGCCCCAAAACATTTAAGAGAACAGAAGTTAATTCAATCAACTTTTCTGACCACAATATGAAACTAGGTATCAACTAAAAAAGAAAAATGGGAAAAAAGCCAAACAATGACTAAATATGCTACTAAAACCCCAATGAGTCAACAATGAAATCAAAGAAGAATCAGAAAATAACACCAAATATGCAACTTAAAAACACAACATTACAACTTCTATGGGATGCAAAAAAAGCATTTCTAAGATGGAGTTCATAGCAATACAGATCTTCATTAAAAAAACAAAACAGAACAAAAAACTCTTAAATAAATAACCTACCTACCACCTAAAAGACTTAGGAAAAGAACAAACAAAACCCAAAGTCAACAGAAGGAAGGAAATAATTAAGATCAGAGGAAATAAATAAAATATAAACAAAAATATAATAGAAAATATCAATAAAATGTAGAGGTGATTTTTAAAAGATAAACAAAATCAACAAACATCTGGCCAGGCTCATCAAGAAGAAAGGACAAAAATAAACAAAATAAAAAATGAAATATGAGCAATAACAACCAGTATCACAAAAACACAAAAAATTATGAAAGAGTACTATGAAAAGTTATATGCAAACAAAATGTTAAACCTAGAAGAAATGGGCAAGTTTCTAGAAACATATACCTTGCCAATATTGAATTTGGAAGAAACAGACAATTTGAACAAACCGATCACTAGAAGTGAAAAAAATCTGTAATTAGAAAAACTACCTGCAAACAAAAGTCTAAGACTGAATGGCTTCACTAGAGAATTCTACGGAACATACAAGTAACTTATGATTGTCAATCTATTCTAAAAAACTGAAAAGAAGGCAACATTCTCAAATGTATTTCAGAGGTTCCTCATCACCCTGACACAAAAACCAAAGACATCACAATAAAAGACAATTAAAGGCCGATAGCTTTGATGAATACAGATGCAAAACTCCTCGGCAAAATATTAGCATAAATCCTCAAAAAAATCCCCCAATACATAAAAAGGATCATACATCATGACCAAGTTGGATTCATTACTAGATCACAAAGATGATTTAACACACACAAAGCAATCAATGCTATACACCACATTAACCAAAAGAAAGACAAAAACACATAATCATTTCAATAGATTCAGAAAAAGCACTTGACAAAATTCAACATCCATGCATGGAAAAACCTCTCACAAAAGTGGGTACAGAGGGAACAGATCTCAGCACAATCAGTTCAGTTCAGTCGCTCAGTCATGTCTGACTCTTTGCGACCCCTTGGACTGCAGCATGCCAGGCCTCCCTGTCCATTACCAACTCCCAGAGTTTACTCAGACTCATGTCCATTGAATCGGTGATGCCATTCAACCATCTCATCCTCTGTCATCCCCTTCTCCCGCCTTCAATCTTTCCCAGCCATCAGGGTCTTTTCAAATGAGTCAGTTCTTTGCATCAGGTGGCCAAAGTATTGTTTCAGCTTCAGCATCAGTCCTTCCAATGAATATTCAAGACTGATTTCCTTTAGGATGGAGTGGTTGGATCTCCTTGCAGTCCAAGGGACTCTAAAGAGTCTTGTCCAACACCACAGTTCAAAAGCATCAATTCTTTGGTGCTCAGCTTTCTTTATAGTCCAGCTCTCACACCCATACACGACTACTGCAAAAACCATAGCTTTGACTCTATGGACCTTTGTTGGCAAAGTAATGTCTCTGCTTTTTAATATGCTGTCTAGGTTGGTCATAATTTTCCTTCCAAGAAGTAAGCGCCTTTTAATTTCATGGCTGCAGTCACCATCTGCAGTGATTTTGGAGCCCCACAAAATAAAGTCTCTCACTGTTTCCACTGTTCCCTATTGATTTGCCATGAAGTGATGGGACCAGATGGCATGACCTTAGTTTTCTGAATGCTGAGTTTTAAGCCAACTTTTTCACTCTCCTCTTTCACTTTCATCAAGAGCCTCTTTAGTTCTTCTTTGCTTTCTGCCATAAGGGTGGTGTCATCTCAGCACAGTAAAGGCCATTTATGACAAACAGCAAAAATCACTCCCAACAGTGAAAATCTGAAAGCTTTCCCACTAAATTCAGGAACAAGACAAGAATGCCTCCTCTCACTCCTTTGATTCAACATAGTATTGAAAGTTTTAGCCACAGCAATCAAGAGAAGAAAAAGGAAAAAAGTATACACATTTGAAGGGAAAAGGTAAAATTGTCCCTATTTGCAAATGATATGATACTCCATAAAGATAACTTTAAAAATCTCCACACAAAAACTATTAGAACTAATAAATGAATTCAGCAAAATACAATATTAAAACACAGAAACCTGTTGCATTTTCTTACACTAATATTGAAAATTTAGAAAGGGAAAGTAAAAAGAAAAAAAATCTTATGTAAAATTGCATCCAAAAAATATCTGGGAAAAAATTTAAGGAGATGAAAGACCTATATGCTGAAAACTATTAATAAAAATGTAAGGTGAAAATAATATTTACAACTGTTATGCTCTGACATAAAAGACATGCCTTATTTAAGTCTATAAAATTCTGTAGTACATTATCAAAAAAATCAGAACATTGGACTATTTACCTAATTCCCAACAGTTAGGCACTCAATGACCATATGTATAATCCACACATCCTCAAATAATTTGAAGTTCACATTGATTGATTCCAAAGAGTGTGAGTTTAAAATTTTCTAATATACTGTAATATCTGCACATTCCTGGGATGTTGCCAAAGACAGTGAATCTAACTGAACTTTAAAAAATACTTACTTATGCAATTTTCAATAGCAGCCACCATATTTTGAATTTGTATTGAAAACTCCAATCTGTTGGGAGTTATAAAGAGATTTGTAGGGAATTCTAAAAGTCTAAGAGAAAATAATAAAAGCATATATAAGAAGAGTACAGTAACATAAAATACAATTACTTGTAATTTCAAAAATATCTAGTACTTACTTATCATTCATGCAATTTTTCTCAAACTCAGTTTCGAAGTCTAGTTCTATCAGAATCCATCAAAAGAAACAGAATAAAAATTTATTTTTATATAAAAACTGATATTTATGTCAGCTAATTAACAAGGTTATATTGTCAGTACTTTCTAAAATCCTAAGAATAAACTGGGAAGGTTACTTTAAGGATTGAATTCTAGCAGTACACCCCAGCCCCAGATTCTGATTAAGGAGATCTGAGAAGAAATTCAAGAGTCCTTAACATTTATAAAAATCATAGACTATTAACTGATAAATTCATAACTACTAAAATTTTCTTCCATGTGCTACTTTAATTTATCCTTTAACACTTATAAAACTCATAGTCTATTAACTGATAACACATAAACTACTAAAAATTTCTCTTTAGTGTTATTTTCCAGCTGCAAAGATATTTTCTCTCACTTTTAATAGTGTCATTCACTTTACCTGAAAGAAAGTCATAGCTGTAACTCATTTGTTTTGATTTCTTCATTGGAAGTAGTTCTTCACTTGATTGTTTAATGAAAACACTGACTTCATTTTCTAATGTATCTTCATATACTGCAGATTTTTCAGAGCACTTGTCAGACTCATGTAAGTTCTCTTCAGAATTTTCTGAAGAATCACTCTCAGCAGGAGTTCTCAACTGTAGGCTTACTTCAAATATTGGTGCATGTATTTTTCTCAAATCTGTATCCACTTTAATACTATTCAAAATCTAATTTAACAGATACGTTAGAGTGCTAGTTATAATATATAAATAAGTGTTCTTTTATATACAACAATATAAAACTAATTTTAAATGAAAGCTAAACTTTGGCATAAATTAATAACATTCTAATGGTATATAACTGATTTCCATTTAAAAATAGTGTAAAATAAATGATACATTATAATGCAGTAGTTTTCCAGTTGGTGCCATAATGGGTACATATTAATAATTTAAGAACTTCCTAAAATATAATTTTTAGGCCCTATCCTAAAAATTTTAAAGGTAGGGGCAAGGTCCAGGAATCTAAAACATCTAAAAGCTGAACAGGTGATTCTCCCATGTACTGTGATTTAAGAACAACAAATCAGATAAAGGAAACAATCCTATTTACACTACATCAAAAATAAAGAACCCACAGGGAACTACATTCAATATCTCGCAATCACCTATACTGGAAAATAATCTGTAAAAGATATATATATATATATATACCTAACTGAATCACTTTTCTGTATACCTGAAATTGATACAATATTATAAATCAACCACTATTCATTTTAAAAAATTCCTTTTGTCCAAGAGCATCCAAACATTCTGATAAGAATTTCAGTGTAGTTGAATCCCCTTAAATGTGTTTACAGTTGACTAAATTCCAAATCTACAAATAAAAGTCCTTTGTATTAAAAATAATAATAATACAAAATATAAAACTACACTATAAAGCTACAATAATCAAGAGTACAACAGTGGCACAAAATAAGAAATATAGATCAATGGAACAGGGTAGAAACCCTATGAAAAAACCCACACACTTATGGTCAGTTAATCCATAACAAAGGTGGCAAGAATTTGCAGTACAGAAAAGACAGTCTCTTCAATAAGTGGTGTTGCAAAAACTGTATTAGAACATTCTCTAACACCATACAAAAAAATAAACTCAAAATGGATCAAGTCCTAAATTTAAGGCCAGACACTATAAAACTCTTAGAAGAAAATATAGGCAAAACACTCTCTGACACAAATCACGGAAATGCTTTCTTATCTACATCCTACAGTAATGAAAGTGAAACCAAGAACAAAGAAATGGGATCCAATTAAACTTAAAAGATTTGCATAGCAAAGGAAATCATAAACAAAATGAAAAGACAGCCCACAGAATAGGAGAAAATATTTTTAAATGAAGTGACTTACAAGAGATTAATTTCTAAAATACAAATAGTTCATACAGCTCAATATCAACAAAAACAGACAACCCAGTCAAAAAATGGGCAGGAGACCTAAACAGACATTTCTCCAAAGAAGATACATAGATGGCCCCAAAGCACATGAAAAGGTGCTCAACCTCACTAATAACCAGGGAAATGCAAATCCAAACTACAATGAGGTATCAACTTTCATGGTCAGAAAGCCCATCATCAAAAAATCTACAAACAGTAAATGATAGAGTGTGGAGAAAAGGGAAACCCTCCTACACCATTGGCAGGAATGTAAACTGGTACAACAGGGGGCGCATTGGTAAAGAATCTGCTTGCCAATGCAGGAGATGCAAGAGATGTGGGTTGGATCCCTGGGTTGGGAAGATCCCCTGGAAAAGGGAATGGTAACCTGCTGCAGTATTCTTGCCTGGAAAATTCCATGGACAGAGGAGCCTCATGGGTTACAGTCCATGGGGTCGCAAGGAATTGGACATGAGTGAGCAATTGAGCACACATACACGTGACCACTATGGAGGAACAGTATGATGGCTCCTTAAAAAACTAAAAATAGAATTACTATGACCTAGCAACCCCACTCCTGGGCATATCTCCTGAGAAGACATAATCTGAAAGGACATATGCACCCTAAAGTTCACTGCAGCACTATTTATGATAGCCAAGATACGGAAGGAACCTAATACCCAATGGCAAAAGAATAGATAAAGAAGGTGCAGTGCTTATATATAAATGGAGTATTAGTCATAAAAAGAACAAAATAGAGGTTATCATACTATGTGAAATAAGTCAGATAAAGACAAATTCACTCATGTGAAATTAATTTTTAAAAATGATACAAATATATCTATTTATAAAACAGAAAATTCTGAGAGAGATGGGAATACCAGACCACCTGACCTGCCTCCTGAGAAATCTGTATGCAGGTCAGGAAGCAACAGTTAGAACTGGACATGGAACAACAGGCTGGTTCCAAATAGGAAAAGGAGTGCGTCAAGGCTGTATATTGTCACCCTGCTTATTTAACTTATATGTAGAGTGTATCATGTGAAATGTTGAGCTGGAGCAAACTCCGGGAGATGGTGAAGGACAGGGAAGCCTGGTGTGCTGCATTTCACAGGATCACAGAGTGGGACATCACTTAGTGACTGAACAATAATAAGCAATCTATTTTTTTGTAAGAGCAGTCAGATGTGCTTTGAAGTTAAAAAACAAACAAAAGATGCTGGGTGTCCTGGACAAGTTCTTAAGCTCATCAAGGGTATAGGTGGATTCACAGTTCATTACACCAAGACTGTTTTCTTTTCACATGGCTTCAGTTCCATTCTTGCAACATCCATGGTCAATGGTGATATTGTTTTTATAGCTATTCTTGTAGGAGTGCTATGTGACATATTTCTGAGATTATATTTTTTATATCTCCCTCAATTTGGGGGGTACACTTATATGGATACTTGTCATCATGTTTGATCTTTGTTCTTCAAAGTTAAATTTCACTTTCATTGATAAATATTCCTAAGTATTTGAAGACTCTGGTAGAGGTCAGCTGCTTGCTGCAAACTATTGATGGGACAATGTCACCTCCTTTTTCTGAGCTGTGATGTAGGAAGGCAGTATTTACTTGGTGGACAGTTCATTTGAGTCAAGCCTGGAAATAAATGGGGTGACAGATTTTACAGCCTGCCTGCTTGTGTTCTGTTTCTCCAATATGAATTTGGAAAGTGATCAAAAAGCATTAGGAATAAAGGGTATGGAATAAGATGAGCAATCTATTCTAAGAACATTCACCTTTATGTAACAAGGGCTCAAAAAAGATGAGCTAACATTTTAAGCTGATTATTCGAGTAAGCGAATGGTAAATATTTTTCAAACATGCAACTTGACAACAGAATAAAAAGGAGCGTATTATTTAGTAAATAAGTTCTGTTATTCATTCATTCATTCTGCTAAAGGTCCTTTCTTTAGATATATTAGGAAAAAAATCTCATAAAAGGTTAAAACAGTGACAATTCATTGCAATGAGTCAATATACTAAAAGTTGTATGATGTGTACCTACCATGTACCATTGACTTTTGCTTTATATGCTTTCTTATTCAATCCTCTCAGTAGCACTGTAGGTATGTATTATAATTGTTTGATAATACACTGAGGTTTGGTTTGATTGAAATGAATTGTTCAAGACTATACAGTCCTAATGTTAGAATTCAGCACTATCTGATTCCAAATTACAGATTTTTTGTTATAATTGCTATTTAAGATGCAACAAGAGCTTTTTTACATATATAAACATTTGAGGGGAATCTTGAAAGTTCATTACTTTGTGCATACACTATATACAGTCAACCCTCTTTGTCTGTGGGTTCCACATCCATAGATTCAACCATCTGAGGAACAATTTTTTTAATTTTAGAAAGTTCCAAAAACCAAAACTTGAATTTGCCACATGCTGACAACTATTTACATTGTATTAGGTATTATAAATACTCTAGAGACAATTTAAAGTATAGACATCCTGGAATGTGAAGTCAAGTAGGCCTTAGGAAGCATCACTATGAACAAAGCTAGTGGAGGTGATGGACTTCCAGTTGAGCTATTTCAAATCCTGAAAGATGATGCTATGAAAGTGCTACACTCAATATGCCAGCAAATTTGGAAAACTCAGCAGTGGCCAAAGGACTGGAAAAGGTCAGTTTTCAATCCAATCCCCCAAAAAGGCAATGCCAAAGAATGCTCAAATTACCACACAATTGCACTCATCTCATACTCTAGTAAAGTAATGCTTAAAATTCTCCAAGCCACATTTCAGCAATAAGTGAACTGTGAACTTCCAGATGTTCGAGCTGATTTTAGAAAAGGCAGAGGAATCAGAGATCAAATTGCCAACATCCTCTGGATCATGGAAAAAGCAAGAGAGTTCCAGAAAAACACCTATTTCTGCTTTATTGACTATGCCAAAGCCTTTGACTGTGTGGATCACAATAAACTTGTGGAAAATTCTGAAAGAGATGGGAATACCAGACCACCTGACCTGCCTCTTGAGAAACCTAGATGCAGGTTAGGAAGCAACAGTTAGAACTGGACATGGAACAACAGACTGGTTCCAAATAGGAAAAGGAGGATGTCAATGTTGTATATTGTCACCCTGCTTATTTCACTTATATGCAGAGTACATCATGAGAAACACTGGGTGGCGGAAGCACAAGCTGGACTCAGGACTGCTGGGAGAAAAATCAATAACCTCAGATATGCAGATGACACCACCCTTATGGCAGAAAGTGAAGAACTAAAGAGCCTCTTGATCAAAGTGAAAGAGGATAGTTAAAAAGTTGGCTTAAAGCTCAACATTCAGAAAACTAAGATCATGGCATCCAGTCCCATCACTTCATGGCAAATAGATGAGGAAATAGTGGAAACAGTGACTGGCTTTACTTTTCTGGGCTCCAAAATCACTGCAGATGGTGATTGCAGCCATGAAATTAAAAGATGCTTACTCCTTGGAAGGAAAGTTATGACCAACCTAGACAGCATATTAAAAAGCAGAGACATGACTTTGCCAACAAAGTTCTGTCTAGTCTAAGTTATGGTTTGTCCAGTAGTCAGCCATGTATGGATGTGAGAGTTGGACTGTGAAGAAAGCTGAGTGCTGAAGAATTGATGCTTTTGAATTGTGCTGGAGAAGACTCTTGTGAGTCCCTTGGACTGCAAGGAAATCCAACCAGTCCATCCTAAAGGAGATCAGTCCTGAGTGTTCATTGGAAGGACTGATGTTGAAGCCGAAACTCCAATACTTTGGCCACCTGATGAAAAGAGCTGACTCATTTGTAAAGACCCTGATGCTGGGAAAGATTGAGGGCAGGAGGAGAAGGGGATGACATAGGATGAGATGGTTGGATGGCATCACCAACTCAATGGACATGGGTTTGGGTGAACTCCAGGAGTTGGTGATGGAAAGGGAGGCCTGGCATGCTGTGGTTCATGGGGTTGCAGAGTTGGACACGACTGAGTGACTGAACTGAACTGAAAAGATGTGTATAGTTAAAGTTTCTTAGTCACGTCCAACTCTTTGTGACCCCATGGACTACACAGTCCATGGAATTCTCCATGCCAGAATATTGGCGTGGGTAGCCTTTCCCTTTTCAAGGGGATCTTCCCAACCCAGGTATCTAACCCAGGTCATCCACATTGCACGTGAATTCTTTATCAGCTGTGCCACAAGAGAAGCCCAAGAATACTGGAGTGGGTAGCCTATCCCTTCTCCAGTGGATCTTCCCAACCCAGGAATCTAACCGGGGTCTCCTGCATTGCAGTGGATTCTTTACCAACTGAGCTATCAGGGAGGTTATATGCAAATACTACATCATTTTACATAATGAACTTGAGCTTCTATGGATTTTGGTAACTGTGGAGGTGAAAAGTGTGAAAGGTCATTCTGCAACCATATCTACTTGGCATACCAATGGATGACACCTTGTAAAGATGACTTGAGGTCCAGGTCCAGATGATTTACCTTGCCACATGCCTTTATAAGTTTTCTTTGTTATTTCTAAATGCAATATGTACTAAATGTCAGAACTTAGAACACATAATTAATCTGCAAATATTTTCAATCTTGAAGTAGAGACTCATTTCTGAAGAAATGTTAAAAATAATATTAAACACTTTAAGGACTGAATGTTCTCTCCTTTTTAAATGCAACAATCCAGCTCTCACATTGTCATCTATTCTCTGACACAAAACAGCCTGATTCCCACATGACATATTCAGAGCCTGGCCTGTACAGACTCACAGTGACTCTATTTAAGCCATACTTTTAAAGCTGCTCCTGAGAGACCCAGCTCAAAGAGAGCAGAGCAGTCTGCATTAGCTACCACATAGCCTATCTGAGTGACAGGCATGTTTAATCTGCTTCCTTCAAATATCTGTGGTGCTTTGTCTCTTACTGATGGCACTGCCTATAAAACTATAAGGTTGTTAAGTCCCTTGATTTGGCTCCATCCTCGGCTGGGCCACCTCTAAGGCAAAAAAAAGCAATGCCCTGCTATTATGCCAAAATGTTAAGTTCACCTCTTCGGAAGATATTCATTTCGGCTAAGGCAATGGCCCCAGATAATCAGACTAGGATTCAAACTGTTTAGTCTGGAATTTGTAGCTCCTCATAATCTGTTCAACTCTACATTGTGGTATTCACACCAAGAATCCTCTGCTCCACATGACTTAATGTTATCCCTTTCTGCTCATATTTTCTTATTCTTGCCTCCATACTCATGCTGCTCCTATTTCTTGAGTTAGTGTCCATTTGATTAGGTGACCCAAAGATTATTTCTAACATAATACTTATATTCCCATATTCCCTGGCAATTATTGCACTGATCCATACACACCATGCCCCTATTCAGAATGTTGACCTGGTAGTTCTACTGAGAGGGCTAAATAAAAAGGCAAGTATAAAAGCATGTAAAGCTGGCAACTTCAATTCAGATATCTGTCCTCTAAATTTTAGAAATTTTCTTCACTCTATCTGTATTTAATCCTATAATGCTCTCTACTTACATTAGAACTTTTTATACCCACGATTGGTGCCTGACCAAAGGAAAAATATTCCATACTAAAATCACTATTAACAAAATAAAAAACAAATGACACTTTAGTATGTGTATTTTTGATGTATGGCAAATGATTATGGTCTATATTTTTAAATGGTTTTTGTAATTCAATAAGAAAAAAGAAAACTTCATCAGAAAAATGCAGATAAGACATCAAAAGATCAAAACTGAGAAATAAAAAGGCCAATAAGCATGAGAAAATGTTCAATATTATAAGCAATAAAATAAATAAAATTAACTCTAGTTAATTCCAGGTCTCAGTTATCAATAGGCAATAACTAGCAAAAAATAGGACACACTTAAAAAGGCCATCTTTAAGAGAACAGAAGTTAGTATAACCTTGTTTGTAGAGAAATTCTACAATGCATATAAATAGCTTTAAAAAGTCTGTAGTGTTGATTTAATGTTATTCCTAAGGAAAAATTAAAACAGTACATATGGTTTTATCTTGAAATACTTCTATTCCAAAGTCTGCATAAAGAAACTACTAGAAGCAACTGTTAATAAAATAATAATTCCCATAGAGTACAGGTTAAGGATATAAAGCACTTGGGTTAAATCTAACCAAAAAAAAAAAAAAAAAAAAAAACTTGCACAAGATTTTCAAGGAAACAAAAATATAAAAGACATTAAAGAAGAGTTATATAGCAGAATGTTGGTAGCAAGACTCATTATCATAAAATATTAACTCCCCTGTCCCCCTCCCCACCAGCTACCTATATATCTAGGCAATTTCAATCAAACTCCAAGTAAGATTTGATTCTAAAATGTATATGGAAATGTAACTGCCTGAGAATAAGCAAGACACTCTTAGAAAAGGAAGTGACTTATTCAGCATGAGACTGGCACAGGAATAGGCCAACAGGCAATAGAACACAGTCTGGAAACAGGAGACATATGTGGAAACACAAGATTGAATGATAAAGAGCTGCCATTGCAGATGAGCAGGAAAAGGATACAAATAAATAGCGTTTAGGCAATGGTTACTGGTATAGAAATAAATAACAATAGATCCTACTGTCAGGGGAGTGTGTAATTTCCTCGGTTCTGTCTGGCCACAACAAAAACTAGAAGCACTGGCCGGACCAGCGTTACAGCTCAGTTTTATTGGCAAGCAAAGAAAAACACATCCTCCAGGCGTGAAGGCGGGCCAACCCGAAATACTGGAGAAGCCCCCCGGCTTAGTTTTGTCTCCTCTTTTTATGTTTTTTTCCTCCTCCCCTTGAGCCTGCCCTATGTAAATTGGGCTAGCCAGGAGGGCTGTTGGTTTTACCTGAGGTTCTCACTCCAGTCTTGGACCTTCCTTTGTTCAATTTCCGGGGGTTTTCCCTTCTTTGTCTTTTAGCCACCGCCATTTTGGACTCCTTTTTCCTATTCTAGCTACCTAACACTACCGTAGCACCATACACGAAAAAATATTTCTAGATAAATTTTAAGAGAATATTAAAAGTTTTATAAGAAAATACAGGAGGATGGCTTTATTACTCCAGGATGGTAGATAATTTCACACACCAATATAAATGAAAGGAATGATAAATTCTATTATATTGAAATTATGGCATTATATTGAAATTATGAATTATTGATAATCAATATACATTATCCAGGGAATAAAAATAACATGCTTTCCAGTAGAAGGATTATATATATATATACACTTTCACACATATATATATAACATAGATTACATAGAATATATATGTAACTTCTAAAATCAATACACAGGTTAATAGGCAAAAGACACAGAAGATTAAATATGAATCTCCAATTTTTAAAAATGCACAAACAACTAAAAAGGAAATAAAAATGAAAACCATAGTAAAATGCCATTTCAAACCTAGCCAGTTGGCAAAGACATTAAGTGCTGCTGAGGCTATGGAGCATAAAAGATTATGGAATTGTTAAAGACTGTTTAAACTGGTATAAGCACTTTAGAAAACAATTATGTGTTATTCAGTATAGTTGAAAATAAAGAACTCAGAGATTTCACTCCTTAGTAATAAATAAGTAGAAGGGACACATACAAGAATGTATAAAACAAAAACTGAAAAGGGCCAAAATGTCCATCAAAAGTAGAATGTGTTATTAATGTTTCATCAAAAAGGAATATATATATGTACATATATAATATGTATTTTATGTATATATATATATAAATACAGGAGATATTTAAGACTTTTTAAGTCTGGGTGACATTTCATTGGGTATTTACTTAATTATACTTTAAAGCATGCTGTGTTGTGCTTAGTCACTCATTTGTGTCCAACTCATTACAACACAGTGGACTGTAGACCGACAGGATCCTCTCTGTCCAAGGAATTCTCCAGGCAATAATAATGGAATAGGTACTCATTCCCTTCTCCAGAGGATCTTTCCAACTCAGGAAACAAAACTGGGTCTCCTGCATTGTAGGCAGATTCTTTACTGTCTGAGCCACCAGGGAAGCCCAAAAATCTACCTAAAATCCTTTTTAAAGAGTATATAAAGTACATATTATACCATGCTAGCTCGTAAAAAAATGCTACCGGTTCCATGTAGGGCATGTGTTTACCATGTAAAATCTAATCCTAAGAAAATAATGCTGTGGGTAGGGGTGATAATTCTTCATGGCATGAAAAGATTTCTTAATTAAAGTCTCCAGGATTCTTTCAATGTTTTCATATTTGGTCTGTGTTATTTTAAAGTTTATAACACAAGCAAGAAAAGTACTCTGGAAAAAGCAAAGAGAGAGGAATATAGTAATGGAGGTAGAAGAGGGTAGCTGATAATTTAGACAGGGTGGCCTTTCCTAATTACTTTCATGTAAAATAGTTCACTTCAGTTCAGTCTTTCAGTCGTGCCCTACTCTTTACAACCCCAAGGACTAAGAGTACACTGGCTTTCCTGTCCTTCACCAACTCCTGGAACTTACTCAAACTCATGGCCATTGAGTCAGTGATGTCATCCATCTATCTCATCCTCTGCCATTCCCTTCTCCTGCCTTCAATCTTTCCCAGCATCAGGGTCTTTTCCAATAAATCAGTTCTTCCCATCAGGTGGCCAAGTGTTGGAGTTTCAGCTTCAACATCAGTCCTTCCAATGAATATTCAGGACTGATTTCCTTTAGGATGGGCTGGCTGGATCTCCTTACAGTTCAAGGGACTCTCAAGAGTCTTCTCCAACACCACAGTTCAAAAGCATCAGTTCTTCAGTGCTCAACTTTCTTTATAGTCAAACTCTCACATCTACACATGACTGCTGGACAAACCATAGCTTTGACTAAACAGACCTTTGTTGGCAAAGTAATGTCTCTGCTTTTTAATATGCTGTCTAGGTTGGTCACAGCTTTTCTTCCAAGGAGCATTCATCTTTTAATTTCACGGCTGCAGCCACCATCTGCAGTGATTTTGGAGCCCCCCAAAATAAAGTCTGTCACTGTTTCCATTGTTTCTCCATCTATTTGCCATAAAGTGATGGGACCAGATGGCATGATCTTAGTTTTCTGAATGCTGAGTTTTAAGCCAACTTTTTTATTCTCTTCTTTCACTTTCATCAAGAGGCTCTTCAGTTCCTCTTCACTTTCAGGCATAAGGGTGGTGACATCTGTGTATTTGAGGTTATTGATATTTCTCCCAGCAATCTTGATTCCAGCTTGTGCTTCTTCCAGCCCAGGGTTTCTCATGATGTACTCTGCATATAAGTTAAATAAGCAGGGTGACAATATACAGCCTTGATGTACTCCTTTTCCATATTTGGAACCAGTGTATTGTTCCATGTCCAGTTCCATGTTGCTTCTTGACCTGCATACAGATTTAGCAGTAGGCAGGTAAAGTAGTCTCATCTTCCCATCTGTTCAAGAATTTTCCACAGTTTGTTGTGGTCCACACAGTAAAAGGTTTTGGCATAGTCAATGAAGCAAAAGTAGATGTTTTTCTGGAACTCTCTTGCTGTTTTGATGATCCAACACATGTTGGCAATTTGATCTCTGGTTCCTCTGCCTTTTCTAAATCCAGCTTGAACATCTGGAAGTTCACAGTTCACATACTGCTGAAGTCTGGCTTGGAGAATTTTAAGCATTACTTTACTAGCATGTGAGATGACTAGAATTCTGCAATAGTTTGAGTATTCTTTGGCATTGCCTTTCTTTGGGACTGGAATGAAAACTGACCTTTTCCAGTCCTGTGGCCACTGCAGAGTTTTCCAAATTTGCTGGCACATTAAGTGCAGCACTTTCACAGCATCATCTTTTAGGATTTGAAATAACTCAACTGGAATTCCATCACCTCCACTAGCTACTTCACATTCCAGAATGTCTGGCTGTACCTGAGTGATCACACCATCGTGATTATCTGAGTCGTGAAGATCTTTTTTTATATAGTTCTTCTGTGTATTGTTGCCACCTCTTCTTAATATCTTCTGCTTCTGTTAGGTCCATACCATTTCTGTCATTTATTGTGCCCATCTTTGCATGAAATATTCCCTTGGTATCTCTAATTTTCTTGAAGAGATCTCTAGTCTTTCCCATTCTATTGTTTCCTCTATTTCTTTGCACTGATGGTTGAAGAAGGCTTTCTTATCTCTCCTTGCTATTCTTTGGAACTCTGCATTCAAATGGGTATATCTTTCGTTTTCTCCTTTGCCTTTAGCTTCTCTTCTTTTCTTAGCTATTTGTAAGGCCTCCTCAGTCAGCCATTTCATATTTTGTTTATGTCACTTTCAAGTTAATAACACAAGCAAAAACAAGTGCTCTGAAGAAAAGCAAAGAGAGAGGAATACAGTAATGGGAGTAGAAGACGGTAGCTGCTACTTTAGACAGGGTGGCCTTCCCTAACTACTTTCAGGTAAAATAGTATACATACATAAAATAGTTATTTGTTCTGTATTCCCTTATCTTCCTTTATGTTTTTTCACAGTACTCATCACTTCATTATCTGTTTCCTTCAGTAGAACAGAAGTTCTCAAAGGTCAGGGAATTTCTTCTTCTTACTGCTATATTTCAGTGCCTAGTTCAAAACCTGGTATATTATTAGTACTCAGTAACACATGAACAAATGAAACAAATGTAATTATAGCTTTCTATAGTGTGAGCAGATGTGTGTGTGTAACTGTGTGTTTCAGTTTCAATCATAAATCACAGTTTTAATTCCAAAAGTTATTTTTTATTTTACATTAAATATCTATGCTTATACTTTTCAAAGAATATTTTACCTCATTGTCTTGTGTTTTTACTTCTGACTTTGGAACAGAATAAGCATGTAAGTTTGTATTATCAGATTCTTCATAATCATTTGTCATCTTTCCAGTGAAAGCAAAGATGTCCTTATGTATTCTGGGTTAAGAAATGATAAGAAAAAATAAAGTCTTTAAAAAATCTTATGCCTCATTAACATGCAGACTATATCAATAACTAGACATTCCCACATAGAAGATACATAAGATGGCCAATGAAAAGATGCTCAGCATCACTAATTATCAGGGAAATACAAATCAGGACCATAGTGAGATATCACTTCACATAAATTAGGGTAAGTATTATTTTTCTTTTTTTAAAATATAATACCCACCCTAATTTGTGTGAAATGATATCTCACTGTGGTCCTGAACAATCCAAAAATGAAATTTAAAAAACAATTCCATTTACAATAGCATCAAAAGGATAAAATTCTCAAGAATAAGTTTTTTTAAAAATATATAAAATTCATATTGTTGAAAGAAATTAAACAATACCTATATAAGTGGAAAGGCTTCCCTGGTGGCTCAGATGGTAAAGAATCTGTCTCTAGTGCAAGAGGCCCAGGTTCAATCCTTGGGTTGGGAAGATCGCCTGAAGAAGGGAATGGCAACCCACTCCAGTATTCTTGCCTCGAGAATCCCATGGACAGAGGAGTCTGGAGGGCCACAGTCCATGGGGTTGCAAAGAGTCAGATACGACTGAGCAACTAACACTTTCACATAAGTGGAAAGATATTTCATGTACATAGATTGGAAAACTTTAAAGATAAAATGTTCCTCATATTTATCTACCTATCAAACGCAATCCCTATCAAAATTCCAGCTGATTTTTTTTTTTTTTGCAGAAATTTGCAAACTTATTCTATAATACTATGGAAACTCAAGGGACACAGAATAGCAAAGTAATGTTTTTTGACTAAAATGATGTTGCTAAAATTAGAGAGTTTGGACATAAAGTATTTCAAAATTTCAGTTCAGATTCCATGTTCACAAATTAGAGTAGATATATCTAGTTGTGAAACATAAGAAAAATGTTTTTTTTTTAAATAGTAGTATTCAAATAGAAGGTGCAAATATTCTGTATTCAATAGATATTACTTGAAATTGACTCAAATTCCAACTGAACATTGAGGCTCCTTCCAGAATCATTCTCGATTATCTTTATGGGGAACACACGTATACCCATGGTGGATTCAAGTCAATGTATGGCAAAAC
This sequence comes from Oryx dammah, assembly GCF_014754425.2. Taxonomy (NCBI): domain Eukaryota; kingdom Metazoa; phylum Chordata; class Mammalia; order Artiodactyla; family Bovidae; genus Oryx; species Oryx dammah. Next base: position 52,317,738 of record NW_024070205.1, read on the forward strand.
CAATACAATATTGTAAAGTAAAATAAATAATTTTTAAAAAAGAGCTGGCTGTGAACTTTGAAAATACAGTGTACTAGGCATAGGATTAACAGATTTCACAAATAAAAATACAGGACACTGTTTAAAATTTTAATTTCAGATAAACAATAATTTGTAGTATAGATAATAATTGGGACATGCTTTTATTAAAAATTATACTCAGTAATCTGTAGAAGATTTATGTAGCAAAAACAGAACTGTGTTCAGCAACACGGAATTGAACATTATTTTTCACACAAAGTTAAAAGTACATTGTATTTCCTTCCTGGCCACTTTGCTGAGTCCCCATCTCTTCGAGAGAGACAAAATTCATCTAAATTATTCCATCTGATTGATGACTGTCATTTGTAACTTTACTACTATTTCTACTTCTATTTGTAACTTTTCTACTATTGGGTATTCCTTTGGAAAAAGTGTATGGATTCATTACATATTCTAATGTATTGTCTATAGATTATAAGAAAAAATCAAGCATGTATCTGCTGATACTTTTCAAGTTGGTCTGTCTTTATACTTAGAAATGTCTTTTAATAGCAGGCTTCCCTGGTGGCTCAGATGGTAAAGAATCTGCCTGCAATGCAGGAGACCCATGTTCAGTCCCTGGGTCGGGAAGATCCCCTGGAGAAGGAAATGGCAACCCATTCCAGTATTCTTACCTGGAGAATTCCATGGAAAGAGGAGCCTGGTAGGCTATAGTACATGGGGTCGCAAAGAGTCAGGACTATCACTTACTGTTTATCTGAATTTCAAATTTCACTGAGTATCCTGCAACTTACATGGCAACTTGACTTGCATAATTTTGGGGAAATTTTTGGGAAAATTTCTCATGTTTTTATAAATAATATTAAATAAGACAATGGGAGATAATAAGCTCAGATAATTGTAAAAACTGAGCACAAACGATTTTCTACAAGAGAATTTTCAAATTCCAGCTGACATTATTGTAAGTAACAATATATTACAACAATATGATTACAAATTCCTTTTATAATTAAAAAAGTATGATTTACTTGATGAGTTTTTCATTCTTTTTTTCCACTGAAACTGGCATTCTAGCAGAACTACTAAATAATTCTAAAAGTAGTGTGACTGCAGTGTTCATTAGTTGACGGCTGAGTTCCTGAAATATATAGTCAACCAGCATCAAGAATCTAAAAATTACTTCTAATAAGCGTCGATAGGTAGGCAGCTTGAAATGTGTTGTATCTTCAGAAAGGTTTGATTCAAAATATTCTTTAATATCTTTCTTTTCTGCCACCTACAATTCAACAAACAATTGAGAGACGTGATGATTTCCTATATTAATATGCATGATTTCTAACTTACAGTATTTTCATTAGTCTAAATAACACTGGAACTAAATATTATCAACAACTTTCTTCACTTTCTGCTTATACCACATTTAAATGTCAGAGAAAAAAAAAATCTCATGTTTTATGAAATCCATAAAGTTTGGTGTCTCACTTATAAGCAGATATGTCTATGGAACTCAAACAGGAAGTATATACTAATGAATATCAACACGTTCCTAGATAGAGGGACCCTCCTCAAATACACTGAGTTACCAGTAGAAGAGAGTCAAATCTGAATATAAGATTTCCTAAAACCCAGTCCAACACTGCCGCCCCTATGCTAGGCTATAGCAATAAGACTTAAAAAAGATGCCTACACACAATTACATATTACATACATGCTAATAAATTATACAGAACTAAGAAAAACTCTGAATTCATCAAATCTAAAGTTAGAGTTTTATTCTTTATAATAAATAATTATATCTAAAGACAACTGACTTAGTAATTTATTAAAGAATGGCATGTTTTGATCAAAAGTACAGGGTGGCATCAGTACTACGAATACCACCAAACATTTCTAAATTATGCTACTAAAAATAATTCTAAAGTTACTCAAAATGGTTCCTTTTAGACAGATTTCTTTTTATGACTGATGAACCTTCAAAATTCTAAAAATACTTGAAATTTTTGTTCTTTTATTGGTCATTCATGCTTTTTATATTTTTGCTAGACTAGTATTTAACTTCTTGGTAAGTTTTCAACTTGTACCCTAATTTTTAAAACCATAATTTCATTAGTTTTTTATATTGCCTCTCTTTATGTTTCATTTTAGTATTTTTTTCTTTTAAAAAATTAATTCAGTTCAGTTTAGTCACTCAGTCATGTCCGACTGTTTGCGAACCCATTGATTGCAGCACACCAGGCCTGCCTATTCATCACCCACTCCCGCAGTCTACTCAAACTCATGCCCATTGAGTCAGTGATGCCATCTAACTATCTCATCTTCTGCCATCCCCTTCTCCCACCTTCAATCTTTCCCAGCATCAGAATCTTTTCCAATGAGTCAGTTCTTCCCATAAGGTGGCCAAAGTATTGGAGTTTCAGCTTCAACATCAGTCCTTCCAGTGAATATTCAGGACTAATTTCCTTTAGGATGGACTGGCTGGATCTCCTTGCAGTCCAAGACTCTCAAGAGTCTTCTTCAACACCACAGTTCAAAAGCATCAATTGTTCTGCTCTCAGCTTTCTTTATAGTCCAGCTCTCACATCCATACATGACTACTGGAAAAACCATAGCCTTGACTAGACGGACCTCTGTTGGCAAAGTAATGTCTCTGCTTTTTAATAGGCTGTGTAGGTTGGTCATAGCTTTTCTTCCAAGGAGCAAGTGTCTTTTAATTTCATGGCTGCTGTCACCATCTGCAGTGATTTTGGAGCCCCTCAAAATAAAGTCTGAACTGTTTCCCCATCTATTTGCCATGAAGTGATGGGACTAGATGCCATGATGCTAGTTTTCTAAATGTTGAACTTTAAGTCAACTTTTTCACTCTCCTCTTTCACTTTCATCAAGAGGCTCTTTAGTTCTTCCTCGCTTTCTGCCATAAGGGTGGTGTCATCTGCATATCTGAGGTTACTGATATTTCTCCCGGCAATCTTGATTCCAGCTAGTGCTTCATCCAGCCCAGCCTTTCTCATGATGTACTCTGCATATAAGTTAAATAAACAGGGTGACAATATACAGCCTTGACGGACTCCTTTTCCTATTTGAACCAGTCTGTTGTCCCATGTCCTGTTCTAACTATTGCTTCCTGACGTGCATACAGATTTTTCAAGAGGCAGGTCAGGTGCTCTTGTATTCCTAGCTCTTTCAGAATTTTCCACAGTTTGCTGTGATCCACACAGTCAAAGGCTTTGGCATAGTCAATAAAGCAGAAGTAGATGTTTTTCTGGAACTATCTTGCTTTTTCGATGACCCAATGCATGTTGGCAATTTGATCTCTGGTTCCTTTGCCTTTTTTAAATCCAGCTTGAACATCTGAAATTTCACAGTTCATGTACAGTTGAAGCCTGGCTTGGAGAATTTTGAGCATTACTTTACTAGAGTGTGAGATGAGTGCAACTGTGCTGTAGTTTGAGCATTCTTTGGCATTGCTTTTCTTTGGGATTGGAATGAAAACTAACATTTTCCAGTCTTGTGGCCATTGCTGAGTTTTCCAAATTTGTTGGCATATTGAGTGCAGCACTTTTACAGCATCATCTTTTAGGATTTGAAATAGCTCAACCAGAATTCCATCACCTCTACTAGCTGTGTTTGTAGTGATACTTCCTAAGGCCCACTTGACTTCACATTCCAGAATGTCTGGCTCTAGGTGAGTGATCACACCATCGTGATTATCTGGGTCATGAAGATCTTTTTTGTATAGTTCTTCTATGTATTCCTGCCACCTCTTCTTAATATCTTCTGCTTCTGTTAGGTCCATACCATTTCTGTCCTTTATTGAGCCCATCTTTGCATGAAATGTTCCCCTGGTATCTCTAATTTTCTTGAAGTGATCTCTAGCCTTTCCCATTCTTCTGCTTTCCTCTATTTCTCTGCACTATCACTGTTTGTGGTCAGTTGCTTACCAATTTGGAAACTGTTTTGAGTACTGGTTGACTCTCTGAAGGAATGGATTATCAATTGATGAAGTTCTTGACATTTAACAAAGAATCAGAAAATATAAAGAAACACTTGACAAAGCATTTTGACAATGTCATCCCACTCACGAGACCTATAAAGTTCCTGCTTAGAAATCTGCTACTAGCCTTATGTGGTAGTTCCCTTGTAAGTTACATGCTATTTTTTTTTCTTGATGCTAATATTAGTTGAATTTTGATAGCTTGATTATGAATCTTGGAAATAATCTAAGTTGATTTTGTTTGATAACCTATGAGTTTCATGAACTTGGATATGCAAAAACCTCTGCAGACTGAGGAAGTTACTGGCCATTTCTTTTAAATAAGCTTTCTGCCCCTTCCCTCATCTTGCTTCTTTCCCTCTCTCTCCTTCTGGGACCCCCAAAATGGGAATGTTAATATTGGCTGATTTTGACCACAGGTCTCTCAAATGATCCTCATTGTGTAAAATTCTTTTTTGTTTGGGTGACTACCACTACTCTTTTCTTTTAGGTGCTGATCCATTTCTCTGTTATCATTTACTGTACTGTTGATTCAGTATATATATATTTTAATTTCAGCTATTTTATTCTTCAGCTCTGTTTGGCACTTCTTTATATTTTCTGACTCTTTGTTAAATGTCTCAGTCTGTTCATCCATCATGAATTCTTTGAGTATCTTTTTGATCATTACCGTGAACTCTTTATCAGGTACATTGCTTATCTCCACTTAGTTCTTCTGGGGTTTGTCTTGTTCCTTTGTTTGGAATATATTCCTCTGTTTCCTCAATTTGCCTAATTCTATATGTTTATTTCTATGTATTAGGTAGATTGGTTACATTTCCCAATCTTGGAGAAGTATGCTTATGTAAGAAATGTTCTGTTGGGTAGCAGCACACTCCTCTGTGGTCACCAAAGCTATACGTTTTAGATGTGCCCCAATGCGGGCCACATGGGCCCTTCTGCTGTGCTGGGGCTGACTATATGGGTGCGTTAGTAGGTGGTGCTGACCCCAACCCTCTTGGCTGCTAGGCCCTGCTTTGATACCATTGGTGAGTACCAGCTGGGTCAGATCTAGGTGCAGGTGGTCTCATCTGGTGTTGGCCTACTGATGGGCAAATACTCCCTTGGTGCTAAGAGGCTGGAGTGGGGATTCCAAAATAGTGCTTGTTAGCATCAATAACCTTCTTCCTGCAATCTCTGTACTTCTCAGCTTTGCTGGTTTGGTTGGGCGAAATCACAATGAGTACTTATGTCAGTCAGTTCAATCACTCAGTCATGTCCAACTCTTTGCAACCCCATGGACTGCAGTATGCCAGGCCTCCCTGTCCATCACCAACTCCCGCAGTCTACTCAAACTCATGCCCATTGAGTTGGTGATGCCATCTAACCATCTCATCCTCTGTCATCCCCTTCTCCTCCCGCCTTCAATCTTTCCCAGCATCAGGGTCTTTTCAAATGAGTCAGTTCTTCACATCAGGTGGCCAAAGTATTGGAGCTTCAGCTTCAGCATCAGTCCTTCCAATGAATATTCAGGGTTGATTTCCTTTAGGATGGACTGGTTGGATCTCCTTGCATTCCAAGGGACTCTCAAGAGTCTTCTCCATCACCAAAGTTCAAAAGCATCAGTTCTTTGGCACTCAGCTGTCTTTATAGTCCAACTCTCACATCCATACATGACTACTGGTAAAACCATAGCTTTGACTAGACGGACCTTTGTTGGCAAAGTAATGTCTCTGCTTTTTAATATGCTCTGTAGGTTGGTCATAGCTTTTCTTTGTGGGGTGACCCAAAAGTTTAGGGAGCTGGCTGCTCACTCCATTCCTATCCTGGCCAGAGAAGCTCTTCTAACCTAAGCAGTTCCTTCTTGGTATTGGGCAAAGCCAGCCATAGAAAATGAGTTCTTTATTGATACAATGGTTGCAACAGTTGCTTGAAGAAACTGGACAAAAAAATAGGGTAATTTCTACACCAATTACAGGCACAGCCACACTGGATCTGACAAATGGAATACTAACTTTACTAATAGATTATGTTTTTATTAAAAAGTATATCTTTTCAATGCTTTGAAAACTTAGTGTGTATAATGCCTGAATTTTTTATTTGTAAAATGGTGAAACTGAGTATATTAACGATTCAAAACAAAGATTTTTAGTATTGATACCAAATTAGCTTTAAATGGCTTAATAACTGTATCAGTACAAAAGTAAACTGTGATAGGCCTAGTAATGCTGGTCTTTTATTGAGTATTGGTGAGGCTAATGGAAGTTCTGGCATCTGAGAGGTTAACCTATCCCCTATCATCACAAGATATACTTTAAGTTAGACATATCTCAATTTTGGCTGTAGGTTTACATCACTGATAGTGACTATCCATTTCCATTTCATTAGTTCTATACTTGTGCTGTATTTTCCCAGAGCTAGGCTGTCCCAAACATTGCCCAAAAGAATGTTTTTCAATCTAGCCCTACTTTAGATTCACTTGAGAAGCTTTTATAGTGCTCCCGGGAACTGACAACTGACATTCATTCTGGAAATTGGGAAATAGGGAAAATTCTCTGACTGATGTAGCCACAAGGAACCCAGTAACTCAGTGGTCTATTACCCAGATTAAAGAGCTGTGTCACAATAGGGCTTACGCCTCTGAGAAATAATATCTAATGGAAAAAAAGCAAAAATATGCTTTATTGATACTTTCATTCCCAATGTTAGTTCACAATTTTTTAATTTGGACACATTCTCAGTTTTATGATGTTCTCATCTTTATTAAATCTACATAACCTCCATGGAGTAAATAAGTTTGGGGCATTTCTAAAACAGAGCTGGCAGTAAGTCTAGTAGATTCTTATCTGAAGTTGATTTACGTGAAAATATCTTAACCAATATTTATGGCCAAATCCAAGTGATGCTGAATGCGAGAAAGTAGACACAATATGAGTAATATTTCAGATAACCACGATGCTGCGATCACTCACCTAGAGCCAGACATCCTGGAGTGTGAAGTCAAGTGGGCCTGAGGAAGCATTACTACAAACAAAGCTAGTGGATGTGATGGAATTCCAGCTGAGCTACTTCAAATCCTTAAAGATGATGCTGTGAAAGTGCTGCACTCAACATGCCAGCAAATTTGGAAAACTCAGCAGGGGCCACAGGACTGGAAAAGTTTTCATTCCCATCCTCAAACTACCACACAATTTCACTCATTTCACACACTAGCAAAGCAATGCTTAAAATTCTCCAAGCCAGGCTTCAACAGTATATGAACCAAGAACTTCCAGATATTCAAGCTGGATTTAGAAAAGGCAGAGGAACCAGATCAAATTGCCAACATCCTCTGGATCATAGAACAAGCAAGAGAATTCTAGAAAAATTCTACTTTTGCTTCATTGACTACACTAAAGTCTTTGACTATGTGGATCACAACTAACTCTAAAATTCTTAAAGAGATTGGAATACCAGACTACCTTACCTGCCTCCTGAGAAACCTGTACACAGGTTAAGAAACAACAGTTAGAACTGGACATAGAACAATGGACTGGTTCCAAATACGGAAAGGAGTACGTCAAGGCTGTATATTGTCACCCTGCTTATTTAACTTATATGCAGACTACATCATGCAAAATGCCAGGCTGGATGAAGCACAAGCTGGAATCAAGACTGCTGGGAGAAATGTTAGTAACCTCAGATACGCATATAACACCACCCTTAAGGCAGAAAGCGAAGAGGAACTAAAGAGCCTCTTGATGAAAGTGAAAGAGGAGAGTGAAAAAGCTGGCTTGAAATTCAACATTCAAAGATGAATATCATGGCATCCGGTCCCATCATTTCATGGCAAATACATGGGGTAACAATGGAACCAGTGAGAGACTCGCTTGTTTCTTGGAAGAAAAGCTATGACCAACCTAGACAGCATATTAAAAAGCAGAGACATTACTTTACTGACAAAGGTCTGTTTAGTAAAAGCTATGGTTTTTCCAAGAGTCATGTTATGGAAATGGGAGGTGGATGATAAAGAAAGCTGAGCACCGAAGAATTGATGCTTTTGAACTGCAGTGTTGGAGAAGACTCTTGAGAGTCCCTTGGACTGCAAGGAGATAAAACCAGTCAATCCTAAAGGAAATCAACCCTGATTATTCATTGGAAGGACTGATGCTGAACCTGAAGTTCCAATATTTTGGCCACCTGATGCGAAAAGCTGACTCATTAGAAAAGACCCTGATGCTGAGAAAGACTGAAGGCAAGAGGAGAAGGGAATGACAGAGGATGAGATGGTTGGATGCCATCACTGACTCAATGGACATGAGTTTGAGCAAATTCCAGGAGATGGTGAAGGACAGGGAAACCTGGCGTTGCTGTAGTGCATTTGGTTGCAAAGAGTCAGACATGACTGTGCAACTGAACAACAACAATATTTTACTACCATCTCAGTTACACCTCAGTAATATTTTTATCAATCCCTTTTTGATTTATGCTACCCTTGGCCAAATTGTCCCCATCTGTCTTCATATGACTGGGCTTGGGGAGGTTAGGGGGACTATGAGGAATAAGATAAGGAATGAGAAGCTTTTATTCACTGACAGAAAACAGGTCCACTTCATCTTCCTGTTAATACGTAAAGCCTTTAAGTTACTGCTACCCTGTATCTATCAAAAGTTCAATTCACAGAAATAATATTTAAAAAATTTTTGAGAGAGACCTAGTCCACCAATTCCTCCAGAGCCTCAAATGTCCACATAGGTTCAGCCAAAGCAGCAGAGGTAGCAAGTTCTATAACTAGATGATATCGCATCAGTTCCTAATCGAATTGCACTTTGTGAATTATGATTTCATGCGCTGTCATTTACTAGACAGGGAACCTATATAAAATAATCCTATGAAATGAGTCACAACGCACTGGGTAAGAATGCTTTGAGGACACTGTTATTATATTATCAAGTCCTCTTTATTAAATCGTTAGGGAATTTTTGATTTACCTAGTTATATTTCTCTTGAATATGAGTTTTTATCTTGCACCCACTGTGAATTTTGTAACAAAGAATGTTTCCTTTAATATATCAGCTCAAATTAGAGTGTAAGCATATTGAAAGTATATAAATATAAAACGTATATACATGCATTTATGTGTGTGTGTGTATTTGCATTCTACACAGCACCTTGAAAAATCTTATATATAGTAAATGCACAGTACTAGTTGGTTGGCTAATTAACTACATTTGTCCCTCTGTCCATTTCTAACACTTTTTCCAGGAATGCAATTTGGAGCAATAGTTTTAGTTGATACATAAAAACTGATAAACAGAGAGGATATAATCAAAGAATTACCTTTAAAATTGTAAGTTTTATTTCTGAAATTGCTTTATCCCTGATATCTTCAAGTTGTTTCAATGCCTGAGTAGCCTGGTGTAACTGTTCTTCACAAAATTCATGTAGAGAATATGTTCGAAACTTATCCAGCTAATTAAATGATAGTAAATGTTCAGTGTTGAAAGTCAAAATTCATTAAAAAAAAAGAAAATAAAATATCTTGGTCACTGTTTATATCATAAAGAATAGCATATTTTATACTGTTTTGTATATATCATATATGCCTTATATATTATTCAAATTTAAACAGTATTACTCAATCTAAGCAAACCTTGAAAGACCGAAAAACACATCATTTTCATTGTTAAATTCTAGTTAGCTTTAGTTAACTTTTAAACCAAAGCAGAAAAATTCAGAAGTTGATATGTTTATGAAATATCTATGAATTCAGGGCAATTGACAATCTTAGGAATTCCTTTTAACTTTGGAGCTCCCATTATCTGTAAAACTTAAAACTATGAACACTAGATGTAGGATAGAGAGACTAAAATTAAATAATTTAAATAAAGTAAATTACATTCTGAATTTATTCAGAATCCTGCATGGAGAAATTTTCATCAACTGTGCTGCTTAACTCCTCTAGTAATACATACACATAATTTTCACCTATTTATGTATATTCCATCATTCTTCCTCTCTTCAGTATTTTATTTTTCCCACATTATGTTAATTCTCTTTCCAAAATACATTTTCATCAACAAGTATACAGACATCTTTATCCCTAGTTATAATACCTTATAAATATATGCTTCCAAAAACAAAAAAATGGAATGCTCTGGCATTCGAATTTTGGGTTAATTCTTTGTGCTCTTCCTCTCCTGGTCTCACATATGGTTACCAGGTCCTGATTTTTCCAGTTTCGTTGTTGTTGTTCAGTCACCAAGTCATGTCCCACTCTTTGTAATCCCATGGACTGCAGTAGGCCAGGCCTTTCTGTCCCTCACCCTCAGAGTTTGCCCAAGTTTCCAGTATAATGTCTCAAAAATCTTCCTTCCTTTCTGACCTCACTGCCTACTGAAGTCCTTATTACTTCACCTGCATTATTCCAGTACTACAGTAATTGATCTTTATAATTCTATATCTCCTTGGTTTCAATTATTTGTGTAAATCTTGTAAATCACTATCACATTAATTTCAGAAACTTTCAATAGTTTTTCTTTATGAATAGTTCTAAAAGTTTACTCTGCACATAAATCACCTGGCTTGTTAAAAGTGTAAATTACTAGCGCCACTCACTTCGCCCTCCCCCAAAAAGGGATGAGTCACAAAATTTTACAATTTTATTAAGCACTCAAAACAGTGTCCAATAAAGCACAATCATTCTTATACAGGAAACATAATCAAAAGTCCCAACACTCTTTAGCTGGTTCTGTGGTCTTGCACATGTCACAATCTAGGTTTAGTTTGTCATTTGAAAGTAAAGTTTTAGATAAAATGATTCACATATGTTCTTTCCCTTCTGCTGCTGCTGCTGCGTTGCTTCAGTTGTGTCTGACTTTGTGCGATCCCATAATGGCAGCCCACCAGGCTCCCCCATCCCTGGGATTCTCCAGGCAAGAACACTGGAGTGGGTTGCCATTTCCTTCTCCATCTTTTCCTTCTACTTGTAAACATTTCAGTCCCTTTAAAGGTGTGAACGGAATGTCATCTGCCATATTATGAAACAGGATATTGTGGCCATCAAGTCAGTAGCTGCTACTGCTGCTGCTGCTAAGTCACTTCAGTCGTGTCTGACTCTGTGCGACCCCACAGACGGTAGCCCACCAGGCTCCCCCGTCCCTGAGATTCTCCAGGCAAGAATAGTGGAGTGGGTTGCCATTTCCTTCTCCAATGCATGAAAGTGAAAAGTGAAAGTGAAGTCGCTCAGTCATGTCTGACTCTTAGCGACCTCTTGGACTGCGGCCCACCAGGCTCCTCCATCCAGCCACCCTCAGCTGTGCACCCTGAGGGGATTCAGGATGGAGACAAGCAGGATACTAGCCCTAGATGGTTAAGGTGCGTATCAAAGGAATGATTTCAATGGACCCAGACTCTTGCATCTTCCCATACATAGAGAAGCCCTAAATTCATTAACCTGAGACGTCTTTAAATAATAATAATCTTTTGATGTTCCAACTACCTGGTTCTCATTGCAAGATCCCCCATATATTCTGGCTCCTCCCTTACCCCTTCAAAGCAGTCCCTCAGATATACCTGACAGACTGCCTCCTCTGTTTAATTTCTCAAAAAGTTTGCCAAATAAAACATTCTCAACTTTTAGGCTGTACAGTTTTTTTCAGTCAACAAAGATGTGCTTGCATTCCAGCAGTGTATTCTGGCACACTTGTGAATTCCATTCATGGCATTAACTTCTAAACAATCCCATCATAGGCATTCTTAACCTTGCTTTATTCTCCTTCCCTCCTCATTGTCAATCCTCATTGCAATCTGCATCCCCAGCTTTGTGTAGTCCCTTAGACCTAGTGCACAACTGGCCATCTTTGAATTCCTGAGCCAGGCTCAGTTCTCAGTCTATGAATCTCTGTTCTCCTTCCATCTGATCCTGGCTTCTCCAGTCTTAGAAACTCCCATTCTTGCAAAACGTCCTCACAATCCCCACTAGAAGCACCCCTGCCTTAAAGGCAGGTTCAGTTCCTATTTTTCCCTTATGCTGTTGTTCTTGATCTGATGTTTAAGACTCAATGTAACTTTCAAATCAAACATACATTGAATATTTTACACAGATTCATATCCCTTACTTAACTGCCTTATTCCCCTCCTCTCTGGCTATTCAAGTCCAGCATAGCCTAGCTTATAATACCTTTCCTTCACAAAGCGTGCCCCAAACTTATCTCTAAAAATGGTTAATATCTACTTCCTCTGAATGTCTGTGGTATGACTATTTTACAAGTATTATTTGCAAGCAAATATTCCTTGCCTTATATTTTGCTAACTGCTTAGCTAGAATGATTAGAATTAGTTATCATTTTTATATGTAAAGAACTACCTCTTTTAATAAACTACAGGGCTTCCCAGGTGGCTCAGTGGTGAAGAATCTGCCTGCCAATGGAGGAGCCGCAGCAGACGCAGGTTCAGTCCCTGGGTTGGGAAGATTCCCCTGGAGCAGGAAATGGCAACCCACTCCAGGATTCTTGTCAGGGTAATTCCACAGATAGAAGAGCCTGGCTGGCTACAGTTCAGGGGGTGGCAGAGAGTCTGACAAGACTGAGCAACTGAGCACAATAAACTATAAGTAAATTAAACAAAGCAATGCTTTGTCTTTTACTCTGTATCCATCTCCTTTGCATTTTGCATAGAATAGATAACTAACACATATTATATATTGTCTGGAAAGGTTTGTTCCCTTCTGCTTCATGTTCCAGGGGGAAGCTAACATGACTTAAGATCTCCAATAAACCCTCTGGGTCACTCTGTTAGCATTACCATCTATTAGCACTTAAGTCATAGATATCAGAGATATTCTAAAATCTCCTTTGCCTTACCACCCATCAATAAGTTAACTGATAAATTCTGTCACTCATTTATTCATAAAACAATGTAATATTATAGCTGTCCAACTGTTTCCTTTTGCATTAAAACCATATTAAAAATACTCCTCTGTGAAATATTTAACTTGAATTTAATCCTTTTGAAACAATAATATTATTACTATAACTATACAAATGATATTTCATCTGTAGTAATTAACTAATATTTCTGTAAGCATCTCCTTGCGGGAAACCACTCTCATCAGGAAATCCCTTCTGTCTCATCACTTTATCAAAGCTATACTGTAACTAACCTTAAATCAGGCACCCCTGTGCTCTGCTCATCTCCAGCTCAAATATACTTTTCAATATCTGACCTAACCTATTTGTTCTTTCTCTAGATCAAATAAGTAGAAATGAAGGATTAATTAACATATGACCAGAAGATATCTGGTCAACTAATTATTATTAATTAATTCCCTAGCTTCCCTTTCAGTAATCTCAAGAACAAACTGTGTGAACAAACTGTATAAACAAGATAGCATCTAAGAAAAGATCACAAGAAATAAAACAAGTTTGTACACAAGGGGTGATGGCAAAACTGTAACCCCCATCTCAGTGATTAACTGAGATTACCTCCCCTTTTTCCCTTTGAAAGCATTCATGGCCAAGCAGAATCTTCAGAGAAGGTTTCTGGGGACATTAAGTCCACCATTTCCCCAGATTGCTGACATTCTGATCAAAATCAACCTTGCTTTCCACCAACACCTGCCTCTCTCTTGGTTATTGACTTTTCAAGTGCCAAGAAGCTGGATCTGAGTTTGGTAACATTTCTTGACTAATTCTTTGATTTATTTACTCACTCAGGGACTATTCATTGAGCACCTACTATGTATCAGTCACTATATATAATAGATTCTAAAAATAAGCTGTTCATTTGCAAGTGTTAATCTTATTACATGTGTATAGTTCACACAATTTTTGCTGACTGTCAAATTTATAACTTGTTCAAGCCCTTTCAACTATTTCTCTAAGACTAGATGACTATTTTACTCTTCAGTATCTCCCTTACACAGTGGGTAAGTGAAGTAAAATATGCTGGAATCCTGCTCAATTAAACATGTAAAGTTTACAGGTCTGTGTACTTAATTTATTTGAAAGAATTCTACTATATAATCCAAATCATTCAGTAAGAAGTCACCCTTTATGGAACTGTGGAACAAGAGAATACATAAATTTAACCAAACACTCTAAGTAGCAACTTATTACAATGTCTTGACAAGCTATAATAAGAGAACAGCTGATAACTATCAATTATGTATTAGAGATAATTGATTATTTATAAATAATATTGCATAGTTAGAGTTTTTATTATAAAGAAAGGGCTTCATAACAGGCTTAGGTTTTTTGTAAGGAAGAATTTTCTTCCTTAATTATTAATTTAAAGATTATTGTTAACTGTTGAAATTGAGTGGAATAATGTTCTTTGTAGGTATTTTAGAACATTAGTCATCCATAGGGCTGGTTTACTATGGATTGAGAAGTTTGAATTTCTTCAATTTAAAATTATATTTGTTTTTCCTACTTTCTATACACCAACATTATCTAATGGTAAGATACTTCTACCTACCTTTACTAGGCATATGGCATTTGAATTATCTTTATCACCTTTTTTGAGACTAACTGCATCTTCACAAAGTCCCTTTATATAAAGCAAACAGCCTTGAAATAACTCATCAGCGAAAAATAGATCGCGATACAAAAGTGACCTGAAAGTTTAAAAATTGCCACAGACTTATCTCTCATTCGAAATGAATAAAAGCAATTTAGAGTTAATTAGCATGGTTTGTTTCATAGGCCTACAGTTAATATTCAATATGTATTACATGTACCATGATTTAAATAATATTGATAAAGATTAGTAAGCATTACTGGTTTGGTTTGGCTGGTAATATTGAAGGCAAGATTGTGGGACTGGGTGTGATAAGAACAAAACAGAGGGGGAAACAAGTGATGACTGCCACTGAGTTCTAAAAATTTTGCAATACTAGGCAATGATACACAAAAAGAATTATATTCCTGCATTTATTAAATTTAAATAAATTTCCTCAATTTATTTTTTGTCTAATGACAGGGAAAAAAATTAACTAGATTAGGGACCATTTGGATAATGTTTCTTAATTCTCCAACCACCTATATCTTAAAATAGAGAAGTTGGTCACTTTCTTTTCTCTGCCTTTTCTACTGATCTGATCGCAGTCACAAAGATGAGACAATTCACTGCTAACAATTCTGCAAAGAACAGGACAGAATTGGAAAAAGCAGAATGGAAGAGATAATGCTCCTTAAAAACTGTACACCCATGGCTGATTCATGTCAATGTATGGCAAAAACCAACACCATATTGTAAAGCGATTAGCCTCTAATTAAAATAAATTAATTAATTTTAAAAACTGGATTGAGAAAGCAAACTGCCCTGAGCAACAGTGTGTAGAGAATAGGGGGGCCTTTGCCCTTCACTGATTCTTCATATATATATGAATATACAATATACAATTAGTTCTTTCTCATCTTTCCATTTTACAAGTGAAAGCTTTATATACCATGAAGCTAGTGAAGCTTAAGCTTCATGGGCTCTTTTTATTTGCACCACCTCTTTCAAAGCCTTGTAATTTATCTTAAAGAAGGCCTCCTCTAATTATATAGTCTTTACATAACATGAAACTATTTTTGGATGTAAAAAAATTTGTTCACTGACATTCCTCTAAGCATCTAGTATAAAAACGAAGATGTCATGCTAAAAACAAGTGGCATATCCCAGAAAAAGAAAGGTCACAAAAAGCAAACCCAATCTTGGTATTTATTAACAAAAGAATGATGATCAAAATTCAGATAGTAATGAATTCACATTGCTCAGCATTAAATGTTTAAAGCTTTCTTTCTTTCTTATAAAAATGTATTCAATTTTGTTTTTATATGTTAGCACAGGTGTAAATAAACAGGGGTGCCTTATAAAAATAAGAAATGGAAAATGGGAACAAACTTAGAGTTGTAATGGTGAAGTCGGACCAAAAAAATGTATCAATTGATGATTATTCAAGCATACATGTTATGAGGAAATCAGTAACAAATTTCATTCTCTTGTAGCAGAAAACTAAATACATTCTCCAAAATTTTACTCACACACAACATAGTATTAGAAAATATATGACAGAAGTCTATTAAAATTCAGGTCCTGGCTTCTAGGAAAATAGAGTAGGTGTACATTTCACTGTTACTCCAGCGAAATAACTACACCTAAAAACTCTGCATGTTATATATAAATCAACCAAAGGACACTGTAAGGTAGAAAAGAGAAGAAAAACTGGCTAGGAAGGACATGGTGCTAAAGTTTCCTGGATTTCCTTTTGCCTCATTCAGCCTAGATTTGGAGCTGAACAAACCAGAAACCTGGAAATGCCAACAGGTATAGAAAAAAGCCTGCTGTCTAGCTAAAGAACCAGGAAAGGAGCAGTCTATCAAGACACAAAACTTTTAAAAGAATAAACATTCTAATTGAGCCAAATACCATAGGAAAAAAAGGTGAAGTGGAGAACCTAGAGTTTCATCCTTGGCAAGATTCAATGAGGCACCTCTAGGGCCCCCATGGAAGGTTTTCGGAAGAAGCTGAGTAGAGAGCTTGGACTTTCATCTTCACTGGGTGGTAAAAAGCAAAGAAACAGAAAGTCACACACACACACATTAAAGAAATAGAAGACATAAAGGAGAACCAAATTGAAATTTTAGAGTTGAAAAATATAATGACTAAGGAAAAAACTCATTAGACTGGCTCAACAGCAGAATGAAGTGAACAGAGAAATCAGTGAACTGGAAGACAGAAAATAGAAATTATCCATCTAAACAAAAGAAAAAAAATACACTGAGAAAAATGAACAGAACCTCAGGGATCACTGGGACTATTAAAAAAATATGTAGCATTTGTGTCTGCAGTCTTAAAAGGAGAATAAAAATGACAAGGAATAAATACCTCAAGGAATAATAAATGAAAATTTGCCAAGTCTGCCCGAGGCTCTGCAACAACCAAGAGGGTTGGGATGGGGAGGGGACATATGTATACCTATGGCTGATTCATGTTGATGTTTGGCAGAAACCAACACAATTCTGTAAAGCAATTATCCTTCAATTCAAAAATCAATAAATTAAAATTTCTTTTAAAAAAGAAAATTTGCCAAGTTTGTCAAAAGACACAAAAACAGAGATTTAAGAAGCCAGGGAAACCCAAAGAAGAATAAAGATACATAAATCCACACCAAGACACATCAAAGTCAAACTTCTGTTACTTAAGTAAGTACACAGAAAGATACAGTCAAAACTACTATAGATAACTCTAAAAGGAATTCTAAAAAGTGTTCAAGTAATCTCCAGGAAGGCAGGAAGGAAAACACAGACAAAACAAAAACACAGAGCAAACAGAAACCACAAAACAAAATGGCAAACTGAAGTCCTAACATACAAATAATGAAATGTAAGTGGTCTAAATATACCAGTTAAAGACAAAGATTGGTAGATGAATTTAAAAACGTGACCTAACTATATGCTATCTACAAGAAACTACTGCCCAGCAACAAATCCCTTTTCTTCCAACTTCTCATCCTCACTTTTTGCTCCAGTCATCCCTGAAGCAAAGACTGTCACTTTAACAAGGAGGAGGAGTTGAGTAAAAGCCCAGGTCTGAACATTAAAGTTCATAAATACCATGAGAAAACTATAAGGCAAAAAGACACAAAAGTGGAAGCAGTAATCGGTTTTATTTTCTTGGGCTCCAAAATCATTGCAGATGGTGACTGCAGCCATGAAACTTAAAGAAGTTTGCTCCCTGGAAGGAAAGCTACAACAAACCCAGACAGCTTATTAAAAAGCAGAGACACTATTTTGCCAACAAAGGTCCATATAGTCAAAGCATTGGTTTATCCAGTAGTCATGTACAGATGTGAGAGTTGGACCATAAAGAAGGCTCAGCACTAAGGAACTGATGCTTTTGAACTGTGGTGCAGAAGACTCTTGAGAGTCCCTTGGACTGCAAGGAGATCAAACCAGTCAATCCTAAAGGAAATCATCCCTGAATATTCATTGGAAGGACTGTTGCTGAAGCTGAAGCTCCAATACTTTGGTCACCTGTTGCGAAGAGCTGACTCATTGGAAAAGGCTCTGACACTGGGAAAGACTGAAGGCAAAAGGAGAAGAGAGCAGCAGCATCACTGACTCAGTGAACGTGAATTTAAGTAAACTCCAAGAGATAATGGAGGACAGAGGAGCCTTGCATGTTGTAGTCCATGGAGTTGCAAAAAGCTGGACACAGCTTAGTGAGTGAACAGCAACAAGAATGTCCCAAAGTTCACAGCGGCACTATTTACAATAGCCATGACATGGAAGCAACCTATATGTCTGTTGACACATTAATGGATAAAGAAGTTTTGGTATACATATACAATGGAATATTACCCAGCCATAAAAATGAGTGAATTTGAGTTAGTTGTAGTGAGGCAGATGAACCTAGAATCTGTCAAACAGAGTGAAGTAGGTCAGAAAGAGCAAAACAAATACCATATATTAAAGCATATATATGAAATGTATAAAAATGGTATTGATGAACCTTTGTTGGGCAGGAATAGAGTCACCCACATAGAGAATAAAACTATGGACACAGTGGGGGAAAGAAAGGATGGGACAATTGAGACAGTACCATTGACATATACCATGTGTAAAATAGTTGTGGGAAGCACTATACAGCACAGGAAACTTAGCTCAGTGCTCTGTGATGACCTAGAGGGTTGGGATGGTGAGCTGGGTGGGAGAGAGGCTCAAGAGGGAGGGGACATATGTATACTGATAGCTGACTCGCATTGTTGTACAGCAGAATCAACACAGCATTGTAAAGTAATTATCATCCAATGAAACAAAAAGTTCACCTAGCTCAGCAAAGCAGGGAGGTCAAATAGTTTCTATATGGTTTGAAGAAGCAAGTTAATTATTAGCCTAATGCCTGGCATGCAGTAGATGCTAAATAGACATTCTTAAATTTTAAAAAGGATAAACCAAAGATTAAGAGAAAATACTTATAACCATGTATCTGTCAAAGAACTCATATCCAGAATATAAAATGTATTCTTAAAATGCAGCAGTATGAAGACAAATAATTCAATTAGAAAATGTACAAAGACATGAAAAGACATTTTACCAAAGAAGACAATGAGATGGAAAATAAGCAAATGAAGACACTAAATATCAGTCATTTAGGGAATACAGACTAAAACCACAATAAGACATTATTACACACCTACTAAAATGTCTAAAATAGAAAATAGCAACAACTTCAAATGATAGTAAGAATGTGGAGAAATTGAATCACTAATACATCGTGTGAGAATGGAAAAAATGGCATAATCACTCTGGAATGTCTTGGCAGTTTCTTTAAAAATTAAACATGCAATTATAGTAAGACCCAGTAAATGCACTTGTGGTGATTTATCCCAGAAAAATGAAAACTTATGTTCACACAAAAACCTGTTTATGAATGTTTATATAGCAGCTTTATCTGTATTAGGCAAAATCTGGGTAACATCCAGGTGTGCTTCAAGAGAGACAAACTGTGGTACATCCATACCATAGACTGTTACCCAGCAGTAAAAATAAATGATTAATATATGCAACAACCTGGATGAATCTCCAGAGAGTTATGCTACATGAAAAATCAATCCCAATGGTTATATAATGTATAATTTCATTTATTACATTCTCTCAAAGGACCAAATTACAGAAATGGAAAAGAGATTAGTGCTTGCCACAGGTTGAGAATGGGAGTGAGAAGGAAGACAGTATAGCTATTAAAGGATTAAAAGACAACATGAAAGATACAGAAATGTTCTGTATCTTGATTTTACTATTGTCACTATCCTGGTTGTCATACTATATCTTTGAAAGATATTACCACCAGGGGAAACTGGGTAAAAGGCACATAAGATTGCTCTATATAAATACAACAGTATTTTCATCATAATTATCTCAAAGTAAAAAGTTTGACAGCAACAAGAAAATTTGGCTGTAATATAGAATTAACTGTCATCTATCTCAGATGATTTAATCATTTCCCTTCCTGGAGGCAAAACTTAGATCAAGTGAGGGTTTCTCTGGTAGCATAGTAAAGAATCCACCTGCCAATGCAGAGGACACAGGTTCAATCCCTGGTCTGGGAAGATTCCACATGCTGCAGTGCAACTAAGCCTTTGTACCACAATTACTGAAGCCCACACACCTAGAGCCTGTGGTCTGCAATGAGAAGCCACCGCAATGAGAAGCCTGCATAGAGCAACAAGAAAATAGCCCCCACTCACCGCAACTAAAGAAAACCTATGGACAGCAATGAAGACCCAGCACAGTCAAAAATAAATGACCAGTTTGAAGATGACATGATACTATGCATCAGTTCAGTTCAGTTCAGTCGCTCAGTCGTGTCTGACTCTTTGCAACCCCATGGACAGCAGCACACCAAGCCTCCCTGTCCATCACCAACTCCCGGAGTTTACTCAAACTCATGTCCGTTGAGTCGGTGATACCATCCAACCATCTCATCCTCTGTCATCCCCTTTTCCTCCTACCTTCAATCTTCCCCAGCATCAGGGTCTTTTCAAATGAGTCAGTTCTAATCAGGTGGCCAAAGTATTGGAATTTCAGCTACAACATCAGTCCTTCCAGTGAATATTCATGACTGATTTCCTTTAGGATGGACTAGTTGGATCTCATTGCAGTCCAAGGGACTCTCAAGAGTCTTTCCAACATCACAGTTCAAAAGCATCAATTCTTCATTGCTCAGCTTTCTTTATAGTCCAACTCTCACATCCATACTTAACTATTGGAAAAACCATAGTTGTAACTAGACGGACCTTTGATGGCAAAGTACTGTCACTGCTTTTTAATATGCTGTCTAGGTTGGTCATAACTTTTCTTCCAAGGAGTAAGCATCTTTTAATTTCATGGCTGCAGTCACCATCTGCAGTGATTTTGGAGCCCCTCAAAATAAAATCTCTGACTGTTTTCACTATTACTCCATCTATTTGCCATGAAGTGATGGGCCAGATGCCATGATCTTAGTTTTCTGAATGTTGAGCTTTAAACCAACATTTTCCCTCTCCTCTATCACTTTCATCAAGAGGCTCTTTAGTTCTTCTTCGCTTTCTGCCATGAGGGTGGTGTCATCTGCATATCTGAGGTTATTGATATTTCTCCTAGCAATCTTGATTCCAGCTTGTGTTTCATCCAGCCTAGTGTTTCTCACGATGTACTCTGCATATAAGTTAAATAAGCATGGTGACAATATACAGCCTTGACGTACTCCTTTCCCCATTTGGAACCAGTCTGTTGTTCCATGTCCAGTTCTAACTGTTGCTTCCTGACCTGCATACAGATTTCTCAGGAGAGAGGTCTGGTGGTCTGGTATTCCCATCTCTTTCAGAATTTTCCATAGTTTGTTGTGATCCACACAGTCAAAGGCTTTGGCATAGTCAATAAAGCAGATGTTTTTCTGGAACTCTCTTGCTTTTTCGATGATCCAACGGAGTTGGCAATTTGATCTCTGGTTCCTCTGCCTTTTCTAAAACCAGCTTGAATATCTGGAAGTTCACGGCTCACCTACTGTTGAAGCCTGGCTTGGAAAATTTTGAGCATTACTTTACTAGCGTGTGAGACGAGTGCAACTGTGCAGAGGCTTGAGCATTCTTTGGCATTGCCTTTCATTGGGACTGGAATGAAAACTGACCTTTTCCAGTATACTATGTATACTATACATAGAAAACTCAAAAGGAACTATCAGAAAATTACTAGAGCTAATCAGTGAATTCAGCAAAGTCACAGGATACAAAGTCAATACACAAAAATCACTTGCACTCCTATATACTAACAATGAAAAATCAGAAAGAGAAATTAAAGAATCAATCCCATTCACCATTGCAACAAAAAGAATAAAATATCTAGGAATACCTGCCTAAGGAGACAAAAGAACTGTATATGGAAAATTATAAGACAATGATGAAAGAAATCAAAGATGACATAAACATGTTCCTGGGTGGGAAGAATCAATATTGTGAAAATGACTGCACTACCAAATGCAATCTACAGATTCAGGGCAATCCCTATCAAATTACCAATGGCATTTTTCACAGAACTAAAACAAAAAATTTCACAATTTATATGGAAACACAAAAGGCTCTGAATACCCAAAGCAGTCTTGAGAAAGAAGAATGGAGCTGGAGGAATCAACCTTCCTGACTTCAGTCTATACTACAAAGCTGTGGTCACCAAGACAGTATGGTAATGGCACAAAAATAGAAATATAGACCAATGCAACAAGATAGAAAGGCCAGAGATAAACCCACACACCTAAAGGTTACCTTTTTTTGACAAAGGAGTCAAGAATATATAATGTGGCAAAGACAGCCTCTTCAATAAGTGGTGCTAGGAAAACTGAAAAGCTACATGCAAAAGAATGAAATTAGAATACTTCCTAATGCTATACACAAAGATAAACTCAAAATGGATGAAAGACCTAAATGTAAGACCAGAAACTATAAAACTCTTAGAGGAAAACATAGGCAACACTCGATGAAATAAATCAAAGCAAGATCTTCTATGACCAACCTCCTAGAGTAATGGAAATAAAAACAAAAATAAACAGATGAGACCTAATTAAACTTAAAAATTTTTGCAAAGTGAAGGAAACTACAAGGTGACAAGTCAACCCTCAGAATAGGAGAAAGTAATAGCAAAGGAAACAACTGACAAAGAATTAATTTGCAAAATATACAAGCATCTCATGTAACTCAATATCAGAAAAACAAACAACCCAATCCAAAAGTGGGAAAAAGACCTAAACAGACATTTCTCTAAAGAAGATACACAGATGGCTAACAACCACATGAAAAGATGCTAGCACAACATCGCTCATTATTAGAGAAATAAAAATCAAAACGGCTATGAGATACCACCTCACACCAGTCAGAATGGCCATCATCAAAAAGTCTACAAACAATAAATGCAAGAGAGGGTGTGGAGAAAAGGGAACCCTTTTGCATTGCAGGTGGGAATGTAAATTGTTACAGCCAGTATGGAAGATGGTTTGGAGATTCCTTTAAAAAGTAGGAATAAAACCACCATACGACCCAGCAATCCCACTACTAGGCCTATACCCTGAGGAAACCCAAACTGAAAAAGACACATGTACCCCAATGTTCACTGCAGCACTATTAACAATAGCTATAACATGGAAGCAACCTAAATGTCCACTGACAGATAAATGGATAAAGAAGCTGTGATACACACACACACACACACACACACACACAATGGAAAACTACTCAGCCATAAAAAAGAACACATTTGAGTCAGTTCTAATGAGGTGGATGAACCTAGTGCCTATTATATAGAGTGAAGTAAATCAGAAAGAGAAATATAAATGTCATATACTGATGAATATACATGGAATCTAGAAAGATGGCACTGATGAATTTATTTTCAGGGCAGCAGTGGAGAAACAGATATAGAGAACAGACGTATGGACACAGTGGGTAGGGAGAGGTGGGAGACGGTGAGATGTATGGAGAGAGTAACATGGAAACTTTCAATATCATATGTAAATTAAATATCCATTGGGCATTTACTGTATGAATCAGGGAATTCAAACAGGGGCTCTATGACAATCTAAAAGGGTGGGATGGGGAGGGAGATGGAACAGGGGTTCAGGTAGGAGGGGACATGGGCATACCTATGGCTGATTCTTGATGTATGACAGAAAACCACAAAATTCTGTAAATCAAATGCCCTTCAATTGAAAAAATAAAGTGGCAATAAATAAAGTGAAAGTCACTCAGTTATGTCCGACTCTTTGTGACCCCATGGACTGTATATTCTCCAGGCCAGAATACTGGAGTAGGTAGCCTTTGCCTTCTCCAGGGGATCTTCCCAACCCAGGGATTGAACCCATTCTCCCTCATTGCAGGTGGATTCTTTACCAGCTGAGCCACAAGGGAAGCCCAAGAATATTGGAGTGGGTAGCCTATCCCTTCTCCAGCAGATCTTCCCAACCCAGGAATAGAACCAGGGTCTCCTGCGTTGCAGGCAGATTCTTTACCAACTGAGCTATTTGGGAAACTCTAAATAAATAAATAAGTAAATGAACAAACAAAAATGTAGATCAAGTGAACAAAAGAACTCATCACAGGTTCCCACAGCACTCTGATTTCTTCACACCACAAAATGGTATACAGGGAAATATAGAAAGTAGTTATTGGAAGAAAAGCTATGACAAACATAGACAGCATATTAAAAAGCAGAGACATTACTTTACTGGTAAAGGTCTGTATAGTCAAAGCTTTGGTTTTTCTAGTAGTCATGTATGGATGTGAGAGTTGGACCATAAAGTGTTGGGAGCCAGCGTAAGGAACTCCGCCCATGGCAAAGGTCATGAGGAAGGAAGCTTGGCATACGCAAAGGCGTGATCAAGCCTCAGGAAACCCCCTGTTCCCGAGCATCTACCCCCAAATCCAGAGTACTTTACGGGGAGCTCTCCCCAATAACCATTTCTCTCAGAGAAGGAGTTAACTTGCAGCTCCAGTTAATAAAAATTCCTGGGCGTGACAAGAGTGTTTCAACTTACGAACTCTGAAGGTTCTCTGGCCTGCCTGATCAGGCTCCTCCGGCCGCATGTGATTGTTTACAGCCTCCCAACTGTGAGAGGCATGGGATGTTTTAAAACTTTCTAAATACAGACTCTTTTGAGAAGTTAGAAGATCATTAGTATAGTATTACTGGGTTGATTAGGGATTATATTGGTGAAGGGTTTTTTCATTTGTCTTGCCAATAATTACTGCTAATTCCCTGCCCTGGGTGTGACAAGGATGTCTCAGATCAAACCTCTTTGCTGACAGACTAGCTTGTGTGACAGCCTCTCAACCATAAATAGCACAGAGAGTTTGGAGTATTAGCATAGGGCTTTTTTCATTGATGAGTCAATGATTGCCGCCAGGCCTCCATATCCTTAGGCACCTGGGAATATATTAATCAATGTGTTTGAAATATAGAAAAGGAAATATAGTAGTTTTTTGATGTTAGCAATACTAGACTTTTTGAGTTAATGAATCTTCTCTTTTGTTATAGATCACTGTACTTTGTTATAAATCACTATGCTATGTAAAGGTGTAACTTTATCACTATCTTAAGACAAAATAGATCTTAAGGGGAACATTGGTGAAAGGTTTACATTTGTTGAGCCAATATTTGCTGCGAAATCTCCATATTCCTGCCCTTATAATGAATATAACTAGCATATAGGAGAAATAAGTATTAACCTTTAAGATTAATCATGTTAAACCTTAGGTTAAGTAAATTCCTTTCTTGATTGTAACTCGCTACACCCTCACCCTATAGGAATGCAACTTTATTTGGAGGGTGGCACCTTATTTAAGAAAAAATCACCCCTGGAAAAATAAGTTTTCTGGTTAACTGACCGGTATCAGAAAGGGCCATAAAATGTCAGCAGACCTCATGGCCAGAAGGTGATGAAACTCATAAGACCTTTGTATAATTTTATATGAAGCACCTGATTGTGACAAGGGTCAGGTCTGCTGACCCCCGCGTGACTGTATTCATCCCTATGTATAACAAAAAGGTATATAAACAAACCTGAAAAATAAAGAAATCGGATCAGTTTCTGGAAAGACTGATTCCCCCGTGTCGTTTCTTTCTTGCTCCCCACTTTCCTGGCTGAATTCCCATCTGAAATGTGGGTACTCACCAAGCCTGCTAATTCTGCCTGGGCTTCTGAGATCGGACAGGGGAGGCCTCAGTGCCTCCTCTCCTTTGGAAGAATGGAAAGACGCCTGTGGCCTACGTAGGTGGTGATTGGTATTCCATGTAAACCAGTTATTCAGCCTCTTTTCTCCACTAATTCTCCTACTACACTATCTGTTTCTAATCTCCCTCTATATCTGTAATTAAAAATGTATTTTTCCAAGGACGCCGACTCCGTCCCCACCTTCGAATCGCCCTGGATCCATCGGGGCTAGACCCCGGCAATAAAGAAAGCTGAATGCTGAAGAATTGATGCTTTTGTACTGTGGTTTTGGAGAAGACTCTTGAGAGTCCCTTGGACTACAAGGAGATCCAACCAGACCATCCTAAAGGAAATCAGTCCTGAATATTCATTGGAAGGACTGATGCTGAAGCTGAAACTCCAATACTTTGGCCACCTGATGCAAAGAACCAACTCATTGGAAAAGACCCTAATGCTGGGGAAAATTGAAGGCAGGAGGAGAAGGGGACAACAGAGGATGAGATGGCATCACCAGCTCAATGGACATGAGTTTTGAAATTTGAAAGCTCAGGGAACTAGTGATGAACATGGAAGCCTGGCGTGCTGCAATCCATGGGTCACAAAGGGCTGGACACAAATGAGCAACTGAACTGAACTGACTACATTTATATATATAGTAACACATTTTATGTTAAATATATACAATATTATAGTAGTCTTTTAAAAATGAAATAGATTAAATTTAATAATAAGGGGTATAGAATGTGACTTTTTAATCATGGAGTTAAAATTAATGTATATCTACTTGCATACTACATATTTCAAATAAGGCCGCCTCTCAAAATTTTTATAATTGTATTTCATAGACTTACCTGCTCTTATCAGTCTTAATTCTTTTAATGGTCAGTTTCCAAGTAACAAATAATTTATTAATTCTGAAAAGAAAAACACTTCTTAATTCTATATTCATAAATCAGTACGAACAAAATAGATGAATAATTTAGTAAAGTCTTAGCAATACTAGAAAATTCCCTAGAAAATGTTTCATTCATCCTGAGCTACCTAAAGAAAATATTAAACCATATCACCTTTTTCCCAACCTATCAATATAGAGCACAAAGCAAATTAAGTTATTAAACTTCCCATAGATACATAATTAACTTAGTTCCAACATTCAAATAAGTATAAAACCTGTAAAACTACTATTTTCATTAGAGATTCATTTGGTTACTAGTTTTAAAAGAGAATCATACTTCAAGAAGAGTCAAAGGAGTCCAGATGGAGGAGGAGGAGGATGCAGAGTTCACTTTTCACCACAAATGAATCAAAAATATATTTACAAATGAAACAGTTCTCACAGAGCATTTGCTGAACACCTGCAGAGGACTTCAGACACCGAAAGGGACAAGAAAGATCCCCACATAACTGGGTAAGATAAAAGAAAGAAGGGAAAAGGAAAAGGAGGGGAAGTGGATTGGGACCTGTGCTCCTGGGGGGAGCTGAAGGAAAGAAGAGGTTTCAGCATCCAAGAAAGCCCTCTTACTGGTGGGAGGATCAGCTAGGACAGCTTTGAGGGCTTGGAGGAGAGCACAGCAACCAGTCGTGGTGGCAGAACAGAGTGAAACCTACACAGGTTGGAGCCACAGCTCTGCGTGCCCCAGCCCGAGACATGTGGCTGCCAGTGCAGACGAAGCAGTGGTACTGGACCATGGGGTTTGATGAGCAGACCTCGGGAAAGGACTGCTGTTGGCTGTGAGGAGACAGTCAAAGGGGGTGGGGGAGAGTAGCTCTTCAACCAGAAATGCTCACACAGAAAGCCTGCAGAGCCCCAGAAGTGAGATGTCATTGCTGAATGATGCACAAAGGGTAAGGCTGCCATTGCAGCCCCTCTCCCCATGCACGAGCCCGTGCCTCCCTGGACACCAGAAAAGGATCCTGCCGGGGCTGTCTCTCGTGTGCTTGTGACTGCCATGCCCCCCCCCACCCCTCGCCCCTGCACTCCATTGCCACTGGGGCAGGCTCAGATGCTCCAGGGAAGTCTGAGGCACAGATGCCCATAGGTGGTCCTCATGCAGAGGTGGGGCTGAAACCACAGCTGAGACACAGGAGCTGTGAAACTAAGGAAAATGAGCTGAAACCTCTCCCTACAACAGATAGCAGATTTATACCCCTGTGACAGGTTTTATAAACTCAGCACCTGCGGAACATCTGAATGATCAGTGAGTGATCCCATAGCTAAGACAGGTCTAGCTTTAGCAGCAGTGAACTTTGTGGGCACATACACATGGTGGATGGGCTAGTCCAGAGTCTGAGCTGTCCCCATAGTGCCCAGAGGGGGTCCATATCCATGATTACTATAATTCTGAAACCTGAATTCAGTGATCTATGTTGGTGGCCTGTCAAAACACTTTAGAGACACCAGGGCCAATTGCCAGCATACTCACAGTTAGTCTGGGCCAAGAGCAGTGCCAACAACAGTGTAATTTGTGAGTCTGCACAATGGGTCAAAGGTGACATAACAGAACACACCGACAGACAAACAGCTCCAGAGAAGGAATACTCAGTGTCTTCTCTTCAAGTGGGAGTGCTCCAGGTCCACCTACCTCACACACCACAGATGAGAAACACAGCTCAGAAACGGACCTACATGCCTCTACAACAGCTAGGGAGCAGACCCTACCCCTGACACAACATTGACAATCACAGAGCAAAGGGGAGGCCCTCTTAAATATTCAGGCCTGGGTCTGGTCACCACTACATCAGTCACACTTCCATTGAAAGGGATAATGGTATAGACGGAAGAAAGTGGTGGTATATATTTACACTAAAAACAGCCCTTGCATCTAAAAATATTAAACCCATGCAGGCTACACAGAGAAGTTCACATATAAAAAAATACCTAGAAGACAACTGAAAATGAAAACACAACAATCCCAAACCTACAGGATGCAACAAAAGCAGTTCTAAGAGGGAAGTTTACAGCCACACAATCTTACTTTAGGAAACAAGAAAAATCTCAAGTAAACACCTTAAACTTACACCTAAAGCAACTAGAGAAAGAAGAATAAACAAAATCCAGTGTTAGCAGAAGGAAAAAAAACATAAATACAAGATCAGAAATAAATGAAATAAACTAAAAAGTAGAAAAGATCAATGAAATTAAAAACCGTCTCTTTGAAGAGATAAGCAGAACTGATAAACCTTTAGCCAGATTCATCAAGAAAATAAGGAAGAAGGCCCAAATTAATAAAATAAGAAATGGAAAAAGGAGAAACTAACTGACACCACAAAAATACAAAGGATCATAATAAGCTACTATGAAGACCAAAAATGTACAACCTAGAAGAAATGGATAAATTATTAGAAAGGTAAACATCTTCAAAGACTGAATCAGGAAGAAACAGAAACTATGAACAGACCAATCAATTATCAGTGTTGAAACGGAATCAGCAATTTAAAAACTCCAGAAAACTGAGGTCCAGGGCCAGATGGCTACACAGGTGAATTCTACCAAACATTTAGAGAAGAGTTCACACCTGTCCTTCTGAAACTCTTCCAACAAATGACAAAGAAAGGAGTTTCTGAACTCATTCTATGAGACCAGCATCACCTTTGATATTAAAACTAAACAAAGATATCAAAAAGTGAAAATTACAACCCAATGTCACTGATGAACAACAGATGCAAAAATCCTCAACAAAATTCAACAATGTATTAAAAAGCTCATATATCTGATCAAGTGGGATTTATCCCAGGGATGCAAGGATTTTTCCATATCTGCAAATCAATTAATGTGATATTCCACATTAATAAAGAATAAAAACCATATGATCATCTCAACAGATGCAGAAAAAGATTCTGATAATATTCAACAGCCATTTACAATAAATACTCTCCAGAAAATGGGCAGAGAGGGAACCAACTGCAACATAATAAAGACCATATATGACAAATCCACAACTAACATCACAGTCAATGGTGAAAAGCTGAAAGCATTTCATCTAAGATCAGGAAAAAGATACAGATGTCTACTCTTGCCACTTTTATTCAACAGTTTTGGAAGTTCTAGCCATGGCAACCAGAGAAAAAAAGAAATAAAAGGATTCAAATTAGAAAAAAAGAATTAAAACTGTAATTGTTTGCAGATGACATAATGCTATACAAAGAAGATCCTAAAGATACTACCAGAAAATTAGTCAATTCAGTTCAGTTCAGTCGCTCAGTCGTGTCTGACTCTTTGCGACCCCATGAACTGCAGCACACCAAGCCTCCCTGTCTATTACCAACTCCTGGAGTCCACCCAAACCCATGTTCATCAAGTCGGTGATGCCATTCAACCATCTCATCCTCTGTCATCCCTTTCTCCTTCTGCCCTCAATCTTTCCCAATATCAGGGTCTTTACAAATGAGTCAGTTCTTTGCATCAGGTGGCCAAAGTACTGGAGTTTCAGCTTCAACATCAGTCCCTCCAATGAACACCCAGGACTGATCTCCTTTAGGATGGACTGGTTGGATCTCCTTGCAGTCCAAGGGACTCTCAAGAGTCTTCTCCAACACCACAGTTCATGAATGAGTTTAGAAGAGTTGTAAGATACAAAATTAATACACAGAAATCTCCTGCATTTATATATACTAACAATAACCTATCAGAAAATGAAGTTAAGAAAACAATCCCATTTATCATTGCATCAAGGCTTCCCAGGTGGCTCAGCAGTAAAGAATCCACCTGCAGGAGATGCAAGAGATATGGTTTCAACCTCTGGGTCAGGAAGATCCCCTGGAGGAGGAAATGGCAACCCACTCCAATATTCTTGCATGGAAAATCCCATGGATGATAGAGGAGCCTGGCAGGTGATAGTCCAAGCAGTTGTGAAAAATCAGACACAACTAAGTGAGCATGCACACACCATTACATCAAAAAGAATAAAATACCAAGAAGATACCAACTGAAGGAGGCGAAAGACCTGTACTCTAAAACTATAAGAAGCTAATGAAAGAAATTGAAGATGACACAGACAGAAAGATATACTGTGCCCCTAAATTGGAAGAATCAATACTGTCAAAATGACTATAATACTCAAGGAAATCTACAGATTCAATGCAATCTCTACCAAATTACCAATGGCATTTTTTATAAAAGTAGAACAAAAATTTTTAACATTTGTATGGAAACACAAAAGAACCCAAAAAGCAACACAAGCTTTTGAGAAAAAATAACAGATCTGGAGGACTCATGTTCCCTGACTTTACACTATACTATTATACAAAACTACAATATTCAAAATAAAAAACAGAAACATAGATCAGTGGAACAGTATAAAGAGCTCAGAAATAACTCAAGTACTCAAAGTCAATTAATCTATAATAAAGAGGCAAGAATTTATAATGGAGAAAAGATAGACTCTTCAATAAGTGATACTCAGCAAACTGGACAGCTGCATGTAAAAGAAATAAATTAGAACATTTTCTAACACCATATACAAATATAATAGATTAAAGAACTAAAGTTAAGACCATATACCAAAGAACTACCAGAGGAAAAGAAGACATAAACAGGACATTCTTTGACAGAAATTACAGCAATTGCTTTTAGATACACTTCCTAAAGAAAAGGAAATAAAAGCAAAAGTAAACAAATGAGACCTAATTAAACTTAAAAGGTTTTGCATGCAAAGGAAACCACTGACAAAACAAAAGGAGAACCTACTGAATGGGAGAAAATATTTGCCAATGATATGACCGATCAAGGAATTTAATATCCAACATATATAAACAACTATACATCTCAACATCAAAGAAAATATTAAAGAACAGTCAGAAGAATTGAACACTTTTCCAAAGAGGAAATGCAGACAGCCAATGGGCACATGAAAAGATGCTCAACATTGCTAATGATCAGGGAACTGCAAATCAAAAACACAATGAGATTTTTCTCTCATATCTGTCAGAAGTGCTATCATCAAAAACAACATGTGGAACAAATGTTGGCAAGGATATGGAGAAAAGAGAGCCCTTGTATACTGTTTATGGGAATGTAAATTGATACAACCACCATGGAAAAGTGCGGAGGTCCCTCAAAACGGTAAAAAGAGATCTACCACATGACCACTGTTGATTACATATCTGAAAAAACAAAAACATTAATTCAGCAAGATACAGGCACCTCACTGTTCATAGCAGCATTATTTACAATTGTGAAATCATGGCAGCAAACTCAGGGTCCACTAACAGATGAATGGATAAAAAAGATGTGGATTACACTTCAACACACACACACACACACACACACACACACACACAATGGACTACTATTCAGTCATAAAAAAGTATTAAATTTTGTCATTTGCAGCAACATGCATGGACTTGGAAGCCATTAAGCTACATAAAATGTCAGACAAAGAAAGACAAACACTCTATAATGTCACTTATATATGGAATCTATATAACCCACTAGTGAATATAACAAAAAAGAAGACGACTCACAGGTACAGAGAATGAACTGTATGAAATATTGGCTACCAGTAGGGAGGTAGCAATATAGGGGTTGGGGAGTAGAGGTACGAACTATCGCATGTAAGATAGGCTCTAGATGTACTGTACAACACTGAGAACACAGTCGATATTTTTAACAATTGTAAATGGAAAACAACCTTTAAAAATTGCATAAAAATATAAAAATTTAAAAATCTAAGGTAATACATGTCATTTTGATATTATTTAATCCTTATGTTTTTAAAAGCTCAAAGAATCTACATCAAAAGGAATGGAAGTTCCCCTAGTGATTATTCATCATCCTTAGTTTTCACACATGAAATAAACATGTTCAATTGTCAAAAAATTTCCCTTAACTTCTCTAAATGAACACTGCCACCTATTTTATGCACTTGTAAAACTAATCTAGTACTTTATCACAATCTCAGTAGTTTTTCCATCTTGATGAAAACAATCATTCTTAAACAAACACTGAAATGTGATTCTTATTTGTCAAAGTGAGATTTCTGATGTAGTTGATGAGTCAGTGGGGAGGCAAAATGGCAGGGCTAGGAGTGCCCAGGAGACAAATAGCCAGCCAGTCTTAGTGACATCATTGGCTGATTTTGAATCAAAGAAGACAGACTGGAGCTATCTGAGCAGTTCAAAAAGAATCTGGCGATGTCGTTCAAACAGAAATGGCCTGAGGCCTTGGAAAGCCAAAATGCTTCAGACAAATCTAGCAATTTGACCTTAAATCAGGCTCCAAGGACACATAAAAAAGATCTTATCTCACTCTAATCCAGACAGATAGAGTCATGGTACCTCAAGATGCTAGAAGACCCCTGGAAACCCAGATGAATCATAGGGGAACCCACTGATAGTAAAATGAGTATATGCACCAAGCCATATAAATTAATACTTCAGTTTCATGAGGTAAAAAGGCAATAATGATGCTAAAGTCATCATTGCACTGTATACACAGCATCACCAGCCTAAGTCATTACTGTTTTCATATTTATCTTTTTTTTCTATTTGAAACATAACTTATTACAGTATTAGTGATTTAAAAAAATGTCAAAAATCAAAATAAAAAAATCAAATGAACCCAGAAGTTTAAAGTTGACTAAAACTTAACATATTTTTCTTAACATCAATAAAGAAAACCAATCATTTTAACTGTGGACTTATTAATGCCAAATGTCATATAAAAAGATGATTCTTATCCCAGTTCCAACTGGATAACCAAATTCTAATCAATGAAAATTATTTAAGGCATAACAGACTCTGAGGATTTATTACAAGGCAAGGATAACAGTAATGGAGAAGGAAATGGCAACCCACTCCAGTATTCTTGCCTGGAGAATCCCATGCACAGAGGAACCTGATGGGTTACAGTCTCTGGGGTTGCAGAGAGTCAGACTCGACTTAGAGAATAAACAACAAGGATAACAGTGGAAAGTTCAACACTGACAGTTTAAATAAATAGATATAGAAAGTAATGCCCCATATAATATCATAAACTAATAAATCTAGAATCAGAAACTTCTAGCTTCACTAACAGTACCTAATACAGGGAAGCAACTATTATACATATTCTTGAAAAGAAGCTTCTCAGAACTGTTAATCATCTCCACTGTATGTAGCTTCGGTTTCAAACAGTAACAAAATCAGCTTCATTTTCTGCCAACCTCTTCAATGCTTCAGGGACATCATTACTACCTTTGACTATACATTAAACTTATTCCTGACCAAAAACTGTTGAACTTGCTATATTGTCTGCCTGGAACTCCTTTCTCTCAAGACCCCACATGGAAGTCTCCTCTACACCACATAGAGGTCTCTACCTAAAAACATCTCTGACAATCCTATCTAAAGTAGCAACACACTCATACACACACATCTCTGTTTTATTATCTTTCTACTCCTTATCACTATCTGAAATTATCTTATTTACTTATTCAATATCTACCTTCCTCCATTAGAATATAAATTCTATAGGTAAAGAGACATTGCATATTTTTTCCCAATTGGATCTGCAGTGCCCAAACAGAAAAACAGAGCAAATACATAAAAAATACTTGTTCACTACATGAATAACTTCTCTGCCATAAGATCCATTCACTTCTCTTACAGAAAAGTTACCAGGTTCTTAGTTATTTCAACTATTTACTATGTTAAGTGTAGCTATTTAAAATATTATCTATTTATTTTCTTAGCACACAGTAAAATGCACAAAAAAGGAAAACATTAAAGATGAAACAAAATTTTATAAAACTAGATATACACACTGAAAAATCAGCATTCTGGGACTACTTTGTGAAAGTAGTACTATTCTGTTCAAAGAGCCGCAGGAATCCTGGTATCATGTAATGTAATATGTAATTTAATGTAACTAGTTGTTGCTCAGTCACTTAGTTGTTTCTATTTGTGATCCCATGGACTGCAGCATGCCGGGCTTCCCCGTCCTTCACATCTGCCAGGGCTTGCTCAAACTCATGTCCATTGAGTCGGTGATGCCATCCAACCATCTTGTCCTCTGTCATTCCCTTCTCCTCCTGCCTTCTATCTTTCCCAGCATTAGGGTCTTTTCCAATGAGCTGGCTCTTCTCATCAGATGGCTAAATTATTGAAACTTCAGCTTAGCTACAGTGCTTCCAATGAATATTCAGGGTTGATCTCCTTTAGGATTGACTGGTTTGATCTCCTTTATTCTCAAAGAGTCTTCTCCAACACCACAGTTCAAAAGCATCAATTCTTCAGCGCTCAGCCATCTTGATGGTCCAACTCTCACATCCATACACGACTACTGAAAAAACCATAGCTTTGACTATACAGACTTTTGTTGCCAAAGTAAAATCTCTGCTTTTTCATAGGCTGTCTAGGTTTGTCATGGAGCTTCCCTGGTGGCTCACACCGTAAAGAATCTGCTTGCAATGCAGGAGACCCAGGTTTGATCCCTGGATTGGGACAATACCCTGGAGAAGGAAATGGCAACCCACTTCAGTATTCTCACCTGGAGAATCCCATGGATGGAGAAGCCTGGTGGGCTACGGTGCACAGAGTTGCAGAGAGTTGTACATGACTGAAGTGACTTTGCATGCAGCAGGTTTGTCCTAGCTTTTCTTCCAAGCTATCACTGGAGCTATCACTGGAGCAGGGAATGGCAAACGACTTCAACATTCTTGTCTTGAGAACCCCATGAACAGTATGAAAAGGCAAAAAGATATGACACAGAAAGATGAACTCCCCAAGTTGGTAGGTGCCCAATATGCTACTGGAGAAGAGTGGAAAAACAGCTTCAGAAGGAATGAAAATGCTGAGCCAAAGCCAAAACAATGACCAGTTGTGGATGTGTCTAGTGGTGAAAGTAAAACCGGATGCTGTAAAGAACATATTGCACGGGAACCTACAAGGTTATATCCATGAATCAAGGTAAACTGGAAGTGGTCAAACAGGAGATGGTAAGAGTGAAGACTGACATTTTAGGAATCAGTGAATTAAAATGGACTGGAATGGATGAATTTAATTCAGGTGACTATTATATCTACTACTGTGGGCAAGAATCCCTTAGAAGAAATGGAGAAGCCCTCAGAGTCAACAACGGAGTCCAAATGCAGTACTTGGGTGCAATTTTAAAAATGACAGAATGATCTCTGTTCGTTTCCAAGGCAAACCATTCAATATCACAGTAATTCAAGTCTATGCCCCAACCACTAATGTTGAAGAAGCTGAACAGTTCTATGAAGACCTATAAGATCTTCTAGAACTAACACCAAAAAAAGATGTCCTTTTCATCATAGGGGACTGGAATGCAAAAGTAGGAAGTCAAGAGATACCTGAAGTAACAGGAAAGTTTGGCCTTGGAGTACAAAATGAAGCAGGGCAGAGACTAACAGAGTTTTGCTAAGAGAACGCCCTGGTCATAGCAGACACCCTCTTCCCACAACACAAGAGAAGACTCTACACATGGACATCACCAGATGGTCAATACCAAAATCAGACTGATTATATTCTTTGCAGCCGAAGATGGAGAAGCTCTATACAGTCAGCAAAAACAAGACCGGGAGCTGACTGTGCTCAGATCATGAATTCCTAATTGCAAAATTAAGACTACAACTGAAGTAGGGAAAACCACTAGGCCATTCAGGTATGACCTAAATCAAATCCCTTATGATTATACGGTGGAAGTGACAAATAGATTCAAGGGATTAGATCTGACAGACAGAGTGCCTGAAGAACTATGGACAGAGGTTTGTAACAGTGCACAGGAGGCCGTGATCAAAACCATCCTCAAGATAAAAAAATGCAAAACGGTTGCCTGAGGAGGTCTTACAATTAGCTGAGAAAAGCAGAGAAGCTAAAGGCAAAGGAGAAAAGGAAAGATATACCCATTTGAGTGCAGAGTTCCAAAGAACAGCAAGGAGAGACAAGAAAGCTTTCCTAAGTGAACAATATCAAAGAAATAGAGAAAAACAATAGAAATGGAAAGACTAGAGAACACTTCAAGAAAATTAGAGATACCAAGGGAACATTTCATGCAAAGATGGGCACAATAAAGGAGAGAGATGGTATGGACCTAACAGAAGCAGAAGATATCAAGAAGAGGTGGCAACAATACACAGAAGAACTATACAAAAAAGAGCTTAACAACCCAGATAACCATGATGGCGTGATCACTCACCTAGAGCCAGACATCCTGGAAGTCAGGTAGGCCTTAGGAAGCACTACTACAAACACAGCTAGTGAAGGTGATGGAATTCCAGCTGAGCTATTTCAAATCCTAAAAGATACTGCTGCTGAAGTGCCACACTCAATATGCCAGCAAATTTGGAAAACTCAGCAGTGATCATAGTACTGAAAAAGGTTAGTTTTCATTCCAATCCCAAAGAAAGGCAATGCCAAATGTAACTTGTAACTAGATAAATTTTTAAATGATCTTAAATTAAAAAGCTCCCCACCTCCCTAATTCTGTTTTACTTTCCTTCATACCATTTCATTTCCACCTGACATGTTACGTTTTCATGTGTTCTTTTTATTATTTCTCATGCACTATAATCTGGGCTTCCCTGGTGACTCAGACAGTAAAGAATTTGCCTGCAATGTGGGAGACCCAGGTTGGATCCATCAGTTGGGAAGATCCCCTGGGGAAAGAAATGACAACTCACTCCAGTATTCTTGCTTGGAGAATTCCATGGAAGAGGAACCCAGAGGGCTACAGTCCATGGAGTCACAAAGAGTCATACATGACTGAGCGACTAACACAAATACACACACACTAATATCTACATTCTTTGAGAGTAAGACAATTGCTTTGTTTCTTCAATACGTTATTCCCAGCATCTAGAATAATGTCTGGTTCTTAGCAGACTTTCATAAATATTCATTTAATGAATAAATGCATGAAAATCAAAAGGTAAGTTAATTATAATTTAAGTTTGCTTGAATATAAAATATCTTTTTCTTAAAGTATTTATCCAAAAGGTTAAGATTTTAATAGTTAAATGAGTACATTTCTCTTATCTAAAAAATTATTATAATATACACTATTTCCTCAATAATTCCCCATGTATATTGCATTACTGTAGTAGAACCCAGATGTTATCCAGGCAATTGCAATTTCACCAGGATCACACTACAAATAATTGGTTTCATGTTCATTCATCTCACCGAAAATTGGAAAATATCTTGAATTGCTGTAATAAATAGTAACATCTTCTTTCTAGTAGCCATTCCAAAGTAGGTATAAGTTCTATTTCTTCTTTACCACCTATTTTAGTAACCTGCATATATAAAAGACAAAACATGACTCAACTTTCTTAAAAAACCATGCACTATATTCAAGAAATTACAAAAAAGCTGTATTTGGCTCAAAGCTAGTTGCCCTTATGGTAAGTTTTTCTATATCTGACCTCTGCCACTTCATCTACACTCAAATTTGATTTTGCTTCACAAATAACTATTACTTTGAATCTCATAATTTTTACATTTTCTATAAAATATTTATGAACTTAATTTTAACTACATGGATGCAATAGTTTCTAAGTGCATAATAATCCCAATCTCCAGATAATCCCATTTTGACATTCAAAAAACAAGATATGATTCCTCTCTTCCCAAGAGTATCCTCCCCCATCTAAATGTAATATTTTCTTAAATTTCTTTTATAAATAAATGTTGCCTATATCAGCACATATGCATTTATGTGCATGTTTTTGTTTATATAGAAGTTGTTCATTCCACTTTCAGTTGATACTACATGTTTGAGGTGTTTCCATATCTGCACAGTCTACTTCATTTAGCTATGGTCCTGCCCATGTACATGGAAGAGTTTAGTTAGGAGAATGAAAGGGCAGAAAAAGTCAGATAGACATTAAACAAATGATGGAAACAAATTAATTGTGTACTTACAACTTGTGATAAATATCAAAGTTTTCTCTAAGAGTATAATAGGGAAATTTCTAGATCTGGGAATGAAGTTTCTGAAAAATCTGAAAAAACACTCTACTTTTATTATTACAATACTTACTATGCCAGCAAATGCCTGTTTTCTAGTTCTTCCTTCAATAAATTACACTAAATATTAAAAAAGCACCTGAGAGGTAAAAAAAAATTCTTAAAATTGAATCCTCAAACATACAATTCTACAAAAAAGAAAAAAAGTCACTATTAAATAACTCTCTAAGGAGGCTCTTAAATATAAATTGTTACTCAAATGACCAA
Organism: Oryx dammah; assembly: GCF_014754425.2. NCBI lineage: Eukaryota > Metazoa > Chordata > Mammalia > Artiodactyla > Bovidae > Oryx > Oryx dammah. The sequence goes on from NW_024070205.1 coordinate 52,356,610, forward strand.
GTTTGTCTGAAACCCCAAAAGATGAATTTGTCCAATTATGTTATAAAATGAATAAATTTTCCATTATGATTCTGAAATTTTTAAAAATCCCTTGTAAATATTACCTTTGAGATAAATGAAGCAGTAATAATCCAAAATTCTTTGCAATGTCTAGCTCGGTGGGCAGAGACTACATAAAGATCATATGGATTATAAAAAGCTTTAGAATTTTTTCGAAGGAGGCAATATATAAATTCTCCATCATCTTTCAAAGGTTCCTGAGGTTGAAAAAAATGTAATTAACTTGACAACTTTAAGTAATAAAATGGTTAAACAGATTATTCAATAAGCTGAAACAATTTTAACATAGATTAAAATAAGAAGGGAACTCAAAGTCAATGCTCTGTGACAACCTCAAGGGATGGGGTGGGAAAGGAAGTGGGGAGTGTTCAACAGGGAGGGGACACGTGCATGCCTATAGTCGATTCATTCTGATGTACGGCAGAAACTACCACAGTATTGTAAAGCAATTATCGTCAAATTAAAAACAAATAAATAAAAAAGAATAGTATCACTGAATGAAGCTAACATGAAATCGTGTCTACGCAACAAAGCTCAATAAAATCACTCTTCTTAAAGATTGAAGGTATTTAATTTTCATTCTTATACATAATGTGGTGATAAAACATCCATGAAAATTGATCTATATACTTACTAACATATGCTTATTAACCTGAAGAACTTGATGATACACCTAGTTTTCACATCTCTTAAATTTGAGAGTAAAGCTTGATCATTTTAATCTCATTTAAATTTATATAGAAATTAATTATTTTGAGAAGTTAGGTAATTTGAGAAAAGTCATAAAGTCAGGAAGTAGCAAAGTAAGGATTTGAATACAACTCTGAGTCTAAATCCACATTCTGAGCTATTGCAATATACTAAACATCACTTCCTTACTTACCTGGCATTATTGAAAAATCAGTTATTCTACATTAAGAAAAAGTTTTAAATGAAATTTATTTATTTCAGTTTTGAAACTTTTAATTTTGCTGACAAAAATTCTGCATGAAAGTTAATCAGTCTTTTTTAAAAGGTAAATTTTATTATAAAAAGCATTTAGTAACTGAACAATTTCTAACTACTATAATTTAAAATCTTAGATTCAATTTTACTTTAAAAAATGTTTTTCTTCCTTGAAGACACTCTTCTTCTCAATTGTCTCAGCTGTTTTTTTTTTCCTTCTTCTTCTTCTTATTTTGACGTCTGATAGAAAACGGCAACCCACTCCAGTGTTCTTGCCTAGAGAATCCCATGGACGGAGGAGCCTGGTGGGCTACAGTCCACGGGTCGCAGAGAGTCGGACACGACTAAGCGACTTCACTTTATTATGTCTTTCATAGAGATTATGGTCGGAGAAGGCAATGGCACCCCACTCCAATGCTCTTGCCTGGGGAATCCCATGGACGGAGGAGCCTGGTGGGCTGCAGTCCATGGGGTCGCTAGGAGTCGGGCACGACTGAATGACTTCACTTTCGCTTTTCACTTTCATGCATTGGAGAAGGAAATGGCAACCCACTCCAGTACTCTTGCCTGGAGAATCCCAGAGACAGAGGAGCCTAGTGGGCTGCCGTCTATGGGGTCGCACAGAGTCGGACACGACTGAAGCGACTTAGCAGTAGCAGCAGCATAATGTGCTCTTAAAAACCTTAATAAACAACCTTAAAAACTGTAAGTAAAATGAAATCATAAACTCTGGGTGATGACTTATATAGTACATGAACTTTTTTATAGTTATTTGACTACTTGAGGCATTTCGACTCTAAATTACATCTCCAAAAAGTTAAGGTTACTAGAAATTTAGTGTAGACACAATTGTTCTAAGTGGATCATATATGTAATTAAATAATCAGAAGCAAAATAATATTCCAATTATTCTTTTTCAATTAAAAACAAGTGTTACTTTTTATATTCTCAATTCTTTCTCCATATACAAATGAAACATATCTTATCAGAGAGTCCATAGAGAGCTTATGATAGTAAACTCATGTACAGCTATGTTTTTTTAAACTACCATGCCCACTCTCTGCCAGATACCATGCCACAAGCATTATCTCATTGAATTTTCATAGCTTTCTACAGTAAGCTCTACTATCTCCACTTCAAGGTCCAAGATACTAAAGCTCAGGGAAGTTAGGGACTTGCCCAAAATAACATAATGAGTGTATAGAGATTCAAAACTAGGTGAATCTGATTCCATCATGCATGTATTTTATATTAATGCTGCCTCTGAATAATAATCAAAAGACCATTTATCCTCATGGGAACAATCTAGAGCAAGGATCAGAAAACTATGGCTAAGTCCAGATATCCAGTTCTTAAATAATTTTTTTTAAATTCAGCCATGCTCATTTGTTTATATACTATCATTACTGTTCCACTACAATGACAGAATTAAGTAACTAGAACAGAAATCATATAGTCTGAAAAGCTTAAAATATTTATTATCTGGGTCTTTCCAAATAAATTTTGCTGACCCTTGGTCTAGAACAGTAGTTCTCAACTGTGCATCAGAATCACCCAGATAGCTTAATAAAATACAGATGTCTGGGCTCCAACTTTAGAGTTTTAGATTCAGAAGGTCAAGGGTGAAGATGAAAATACATGTTTCTAATATTCTGCAAGCTGTTTCTGATGCTGCTTGTCTGGGGGTTGCACTTTGAGAATTCCTGAACTAAAAGTAGGAAGAGATGATCCTATTCCATCTTAGATCACCTGTCATAAAGGAGGTCACAGGAGGAAGATCTTACTTCTAATCATAGCTTCTACCTTTAGTCATGTGACCTTGGACAAGATAAAATCTCTCTGAGGAGGCTGCTGGGTAAGAAAAAAATACAAAAGGTAAGAAAATAGAGGAGACAGAAAATCAGTACCAGGAGTAGGAGAGTAAGAAAGATAGAATGCTACAAAGTATTAATACATCAGGATTTCTTTGTAAATCACAAAAAACTAATCAACAGGAACACAAGAGTAGATTCAAAATTCAGGGAGATGTCTTATCTGTTCATCAGTCTTTAAATAAGTGAAATGAAGTTACATCAAACATTTTTCGTAAGCAATTACCATAAAACAATGATTGCAATTTGATTAATGTAATGATATCTGATTTTGATAGAATATCTAAAATGAAGGAAACAAAGATTTACATATAGCTTTTAAATTTTAATTTTTATACTAAAAACTGAATAAAATAGAATAATACCTTTAGAAGTATCTTCTGAGTTGCAGTTTTGAAACATCTGTATTCCAAACTGTGCTGTGGTAATACTGTTTGCCAACCAAGTTTTTCTCTTAGTCTAATAATATGACATATCACATCATCATCATTTGGTACTAGTTTAGAAGGTAAAAAATCCAATATAAGTGCAAATATGGACATTACTTAAGGATAATGTTAAATATTTATACATAGAGAAAAATTTTAATGGTAACATACTTAAAATTTACACAAACATTATATAATTGAAAGAAAATCCAGATTAAAATTCAATCTTAACAGCAGCTAGAAAGGAGGAATAATATTTTTCTGTTTAAGAAAGTATTTCAAAAGACAATTCCACAATTACACAGACAATTAGCAAGAGAAGATACCAGGAACAGGAGCTAGTTGGAGTGTTTTCTTAGGTGGAGGCAACAGGATCAGAAAAGTTGGGATGACTAAGTGAGATGGAAAGAATTCTTCCTAGAATTCATCCAACAGACACCTCTCAGACCTTATACTTCTTGAAATCTTAGCAGCTGACAATTCTCTTTTTCTTGAAACATTCTCTTTTCTTGGTTTTTATTCACCATGCTTTATATATTGTTCTCTTAGCACTTAAAAGCCACACTGACAAAACTTACAATGCTAAGAAGTAGTTCAAGATATCTGGTCCTCCAGAAATCACACAATTTCTTTGCTAGGAATTAAATGATACTTCAGCTATTGTATTAAACAGTGTTGGGACTAGAATATGGCATATCGTGACCCTAAAAATAACCATTCCTCTTATAATATTTTGTTCCCTAGGCACATAACTTATTTTACCCTAGTCTGAGCCTTGTAAGTTGCTTATACATGGAAATACATTAATAATAAGAATACCTTGTATCTAACATTAGGTATAAAACAGAGAAAAGGAGGCACTGAAAATTAGTAAGGAGATGACACAAATTATGTATGTCCATACTTAGATATGAACATATTATATGTATCCGTAGAAACCAAAGTAATGTGGTGTTGGAATAGGAAAAGCAAAAGAGGTCAGTAGAACAGATTCAGTTCAGCTCAGTTGCTCAGTCGTGTCCAACTCTTTGCAACCCCATGAACCGCAGCACGCCAGGCCTCCCTGTCCATCACCAACTTCTGGAGTCCACCCAAACCCATGTCCACTGAGTTGGTGATGCCATCCAACCATCTCATCCTCTGTCGTCCCCTTCTCCTCCTGTCCTCAACCTTTTCCAGGATCAGGGTCTTTTCAAATGAGTCAGCTCTTTGCATCAGGTGGCCAAAATATTGGAGTTTCAGCTTCAACATCAGTCCTTCCAACGAACGTTCAGAACTAATCTCCTTAGGATGGACTGGTTGAATGTTCTTGCAGCCCAGGGGACTCTCAAGAGTCTTTTCCAACACCACAATTCAAAAACATCAATTCTTTGGTGCTCAGCTTTCTTTATAGTCCAACTCTCACATCTATACATGACCACTGGAAAAACTACAGCCTTGAGTAGACAGACCTTTGTTGACAAAGTAATGTCTCTGCTTTTTAATATGCTATCTAGGTTGGTCATAACTTTCCTTCCAAGGAGTAAGCGTCTTTTAATTTTATGGCTGCAATCACCATCTGCAGTGATTTTGGAGTGCAGAAAAATAAAGTCAGCCACTGTTTCCACTGTTTCCCCATCTATTTGCTATGAAGTGATGGGACCAGATGCCATGATCTTCATTTTCTGAATGCTGAACTTTAAGCCAACTTTTTCACTCTCCTCTTTCACTTTCATCAAGAGGCTCTTTAGTTCTTCTTCACTTTCTGCCATAAGGGTGGTGTCATCTGCATATCTGAGGTTACTGATATTTCTCCCAGCAATCTTGATTCCAGCTTGTGCTTCCTCCAGCCCAGCGTTTCTCATGATGTACTCTGCATATAAGTTAAATAAGCAGGGTGACTATATACAGCCTTGATGTATTCCTTTTCCTATTTGGAACCAGTCTGTTGTTCCATGTCCAGTTTTAACTGTTGCTTCCTGACCTACATACAGGTTTCTCAAGAGGCAGGTCAGTTCGTCTGGTAGAACAGATTAGAGTAGACATAAAACTGCCGGGGTCCAGCCCCCACAGGATCCAGGGAAACCCGAATGAGGAACGGCGTCGGCAATTGATTTAGAGAGAGATAAGGAAAGAATGTTGAACATAAGAAAATAGAGGAGAGAAAGAGGCTGATATTCCTTGGTTTACATAGAAAGCCAATAAAACTCTGAGACAAGAAGTTTGCCCTGTTCACGGAGGCCAGAGGTGCCCTCCCGGTCTCCCGAGGGAGTGAAGACTCAGAACGTCTTCCCATTCAGGTCTTAGAAACTCGGGCAGATAAGTGAATGCAGGGAGCCCCTATGCTCCAAGGGATCAGCCTGAAAAAGAGGGAGAGGGAGAGAGAGAGGAAAAAAAAGAAGAAAAAACACGGGGTGACCAAGCTGCTTCAGTGAGCGAGGCCCAAAAGCTTTATTTTTCAAAAGGTACTTTTATACCTTGCCTTATACACAGAGGGAAATGAAGGATGCAAGGTCAAACAGAGTCAGCCCAACATTCCAGCAGTTTTGCCCTTATCGAAACCAGGATTTTTCTGCATACCTTTCCCACAAATGATGTTGTGTACAGTATCTTCTGGCCTTGGAGGCCTGTGAACATTTTATGACCCTCTTTTGATAAAGGCTGCTCAACCAGAAAACTTATTTTCCCTCAAAGTGTTTTTTCTTTATATTTCTAATCTATGTCAGCCTCAGAAAATGCCAAACAGAGTTACGTTTTTCACAAAGCAAAGGTGCAGTGAGTTACAAGAAAGAACCAATTAGCTCAAAACTCTGATACGGTTAAATTCAAGGCTACACTTGTTTTTCTAGCATTCTCACTATGTTAACTAATGCATTCCCAGGTGCACAGTGGATAAGAGATATGGGAACCTAGCAACAAGCATTGGCCCAATAATGAAATCCTACATAAGCACTATTCTAATAACTTTTAACTCTTTCAAAAGCTCTATGTTTTAGGCTTTCTGTGCCTCTCACAGTTGGGAGGCTGTAAATAATCACATGCGTAGCTGTAAGAGTCTGGATATACCTGCCGAGCAAGCCAGAACACTAACAGAGGGGGTTTGATTTGAAATATTCCTCTCATGTCCAGGAGACTTATTAGCTATAGCCCTAAGTTGATTTTCTCCAGAGAAAGATGGTCAGGGTTAGCCCCCTGTTAATGTCAGAGGAGTTGGTGAAAGTCATGAAATAGTAAAACAGACAGATTCTGGTTTGGGGGTAGATGCTTGAGAAAGCCTAGGGAGCCCCTTGAGTTCTGAAGCCTTGCTTAACAGTTCTCTTCCACATGAACTTTGTCATGGGTGGGATTTCCCATGGTGGTTCCCGGCATAAAACCGTTTATAAAAGACAGCCTAGTATAGTCAGAGCTTTGGTTTTTCCAGTAGTCATGTATGGATGTGAAAGATGGACCATAAAGAAAGTTGAGCACTGAAGGATTGATGCTTTTGAATCGTGATGTTGGAGAAGACTCTTGAGATTCCCTTGGATAGCAAGGAGATCCAACCAGTCAATCCTAAAGGAAATCAACCTTGAACGTTCATTGGAAGGATGAGCTGAAGCTGAAGCTCCAATATTTTGGCCACCTGATGGGCTTACTGGAAAAGACCCCGATGCTGGGGAAAACTGAGCGGAGGAGGAGAAGGGAGTGACAAGGGATGAGATGGTTGGATGGTATCACAGACTCAATGGACATGAGTTTGAGGAGGCTCTGCGTGTTGGTGATGGACAGAGAAGCACGTTGTGCTGCAGTCCATGGAGTCACAAAGAGTTGAACATGACTGAGCAACTGAACAACATTCAGTAAAAAAAGGTGTTATTTCAAATGAATGGAGGAATTATTATAAATTATAATGAAAAATGGTTAGCCATTTGGAAAAATATGAGGTTATATGTAAGCATAAATTATAGATGGATTAGAGAAGTAAATGCTGAAAGGCAAATTATAGATGTGTTAGAAGAAAACATGTGAGACCACATCTATAAACTTGGGGTAGTGAAAGTTTCTTGGAAAATAATCAAAGCATGTTAAAAAGAAAACAATAATAAATTTGACTTCCACAAATAGCAATTTACATAGGAAAAGCCATCATAAACAAAATTAAAATATAATTAACATACTGACAGAAAATGTTTATAACCTGTATAAGACTAGAGATTAATATATCAAATATTTAAAGACTTCTGCCCAATCAATAAGAAATAAACATTTTGATAAAAAGATGAGCAAAGAATTTATAGGAAAAGACAAATGGCCAGTAAAAAATGTTCAACTTTATTAGTAAATCTAGGAGTTGTTCTCACCAATCAGACCAGCAGAAAATTAAAAGTTGGGATATCAACTGCTGACAAAAGTAATCCTTTTATGCAAGAATGTAAAAGTATAAATTAATATACTCATTATTGATGGTGATTTGGCTGATTTAATAGATTTAATAGAGATTGTTGGGAAATGGAAGTAATTTAGGACAAATAAAGAATAATGATTTTCCAGAATATGTAGTAAGTTTAAAGAATATCTTTCAAAAAGCTGGGAATAGTGTCTTTCTAATAAGAGTCAGATTTAATGAAAAAAAATCATAGATATTTACTAAAAACAGACACTATATTATATATTCAACATTGGAGGGTGATGCACTTCCCTAAGTGTGCTAGGTATATAGTCTAATCCAAGACAGTAATTCTTTATCTCAGAAAAATGAGGAGACTGGTCTATATCCACCTTCAAGGTCAGTTAAGAATATAGGGAGTTCTGGCTTAAGATGAGGAAGATGCTGAACCTCTTCCCATGGACACATCTAAATTTGGAGCAATTTCTTCTAAATGACTGATACATGTGAAACAATTTCCTCTGAAAATTTCCTTTGGCAGAGAAATAACAACATATTGGACAAAGGAGAAGACAGCCACGTTAAAGTGGGTAGAGAGGCTGAGATAACAATCTTGTCCAAAACACCACTCCTGGCACAGCAACCTAAAACCCACAACCCAAAATCTGAAACTCAAAATCTGAAGCATTTCCCTGAAAAGCAAAGGTTTTGAATCCCACATTGGGCACCCCAACTTTAAGACCTGCTCCTATGGGATGAGCACCTCCCAGCCCCCCCGCAAAATCTAGATTTGAAAACTGGCAAGGTTTGTGTCCACAAGACCCACAAAAGTGTAGTGATATGAGAAATGGCTCTTAAAGGGTTTGTGCACTGGACTCACCCATGCAGAAACATAGCTCAGAGGCAGCTGATCACACTCAGACTTTAAGGGAAAGAGGTTCATTTGCATGTATTAAAGGGCTGGCCTGAGAGGCAGGCATCTAATTTAACGCACACATTAAGAGCCTGCTGGAACACTTTCCAGGGACAGAGACTGGTGGACACCTTCTCTAGACTCTTCCTCTGCTTGCCCTAGCTGTCAGGCACCATTTGGGGACCCTCCCTTTGACCCATTACAGACAGTGATCACCTCTGCCACACTCCAGAGTACCAGTATCTCCCAGAGGAGAGGCCTTACATGCTTCTGGTGCCCTAATTTTTAAAGCTACTATGCAGGGGATGCCTTTTGATCATCTGGCTCTGGAGGCTAAAGGGAGCCTGAGTTCCTGGTTCCATGGGGGCTGTAAAGATCAAAGAGACAGCTTTTGGCTGGCTACTACCCCTAAGGCATTACACAGACAGCAGACTGAAACACATGCTCAGTTTCTCTATGAAAGAGGTCCATTTGCTTTTCAGGAGCTTTGGCCTGAGAGGCAGGTTTCTGGTTTGATACATGTCTAGTGGCCTAAGGAAGTGCTCTCAGGAAGTGCTCTCTCTCTGCCTTGCTCTACCTGTGGGTATCTCCCAAACAAGAGTTGACAACTTGTCAGGCACCCCAGTTTTCACAGCTGCTGCCAGGAGACATCTCTACATGGCCTGGGATCATGTGTCCAGCAGAGCTATGCCCATGGAGCCCACAGGACTATAACCAATAGGAAAAGTGTTCTTAAACAGCTACCACCTCCAGAGCACATCAAGAGGCAACAGACCCAGGAGCTCAGCCTCCACAGCTCACTATTGCCTCCCAGAAGTGAGTTTACACACTAGTGGGGGCCTCAATTATCGTGACTACCATGCAGGAACAACTCCAGATCACCTGTCTCTGGTAGCCCATGGTACATACACTTGTAGTCTCATATATCTGAATATTTTAAGAACTGCTTCCTGAGAGTCTGGCTTTCAATCAGCCTAAAATTAGGTTCTGACTGAGATGCTCCCCTCTGGACTGACAGGTCTTGACACAGCTTCAAATACTTGGAACTATTAAAAACATAATAGGCTGCTTGGACAATCACAAAGATTTGAGAGGCAACCAAGATCTAGGGCAGGGTTGAACAACAAGGTGTATTTCCTACATGAGGCCACTATTTCAAGACACGGAGACGTGGTTGTTTCATCTAATACACAGAAACCAAAACAGAAAGTCAATAAAAATGAAGAAACAGAGGACTACACTTCAAATAAAATAAATCCCCAGGAAAAATCTTAATAAATTGGAGATAAATAATTTACCTGAAAAAGAGTTCAGAGTAATGGCCATAAAGATCCTCACCAAATCAGAAGAATCAATGAATACAGTGAGAACTTCAGCAAAGAGAAAGAAAATATAAGTAACAAACTGAAGTCACATAGATTTAAGGGATTAGATCTGATACAGCGTGCCTGAAGAACTATGGACGGAGGTTCATGACATTGTACAGGAGGCAGTGATCAAGACCATCCCCAAGAAAAAGAAATGCAAAAAGGCAAAATAGTTGTCTGATGAGGCCTTACAAATAGCTGAGAGAAGAAGAGAAGCTAAAGGCAAAGGAGAAAAGGAAACAAACGCCCATTTGAATGCAGAGTTCCAAAGTATAGCAAGGAGAGAGAAGAAAGCCTTCCTCAGAGATCAATGCAAAGAAATAGAGAAAAACAATAGAATGGGAAAAACTAGACAGAGATCTCTTCAAAAAAATTATATACACCAAGGGAACATTTCATGCAAAGATGAGCACAATAAAGGACAGAAATGGTATGGACCTCACAGAAACAGAAGATATTAAGAAGAGGTGGCAAGAATATACAGAAGAACTATACAAAAAAGATCTTCATGACCCAGATAAACACAATGGTGTGATCACTCACCTAGAGCCAGACATTCTGGAGTGCAAAGTTGAGTAGGCCTTAGGAAGCATCACAATGGACAAAGCTAGGGGACGTGATGGAATTCTGGTTGAGCTATTTCAAATCCTAAAAGATGATGCTCTGAAAGTGCTACACTCAATATGCCAGCAAATTTGGAAAACTAAGCAGTAGCCACAAAACTGGAAAAGGTCAGCTTTCATTCCGATCCCAAAGAAAGGCAACGCCAAAGAATGCTCAAACTACTGCACAGTTGCACTCATCTCACACACTAGTAAAGTAATGCTCAAAATTCTCCAAGGCAGGCTTCAATGGTATGTGAACCATGAAATTCCAGATGTTCAAGTTGGTTTTAGAAAAGGCAAAGGAACCAGAGATCAAATTGCCAACATCCGCTGGATTGTTGAAAAAGCAAGAGAGTTCAAAAAAGAACACCTACTTTTGCTTTATTGACTATGTCAAACTCTTTGACTGTGTGGATCATAACAAACTATGGAACATTCTGAATGAGATGGGAATACCAGACCACCTTACCTGCCTCCTGAGATATCTGTATGCAGGTCAAGAAGCAAAAGTTAGAACTGACATGGAACAACAGACTGGTTCCAAATAGGAAAAGAAGTATGTCAAGGCTGTATATTATACTCACCTTGCTTATTTAACTTATATGCAGAGTACCTCATGAGAAACACTGGGCTGGATGAAGCACAAGCTGGAATCAAGATTGCCGGGAGAAATATCAATAACCTCAGATATGCAGATGACACTACCTTGATGGCAGAAAGCAAAGAAGAACTAAAGAGCCTCTTGATGAAAGTGAGAGAGGAGAGTGAAAAAGTTGGCTTAAAACTCAACATTCAGAAAACGAAGATCATGGCATCCAGTCCCATCACTTCATGGCAAATAGATGGGGAAACAATGGAAACAGTGACAGACTTTATTTTCTTGGGCTCCAAAATCACTGCAGATGGTGACTGCAGCCATGATATTTAAAGACGCTTGCTCCTTGGAGAAAAGCTATGACCAACCTAGACAGCATATTGAAAAGCAGAGACATTTTTTTATCAACAAAGTTTCATCTAGTCAAAGCTATGGTTTTTCCAGTAGTCATGTATGGATGTGAGAGCTCAACCCTAAAGAAAGCCAAACACCAAAGAATTGATGCTTTTGAACTATGGTTTGGAGAAGACTCTTGAGAGTCCCTTGGGCTTCAAGGAGATCCAACCAATCTATCCTAAAGGAACTCAGTCCTGAATATACATTGGAAGGACTGATGTTGAAGCTGAAACTCCAATACTTTGGCCACCTGATGGGAAGAACCAACTCACTGGAAAAGACCCTGATGGCTGGGAAAGATTGAAGGCAGAAGGAGAAGGGGACGACAGAGGATGAGATGGCTGGATGGCATCACCAACATGATGGAGATGAGTTTGAGTAGGCTCCAGGAGTTGGTGATGGATAGGGAAGCCTGGTGTGCTGCAGTCCATGGGGTCGCAAAGAGTCAGACACGACTGAGTGACTGAACTGACTGACTGAAGTCACAGAGCTGAAAAATACAATAATTGAACTGAAAAATACACTAAAGGGGTTCAACAACAGTCTAGATAAAGCAGAAGTAAGGGTCAGTGACCTCAAAGAAAAGACAATAGGACCCATCAAAATCAAAGCAGAAAAAAAAATAGGTGTCCTTGAAAGAGAAAAGAGAGAGAAAAGCCCAGAAAAATAATTTGAAGAAATAATGGCTGAAAACTTCCCTAACTCAGGACAGGAAACACATTCAGATTCAGGAAAACCAGAGGTTTCCAAGTAAGATTAACCCAGAGTGCCACATCAAGACACACTATAATTAAAATGTCAAATGTTAAAGACAAGGAAAGAATCTTTAAAGAATCAAGAGAAAACAATTTGTTATGCACAAAAGACTACAAACAGATTTTTCAGCAGAAACTCCGCAGACTAGAAGAGAATGGGATAGAATATTCAAAATGCTGAAAGAAAAAACTTCCAACCAAGAATACTCGACAAAGGTATTCAGAACTGAAGAAAACGAGTTTTCCAAAAAAGGAAGAGCAAGAAAAAAGTTCATCATCACTAAACTGGCCTTAAAGGAAATGTTAAAGGGACTTAGCTGAAAAGAAAGGGTACTAATTAGTATCAAGGAAACAGATATAAGAATAAATCTCACCAGAAAGGTAAATATAAAGTAAATGTAGTGGATTAATCAATTATAAAGGTAATATGAAGGTTAAGCCTTCCCAGGTGGCACTAGTGATAAAGAACCTGTCTACCAATGCAAGAGACATAGGAGACACAGATTTAATCCCTGGATAAGGAAGACACCCTGGAGGAGGGCACGGCAACCTACTCCAGTATTCTTGCCTGGAAAATCCCGTGGCCATAGGAGCCTGGTGGGGTACAGGCAATCGGGTCACGAAGAGTCAGACCCGGAACTACTGAAGTGACTGAGCATGCAGGCACACACACAACAATTAATGATTACTTTTAAAATGTAAATAGACTAAATTTACCAATTAGAAGACACAGAGGGGGTGAATGGATTAAAAAAAGAAAAAGAAAACTCATCTGTTTGCTGCCTACAAGAGATTTACTTCAGAAAAAAGGATATACACAGATTGAAAGTGAAGGATGGAAAGAAGATATTCCATGTAAATGGAAGAGGGCTGCAGTAGTTATACTTGTATTAGACAAAAGAGACTTTAGAACAGAGACCATAATAAAAGACAAAGGCCATTATATAATGATAAAAGGGTCAACCCAACAAGAAGATACAACATTTATAAATGTATATGCATCCCACAGATGAAAACAACAAAGGTATATAAGGCAAATATTAACAGGAAGAGCCTGGCAGGCTACAGTCCATGGGGTCACAAAGACTTGGACATGACTGAGCAACTAACACTTTTACTTCACTTCATATCATCCACACAGAAAATCAATACGGAAACAGTGAATTTAAATAACACATTAGATCAGAAGAACTTAATATACAAAAAGCGTTCTATCCAAAAGGAGAATATACATTGTTCTCCAGAGCACATGGAGAGAGTAACAGAGCAGCACTGTGCCTACTATAATTTGCTTTTAAAATTATAAAATCTTAACATGTATTATATCCAGATAGTGAGTATATGAATAGCTGTTATCTTCTTTACTTCTTCTGTGTGAAACTTTTCAAAAATATTTTTAAAACTTCTAAGTACCTAAGTCTGTTTTCATGGATTTATAGAAGCTGAGGAGAGCAAATTAAATAAATATCATCATTAAAGGATTAGATTGTTTTTATTTATCTGGCAGTCATTAAGCCTAAATTATTACTTTCTTACACTGATATCAAGTTCAAAACACTAAAGAACAATGTAACAATATATCCAATACTAAGAAATTGGAATTTATGCATTAAATTCATAATGCATAGCAACAGTGATTGTATTTGTTGCAGTAAGATCCACTACTAGCTGTCTAAATAATTACAATTTACATTTAAGTTGCGGTTTAAATTTAAACCACAATTTTAGTGATTTAAAGCCACCCACATTTCTGTGGGTCAGGAGTCTGGATATGGCTTAACTCCATCCTCTATTAGTTCGCAATCAAGGTATTAGCTGGGGTTGGATTCTCATTTGGAGGTTCACATGGGAAAGGATCAGCTTCCAGACTGTTGGTATAGAATTCATTTCCTTATAGCTGTAGAAGTCATAGCAGCTTACTTCTTCAAAGCCAGAAGAGGAGAGAGAGGCTCATGAAGTCTGCTAGCAAGAGGGTTACGTAATATAATATAATCACAGGAGGAACAGCCTATTGCCTTTTTCATATTCTACTGATTAGAAGCAGTCACAGGTCCTGCCCACACTCAAGGGGAAAGGATTAGACAAGGGCATGAATACTACCACTTCCATGCAGGTTTTGTCCAGTTTCAGGCATTTATAATTTTGAGGATTTTCTTTTGAAAAAATGAAGCCTATGTAAGTGAGAGACTCTGAAGTCTAAACTTCAATAGTTTTATGATAAATCTTCCTTGGACCATAGTATTTCAGTGAAAAACAGTAGAGTGTACTTTGCCCTATAAAACTTAAAATATTAATACAAATAAAAATTTCAGGTATGGAGAAGCACAAACTGGAAAATGTTAGTGGAAGAAAACTTGTTTAAAACTAAGTTGGACAAAGGCATAACATTATTAAATATGATGATACCATCAAGTATTAATAAAAGAATAAAACAAAACCACACTAAATTCCAGTTGAGCTATTTCAAATCCTGAAAGTTGATGCTGTGAAAGTGCTACACTCCATATGCCAGCAAATTTGGAAAACTCAGCAGTGGCCACAGGACTGGAAAAGGTCAGTTTTCATTCCAATCCCAAAGAAAGGCAATGCCAATGAATGCTCAAACTACCGCACAATTGCACTCATCTCACACGCTAGTAAAGTAATGCTCAAAATTCTCCAAGCCAGGCTTCAGCAGTACGTGAACTGTGAACTTCCAGATGTTCAAGCTGGTTTTAGAAAAGGAAGAGGAATCAGAGATCAAATTGCCAACATCTGGTGGATCATGGAAAAAGCAAGAGAGTTCCAGAAAAACACCTATTTCTGCTTTATTGACTGTGCCAAAGCCTTTTACTGTGTGGATCACAATAAACTGTGGAAAATTCTGAAAGAGATGGGAATACCAGACCACCTGACCTGCCTCTTGAGAAACCTATATGCAGGTCAGGAAGCAACAGTTAGAACTGGACATGGAACAACAGACTGGTTCCAAATAGGAAAAGGAGTACGTCAAGGCTATATATTGTCACCTGCTTATTTAACTTCTATGCAGAGTACATCATGAGAAACGCTGGGCTGGAAGAAGCACAAGCTGGAATCAAGATTGCTGGGAGAAATATCAATAACCTCAGATATGCAGATGACACCACCCTGATGGCAGAAAGTGAAGAGGAACTAAAAAGCCTCTTGATGAAAGTGAAAGAGGAGAGTAAAAAAGTTGGCTTAAAGCTCAACATTCAGAAAACGAAGATCATGGCATCTGGTCCCATCACTTCATGGGAAATAGATGGGGAAACAGCAGAAACAGTGTCAGACTTTATTTTGGGGGGCTCCAAAATCACAGCAGATGGTGATTGCAGCCATGAAATTAAAAGACACTTACTCCTTGGAAGGAAAGTTATGACCAACCTAGATAGCATATTCAAAACCAGAGATATTACTTTGCCAACAAAGGTCCATCTAGTCAAGGCTATGGTTTTTCCAGTGGTCATGTATGGATGTGAGAGTTGGACTGTGAAGAAAGCTGAGAGCCAAAGAATTGATGCTTTTGAACTATGGTATTGGAGAAGACTCTTGAGAGTCCCTTGGACTGCAAGGAGATCCAACCAGTCCATTCTAAAGGAGATCAGTCCTGGGATTTCTTTGGAAGGAATGATGCTGAAGCTGAAACTCCAGTACTTTGGCCACCTCATGCGAAGAGTTGACTCATTGGAAAAGACTGATGCTGGGAGGGATTGGGGGCAGGAGGAGAAGGGGACGACCGAGGATGAGATGGCTGGATGGCATCACCAACTCGATGGACGTGAGTTTGAGTGAACTCCAGGAGTTGGTGATAGACAGGGAGGCCTGCCGTGCTGCAATTCATGGGGTCGCAAAGAGTAGAACACGACTGAGTGACTGAACTGAACTGAACTGATAGTTACACATCAAAACCTTCAGAGACTATTCTTAATTAAAAACATAGTCATTGAACAGTCTGTCAATTTTTTAATCTAGTGATATTTTAGGTTTTCACACTGAATTCTCAAACATTTTAGGAATTCTTTTAAAAGAATTTTAAAATTTATATTCAAAATTTAAAAATTCTTTAAGCAACCAAATACATAAAATTCAGTGAAACTGTTTCTTCTAAAATCTGTGTTAGACTTCTCTGGTGGTCCAGTGGTTAAGAAATCAGCCTGCCAATGCAGGAGACACAGGTTTGATTTCTGGTCTGGAAAAATTCCACCTGCTGCAGAGCAACTAAACCCACGCTCCACAACTACTGAAGCCCGTGAGCCCTAGAGCCCACGCTCCACAACAGAGAAGCCGCTGCAATGAGAAGCCCACACTCCACAGCAAAGAGGAGCCCCTGCTTGCCACAACTAGAGAAAGCCTGCGAGCAGCAAGGAAGACCCAGGGCAGCCAACGATAACTAAAATTTTAAAAACTAAATAAATAAAATAAAATGTGTCCAACACAAGCACACAAGACCACAGAGTACTTTTTAAAACAAGCTGGATCAGTATCTCATACCTGTTCTATCATATGATGCAAGTCTTTTCTTCCTAACTTGCGGACAAGCATGAGTTTGATCCTTTTCCTTTGATTTCTCTTTCTTCTTACCAGGCAATGGTTCTGAAGTAAGTACATCTTGTTGAATTCTAATTGTTTGAAGGTAATCTGAAAATAAAACCATTATTAATTGAATAATCTGCATGAGCTATAAATAATACCACATAATTCCACATACCAATAGATATAGCTGATCATTACATCATAGTATTTGAGAGCACATAGTGGGTCAAATTGCGACTTTACCACTACCAGCTCTGTGATTTACCTTCTAATTATCAGTCTGCTTTACTTTACTAACCTTTAAATTGAAGATTGTTACTGTGAAAACCTCAGAGGTTTGTTACAAGGGTCAAATTATTATATTTAATATGCTCAAAGTACATAGAAGTGGTTACTAAGGTAAATGTTAATGATCTTGTTATTACAACAAACCTTTTATTTTTTTTTAATTTTTTTAATTTTTTATTTTTTTTACAACAAACCTTTTAAATGAAGGTTTAAATCCTCCTGTGAAATAAATACATACAAAATCCTTTTATTAACTGTAATTTAATAACTGAGCCTTAAAAATGTATAGATACAAATGCTGAAAAGTAACATAGGGCCTGATGGCTCAGATGGTAAAAGAATCTACCTGCAATACAGGAGACCTGGGTTCAATCCCTGGGAAGGGAAGATCCCCTGGAGAAGGGAATGGCAACCTACTCTAGTTTTGTTATTTTCTAACACTGAATTAACATGCAACCACCTCAAGTAGTGGCTGTTTATACACCATTACCTCATATACCCATTAGAAAGTGGCTTGTTTTCCTCCTTGCTCCTCATTCACCGCTGCCAAATCATTACAACTTGCCCTTTAAAAAAAAAAAGAATCCTACTCCTCTGAAGCTCATGCCTTTTTGTTGTATCATGTTCTTCCAGTTTTCATTGACATTCACCAATTGTCTGGTCACCCAATTAATCTGGAACCCTGGCTCCAGGGAGGTCTGACTTACTCCTTATTAAATGTCATCATTCTAGAAGATTTTTCTAGAGAAGAACTCTAGAAAAACTCAAGATTCTAGAGGCTTGCTCAGTCATGTCCAGCTCTTTGTGACACCATGGAGTGTAGCTCACCAGGCTCCTCTGTCCATGGGACTTTTCAGGCAAGAATACTGCAGTGGATTGCCATTTCCTCCTCCAGGGGATCTTCCCCGACCAAGGAATCAAACTCACGTCTCTCACACCTTCTGCACTAGAGACGGATTCTTTACCACTGCACCACATGGGAAGCCCCCTAGAAACTTTACTGTTCGTGAATTAAGGCCTGTCTGATATCATGCTCCTATCTCCCAATTTCTAGACAACCTCTCATATCTTAGTTGAAGTTTGTCCACTTCAACTTACCACTATCAAGATTATGTCCTAAAGCTTGCTATCACTGGTCTTCATTCTTCCAGCTTGCTTATTACTCGCAACATCACCATTCTTTGACCTCCTCAGTACTTCCAGTTCACTGTTCCATTACTTTTTTACAATCCATCAACCTTTTTTTTTTTTTTTCACTTTTCTCTTTATCCAGCTGAGGTTGTCTTTCAACAAAACTCTTGTCAATATCCTAAACTTTCCCTTTCTTTTGGTCTCTCCTATATGGCAAAACACCAGAGCTGGATGAACCCAACTCTATGTGCCCTCTGTGCGTACATCTACACAGTTATTTTTCTGGTTAACTTACTCTTCTGGCTTTTCAACAGCTATTTCAGACTTTCTCCATGCTCCCTGAATCTCAAACCACTAAATTCCAATCTCCCAATTTCAACCAGTCTCATGACAACACTTCCAAGGAACATAAAGGCATCAGATGGGAATTCCTTCAAATAGTCATTGCCGAATAAGCCAAGCAACACACATCTATACTAATGCTTTCCTCCTGCCCTCCTTACTAATAGAGGAGATGTCTGTTTCTCCTCCTCCCAAAACCAATCATTTCCACGTTTTGTTAGACATATCCCCTCATGCCTACACTATTAATCATTCTTTTTTTTCTTTTTCATATCCAAGCAGCTTCTCAACCTGTTAATTGCCTTTCTTCACAGTCAAAGTTCTGGAAAGAGTTGCGTATAGTCTCTATTCTGTTTCTTCATCTACTACGCACTTCTTAATCCATTCCAGTCTGGCTTTGGAACTCCACTAAAACAATATTCAAGTGAACATATTCTTCAGGTCAATAAAGTCAATGGACATTGTTTGCCCTTATTTTACTAGACTTACCAGTGTTATTTGATACTTTCGACCACGTCTTCCTCTTTTTATAGAGGTGTAATTGACAACAACATTAGTTTCAGGTGTATAACATAGTGTCTCAGTATTTGTATATATTGCAAAATTATTACCATAGTAATTCTAGTTACCATCCATCACCACACATAGTTACAATTTTTTTCTTTACATGAGAAGTTTTAAAATTTACTCTTATTAACAATGGTTACTATTGTTAATAATAGTAATGTTGTAAATGACAGATCTTCCATTTATGACGGCAAAATGTCCTGGTAAACCCACAGTAAGTTGAAAGTATTGTTAAGTTGAAAATGCACTTAACACACCTAAGCTATCAAACATCATAGCTTATCTTAGCCTACCTTGGAGTGCCCAGAACATTTACATTAGCCAATAGTTGGGCAAAATCATCTAACATAAAGCTTATTTTAAAATAAATGTGAATAATTTATGTACTTTATTGAATACTGTATTGAGAGTGAAAAACAGAATGGCTGTATGGGTACAGTATAGTTATAAATGTGTTGTTGCTTACCCTCATGGCTGTGTGGTTGACTGGGAGCTGTGTCTTGCCGCTGCTGCCCAGCATTATAAAAGAATATTGTACTATATTTTGATATCCCAGGAAAAGATCAAAATCCAAAGGCTGGATATGCACCAATTTTCCATTATAAAATCAAAAAATTCTAAGTTGAATCATCCTTAAGTTGGGGGCTGTCTGTACATCCCTATGCATTATTTATTTTATGACTGAAAGTCTGTTCCTTTTGAACACTTTCACCCATTTTGCCCATCCCCCATCCTCTGCCTCTGCTGCTGCTGCTGCTGCTGCTGCTGCTGCTGCTGCTGCTAAGTCTCTTCAGTCGTGTCCAACTCTGTGCAACCCCATAGACAGCAGCCCACCAGGCGCCCCCGTCCCTGGGATTCTCCAGAAAAGAACACTGGAGTGGGTTGCCATTTCCTTCTCCAATGCATGAAAGTGAAGTCGCTCAGTCGTGTCCAACTCTTGCCAATCCCTCTGCCTCTGGTAACCACCAATCTGTTCTATCCATGAGTTTGGGGGTTTTTTCCCCCATATATAAGTGAGCCCACACAGTTTTGTCTTTCTGTCTGACTTATCTCACTTAACACAATGCTGGAAAGTCCATCTATGTTGCCCTAAATGGCAAGATTTCCTTTTTTATGGCTGACTAATATCCCAGTATTTGTATCACATTTTCTTGATCAATTCATCCATCAACCGACTGGTTTGATCTCCGTGCTGTTCAAGGGGCTTTTGGGAATCTTCTCCAGCAGCACAGTTCAAAGACATCAATTCTTTGGCATTCTGCCTTCTTTACAGTCCAACTCTCACAACTGTACATGACCACTGGGAGGACCATAGTCTTGACTATACAGACCTTTGTTGGCAGAGTAATGTCTCTGCTTTTCAACACACTGTATAGGTTTTCGTAGCTTTCCTGACAAGAAGCAATTGTCTTCTGATTTCATGGCTGCAGTCACCATCCACAGTGATTTTAGAGCCCAAGAAGAGGGCCACTACTTCCACATTTTCCCCTTCTATTTGCCATGAAGTAATGGGGCTGGTTGCCGTGATCTTAGGTTTTTTTAATATTTTGTTTATGCCAACTGTTTCCCTCTCTTCCTTCACCCGCATTAAGAGGTTCTTGAGGTTCCTCTTCACTTTAGCCATTAGAGTGGTATCATCCGCATATCTGAGGCTGTTGATGTTTCTCTCACCTATTCCAGGTTGTAACTCATCCAGCCCGGCATTTCTCATGATGTGCTCAGCTTATAGGTTAAACAATCAGGGTGACAGCAGACAGCCCTGTCATACTCCTTTTTCAAACTTGGACCAATCAGTTGTTCCGTACAGGGTTCTAACTGTTGCTTCTAACTGTTGATTAGAGTTTACATTTTGCCAATTCAGGTGCAGAGGGAAGAAATGGGAAAATGGAGTTGAAGTTACTGGTCACAGAGTGATCCAGGAAGAAGTGAAGAATGGAGACCAAAGCTGGATAGAAAAGAAAGCTGTGGTTTTAAAAAAAAAAAAATGTAAATTTTGGAAATGGTAGAATTTGGGATTGGAAGAAGGAAGGTAAACAAACAAACAAAACAAATGGAGGTATGTGGAGGGAATAATCAAGACGCTGGTTGACAAGAGGAACAAAGAGGGGTCACAACAAAGCTAGAAGGCACTAGGGATTTAAGGGAATGTTGACCCCCTCCTTTTAGGGTTATCTCACACACATACTGGAGAAGGCGATGGCACCCCACTCCAGTACTCTTGCCTGGAAAATCCCATGGACGGAGGAGCCTGGTGGGCTGCAGTCCATGGGGTCACTAGGAGTCGGGCACGACTGAGTGACTTCACTTCCACTTTTCACCTTCCTGCATTGGAGAAGGAAATGGCAACCCACTCCAGTGTTCTTGCCTGGAGAATCCCGGGGACGGGGGAGCCTGGTGGGCTGCCGTCTATGGGGTCGCACGGAGTTGGACACGACTGAAGCGACTTAGCAGCAGCAGCAGCAGCAACACATACAAAATAAGATGATATGCATGCCAGAGCAATGTAAATTGCTATAGAAATGCCAGATATTCTTGGTGGTAGCAGTGATTTATTATTATGCTTAGTGTTCTCTTTAAAAGGTAAGCTTTGTACTTCTTTTAATTTCTATGACTAATGGAATTAGTAAAGTACCAAACCTTGTACCATTTCAATATATTTTACTTGTTTACTTGATTTCATACTATGAAAACCTCTTTCTATCTCCACAAAAGCAAATAAAAGTCAACATGCCTGGAGGGTGATCTTGATAAATTTCTTCTGCTTTCTCTGACTTCAAGGGTGCAGAGATTGTTCCCAACGTTTTATGTTTCAGTGTCTCCTTTCCTGCTGGTCGATTCCCTGATGGTAGAACATCTTGAAAATAGTTTTCTTCTTCATGTTTTAAAACTCTAACGTGACAAAGAAAATAAGATACTATAGTTAACATCCTCTATAAGTAAATTTTAAATCTTTCTTCTCTACTTTACAGTGCAATAAAATATCTATCTTGTCAAACAATTTTTGATAGTCACTTTGGAAAGCAGATCTGAAACATGGAGAGTCTGGTTAAATGCTAAATAGGTCTAACTGATATTACTGAAAATTTAAAGCTGAAAGGGACTTAAGAATCGTCATCTAATTTTATTTTAAATGATAAAGAAATGTTACCCATTTCCGGTGCCTCTGAAAAATATTTAAATATTTAAAAATAAATATTTCTGTGAAATTTTATACTTCATTATTAAAGATAAGTACAATGATGGATGACAATAATCAAAAAGCAACAAGAAAAAAGGAATGTTACCCAATTAAGTTGGTGGCAGGGTGAGGTCAGAATACAGTTTTCTGAAATCCGGTCCTTACATAATTACCCTCCTTTCAGTTCAGTTCAGTCACTCAGTCGTGTCCGACTCTTTGCGACCCCATGAATTGCAGCACACCAGGCCTCCCTGTCCATCACCAACTCCCGGAGTTCACTCAGACTCACGTCCATCGAGTCCGTGATGCCATCCAGCCATCTCATCCTCTGTCGTCCCCTTCTCCTCCTGCCCCCAATCCCTCCCAGCATCAGAGTCTTTTCCAATGAGTCAACTCTTCACATGAGGTGGCCAAAGTACTGGAGTTTCAGCTTTAGCATCATTCCTTCCAAAGAAATCCCAGGGTTGATCTCCTTCAGAATGGACTGGTTGAATGTTCTTGCAGCCCAGGGGACTCTCAAGAGTCTTCTCCAACACCACAGTTCAAAAGCATCAATTCTTTGGCGCTCAGCCTTCTTCACAGTCCAACTCTCACATCCATACATGACCACTGGAAAAACCATAGCCTTGACTAGACGGACCTTAGTCGGCAAAGTAATATCTCTGCTTTTGAATATGCTATCTAGTTTGGTCATAACTTTTCTTCCAAGGAGTGTCTTTTAACTTCATGGCTGCAGTCACCATCTGCAGTGATTTTGGAGCCCCCAAAATAAAGTCTGACACTGTTTCCACTGTTTCCCCATCTATTTCCCATGAAGTGATGGGACCGGACGCCATGATCTTAGTTTTCTGAATGTTGAGCTTTAAGCCAACTTTTTCACTCTCCTCTTTCACCCTCATCAAGAGGCTTTTTAGTTGCTCTTCACTTTCTGCCATCAGGGTGGTGTCATCGGCATATCTGAGGTTATTGATATTTCTCCTAGCAATCTTGATTGCAGCTTGTGTTTCTTCCAGCCCAGCGTTTCTCATGATGTACTCTGCATATAAGTTAAATAAGCAGGGTGACAATTAACAGCTTTGACGTACTCCTTTTCCTATTTGGAACCAGTCTGTTGTTCCATGTCCAGTTATAACTGTTGCTTCCTGGCCTGCATAGAGATTTCTCAAGAGGCAGGTCAGGTGGTCTGGTATTCCCATCTCTCTCAGAATTTTCCACAGTTTATTGTGATCCACACAGTCAAAGGCTTTGGCATAGTCAATAAAGCAGAAATAGATGTTTTTCTTAGCAATACCGAGGAGTTATTTTTACATTTTGGGTGGTAATCTTTGGTCATCTTATATGTATTAAAAGTATCTTCCACTTTGGACTTATCTTTGAACTCTTGACAAACACAAGTTCTTAACTTTAAAATAATCTAATTTATCTGTATATGATTTGCCTTAATTAAGAAATCTTTCCTTACTCCACAGTGATAACAAAATTCTCATAAATTTTCTTAACAGCCTTTCACAAGTCTTATAACTGATTTGTGGGATGAGGACAAATACGATTTCTGTACCCTCCAGATAAGGATATGTGATCACACCCAGGTCTCCTGCATTGCAGGCAGATGCTTTACCGTCTGAGCCACCGGGGACGCCCGTGGGATCATTACAGCTCCATTACTGAACACCCCATCCTCTCCCTCACTGATCTGTACCAGCAAGTCTGTCATCAATCAAAATGTGTGTGTAATTATTCACTCCTGGTTCTTTATTTTTATTTGTTTATCCTCATTTCTATATCACACTACTTTATTTACTATAGTTTTGATAACTTTAAATTGTCTTTTCCCCAAATTTTCCCAAATTGTCATTTTCCAAAGAAAGTGCTCACATATTCTTGGCCCTTTGATTTTCTATATATATTCTGTTGCACTCTCAATTTTGTAATTTTACTCATAAAGGTCAAATATATTTTTTATTAGAGTATAACTGTTTTACAATGTTGTGTTCGTTTCTGCTGTGTAACAAAGTAAATGAGCTACATCCTGCTAACACAAGAGACTTAAGAAATGCGGGTGAGATCGGTGGGAAGATTCCCCTGGAGGAGGGCATGGCAACCCACTCCAGTATTCATGCCTAGAGAATACCATGGACAGAGGAGCCTTGTAGGCTACAGTCCTTGGGGTCACACAGAGTCAGACACGACTGAAGCGACTTAGCACACACTCACACACACCTCCCTCTTGAGTCTCCTTCCCACCCCGCAATCCTACCCCTCTAGGTCATCACAGAGCCCTAAGCTGAGCTCTCTGTGCTATACAGCAGCTTCCCACCAGCTATCTGTTTTATACATGGTAGTGTATACATGTCAATACTACTCTCCCAATGTGTCCCTCCCTCCCACGTCCACATGTCCATTCTCTACGTCTGTGTCTCTACTCTTGCCCTGCAGACAGGTACATCTGTACCACTTTTGTAAATTCCATATATATGTGTCAATATATGTTTGTTTTTTTCCTTCTGACTTTACTTCATACGAAAGACTCTAGGTCCATCCACATCAACAAATGACCCATTTCATTTCTTTTTATGACTGATATCCCACTGTACATATGTACCGTCATCTGTTGATGAATGTTTAGATTGCTTTTATGTCCTGGCTATTGTAAATGATGCTTCAGTGAACACTGCAGTACATGTGTCTCTTTGAATTATGGTTCCCTCAGGGTGAACGTCCAGTCGTGGGACTGCTGGGTCATATGGCAGTTCTATTTCTAGCTCTTTAAGGAACCTCCCTACCATTCTCCAGAGTGGCTATGTCGATTTACTTTCCCAGCAACAGAGCAAGAGGGTTCCCTTTTCTCCACATCCTCTCCCGCATTTATTGTTTGTAGATTTTTTGATGATGGCCATTCTGACTGGTGTGAGGTGATACCTCACTGTAGGTTTGATCTGCATGTCTCTAATAGTTAGTGATGTTGAGTATCTTCTCATACAAACACATCATTTTTAAAAGAATTTTTTAGGTACCTTATTTTTCATTGTTATTATGAATGATAGTTACGGTTTAATTATATTTTCAATCCATTGCTGGAGCATAGGAAAGCAAAACACTTATAAATACTGATTTTAATCTAGCAGCCTTGCTAATAAATTCACTTATTATAAAGTTTTGTAAATTATTTTGTACTTTATTTGTAGACAATCTATGAATAATTGCAGTTTCTGATCTTTCAAACCTTACAGCTTTCTTTCTTGGTCTTTTCTCTTTTCCTTCCTTAGGACCTTTACTAGAATGTTGAATAGAAATGGCAATAAAGCAGGCATTTCTGTCACTCCTCTGAATTTAAAAGGAATGCGTTTAACACTTGATCATTCAACATATGTTACTGCTCTTGGTTTTTGGTAAATGCCCTTAATCAAGTGGTTTCCTAAGAGTTTTTATCATTAACAGATATTAAATTTTATCATATCTTTCTCTTTCATCTTTTAATTGGTATTGATAGATTTTCTAACATTGAAACTTGCATTTCTGAAATAAACTAAATGTATCATCCATTAATATACACTGCTTTAATTGGTAGGTTAATATTTTATTTAGGATTTTTTTGCTTCTGCAGTCATGCATGAAACTTATTTGTAGGATTATACAAACTGCCCTCAAAAACTGAGTTAGAGACTACTTTCTCTTTTTCTATCCTATAGAATAAGTTGTATACGATTGGATTCACTCTTCTAGAAACTCAAAAACTCAATTTCTCTGGACCCGATGTGTGTGGTCTGTAGTAGCAGGAGAAAGAGGAATGGGAGCGGTGGTGATTCACTACTATTAGTTCAACAATTTAAGTGGTAAAAAGAAAGCTCATTTCTATTATTTATTGAGACTATTTTAAATATTTACATTTTTCTTAAAACTTTTATATTTTGTGTAAGCTTTCAGGTTATTGCCACAAAATGGTTAATTTACTCGTATCTTTTTAATTGCAGATCTGTACTTAGCTCCCTTTTCTGATCTAGTATCAGTTACCAAGCCGCTGTACGACCCTACTACATGCTGCATCATTCACCCTACTCTCCCTAGATCTGGGTTTCAGGAGGCAGCACATCTGTGTTTCAGGAGAGAACACGTCGTGAATGGTGCTTCCTGGGGTTGGGCAGTGTCACAACCCTGTCTATATGTGACTTCCCTTTGTTTCTCCTGGTTGACCTTATCAAATGATTGTCAATTTCATTGACAACTGGTGCTTTTGCTGGTTTTTCTTTGATTATCTTTGATATCTGTTATGCTAATTTCTGATAATCTTTATCTTCTTCCTTCTGCCTTCTTAGGATTTATTCTGTTCTACATTCTTACCCCTAACTACTTAAAGTAGATTGTTAACTCATTAATTTTTTAGCCCTTTTTATCTTTTAATACACAGTTTTATGACTATGAGTTTCTTCCTAAACACACAGTTTTTATATGTGTGACATAGTTACTAATGCAGTAGTTTAAGCTTCCTTCCATTCTTCTTTTCTTCCTTCTATTACTATATTCAGTTCTAAGATTTTTTTCCTAATTTCCTTTAGAGGTCCTCCTTTCACCAACTAGTTATTTAGAAAAGTATTTCTTTTTTCAGATATTATGTTTCATTTCCAAATAGTTTCTAGTTAAACTCTTATAACTAAGTTCTAATGTAATTAAAGAGTATGTAATGTATATTGATAATTTTTTTAAACAAGGTTTATGGTCTTAAATGGCACAGCATTACAACTGTTCCATATACTCTGAAATAGAAGGTATAACTTACTTTTTAAATTTTTTATCTGTTGTTATCCTTTTGCATTTTAGGATGCTTCCACACCATGCATTTTTTAAAATTCAATTTGACATTTAAAAAGAAAATGTTTAGTCCATTTGCATTTACTGTGATTACAGACATTTTGGGGATTTATTTCTACCATCTTATTTTGTTGTCTATGGATCCCTTTTCTTGTTGTTTCTCTATATTTTATCTCTATTTTTTTTCATTTTTTTTTTTCAGGAAAATTTCCTCAACTTTACCTTTCAACTGTTCTCTTAAGCTTCACTTCTGCTATTATATAATTAAATTTTCAAAACTGTTTTTATGCAAATGCTCCATTTTTTTATTCTCTAAATGTGAACTGTTTCTTCTGTTACTGCCAATCATTTAATGATAGTTTTGTGGTGGTGGTGTTGAAGTTTTCTTCTCCTTGTATTATGTACTTCCTCCAAGCTTCTTTGATTTGTTTCAGTTTCTAACATGCTATAAACAATCCCCAAATGATCACAGTTTGCTGGTTGTATGTGAGTCACCACTAAAATAACAATGAAACAACTCTTCATGCACTGGTGTTTTTCAACTGGTAGATTTGACTTTGGGGCAATCTGGGAATTTTGTTAAGTATTTCCTACTGACATTATCTACACATCTTTCCTTTTGGCTGGTCAATTTCCCAGAGAGTAATCTCTAGCTTTTAGCTGTGAGCTTCCTCAAAGTCAAACAAAACAAGAAAACTAAAGATCTCTTTGATTTGAATACATTAATCTACTCTGAGCTGTTCTCAGATTTCTTCTGAGAATAAAGAAAGAAATAATCTTTTGGCTGTGAGAGGGGACGAAGGAGATACATATTCTGACTGCTTCTTATACAAACTTTCAACTTACTGATTGCAGTCTCAGCTGCTCTGCACTTTCAGAGGTACATAATATCCTTAATTCCTAAATCTGTGGGACTGGAGGGAATAGTGATGAAAGGGAGGACGTGGGGGAGGATGAATCAGCCTGTTTCTGGGCTACACCAACTGACACCTTGGGTTTATAATTTCCACTCTGCTAAACTAATAACTTAACCATGTATTTTCAAGCTTTCAAAATTTCACTGGTGCTGCGACTTGCTCATCTTGAATTCTCTTATTCCTTTCTATCATTTTAACAGGATTTTAGGAAGGAGAGCCATAAAAGCAAGGGTTTCAACCAATCATGTTTAAATACAACTCAGAAATATTTTCAAGATTTCTTTTCCATTATTTTTTTCTGACTGTATGCTGATACACTCTGAGAAATGTGAGAAAACAGAAAAACACATGAATCTCCAACCTTTTCTCCATCTGCTCTCTGCTGCCCTCTTCTGCTCTGAGCTATCATTTTCTATCCACAGTCCATATCTAGAACCAAACCACCTACTGCCTTCCTGGGATTTCTCAGCTGTTGATTAGTTTCTCATACCCATCAACCTCTTTTACACTTTTTGGCATATCCAAAGTTGGTCTGGGAGAAGGAGTCAGTGTTAATTTGCCTATCTTGTCAGAAAGGACTTCCTAAGAAACCAAGGTTTTCTACACGCCACAATCCTCATTCAATTCTCATGTGATATGTTATATTTTCCATTGTCAGAATGGCTTATCACTAGCCAGGTATGTTTGAGATTTTAATTTAACTATATCTTATTTTACCTTGGTTTTGCGTTTCCTTTATCCTTGTTCCTGTCTTTATTTACTGGTGTCAAATCATTGGGTCTGAATGTCTCCATATATTTTTCTGAACAAAACTATGAAGTGATGAGCTGAAAAAATACATTCACATTATTTTTAAAATATAAAAAATTATTTCACAGCTATTACTACTGATTCTCTAAACTATATATATATGTATGTATGTATATATATAGTTCCCAACTTTCCACTAGGCTTTATTAATTTAATACTCTCATTACCTTCCAGTGTTTCTTGTGTATACTATAATTTTCAGAGCCTTCACTATGCTAGCTATCTTTCTCAGGGCAGTCCATATTGTCTAACTTCCTCTCTATGTCAATTTTTTCCTTCTTACATTGATGTGTTTATATACAGACAATTCTAATTGACCTTAACTTCTATACTAAATATAGTAAGTTTTAAGATCATCTCCCCAAGAATAAATCATCAGAAAGAACTCAAGGAAGTCAACAGAACTGGAAGCCTAAGACACTGAACTCATTTCACCATTCACTAAGTACTAAGGCCACATTCATGTACTACCAGCATTCCTCAGATAGAACAGAATAGAACAAAAGGAACTGGGTTTTGAAATATGCAAGACAGAGAGTCTCCTTCTGATTACTGAGGGAAATTTAACAAGATACAGAAAGTCTCAAAATAAAGTAAATTTTGCATGGAAGTAAATTCTAACTAAACAATTTAAGCCAAGAATAATTTTCTTAGCTTTTAGCTGTGAGTTTTTTCAGTCATTTAAATACATCAAGAAATGTATGGAGGTTCGATGCACGAGACAGAGTGCTCAGGGCCAGTGCTCTGGGATGACCCTGAGGGATGGGATAGGGAGCGAGGTGGGAGGGGGATTCAGGATGGGGAACACATGTATACCCATGGCTAATTCATGTCAACGTATGGCAAAAAGCACTACAATATTGTTAAGTAATCAGTCTCCAATTAAAATAAATAAATTAATTAAAAAACTAAAAAGAGAGTTACCATATGACCCAGCCACTCCACTCCTGGGCATGTATCTGGAGAAAAACATGGTTCCAAAGGAAACATGCATCCCAATGTTCACTGAAGTACTATTCACAATAGCCAAGATATGGAAACAACTTAAATGCCCATCAACAGATGAATGGACAAAGATGTGGCGCATGTGTACAGTGGGATGCTGCTGCTAAGTCACTTCAGTCGTCCGACTCTGTGCGACCCCATGGACTGCAGCCTACCAGGCTCCTCCACCCATGGGATTTTCCAGGCAAGAGTACTGGAGTGGGGTGCCACTGCCTTCTCCGAATGGGATGCTACTCAGCCATAATAAAGAATGAACTAATTCCATTTACAGCAATATCGAGGGACTGGAAATTATCATACTAAGTACAACAAGTCAGAAAGAGAAATACAAATACAACTATCACTGTATGTGAAAACTAAAATATGACACAAATGAAGTTATTTGCAAACAGAAACAAACTCACAGACATGGAGAAGACCTGTAGTTACCAAGGTTGGGGAGAGTGGGAGAGGGGTGGACTGGAAGTTTGAGGTTAGGAGATGCAAACTATTATGTATAGAATAAAAAACATCCTACTGTATAACACAGGGGGCTATATTCAATATTCTGGGATAAACTATAATGCAAAGAATATAAAAAGGAATGTACAGATTTGTATAACTGAGTCACTTCACTGTATAGCAGAAATTAACAGAACACTGTATATCAACTATACTTCAATAAAAGTAAAATTTAAAAAAATATATGGTACTGACACAAAAACAGTAACTAATACAGTAACTAATATTAATTTCCAGTCCATCCATATTGCAGATCAATCGGACAGGATAGAGAGCCCAGATATGAAGTCACACATATATAGTCAATCTATGACAAAGGCTTCCCTAGTAGCTCAGCTGGTAAAGAATCTTCCTGCAATGCAGGAGACCCCGGTTCTATTCCTGAATCAGGCAGATCCCATGGAGAACAGATAGGTTACCCACTCCAGTATTCTTGGGCTTCCCTGGTGGCTCAGCTGGTAAAGAATCTGCCTGCAATGCAGGAGACCTGGGTTCAATCCCTGGGTTGGGAAGATCCCCTGGAGAAGGGAAAGGCTACCCACTCCAGTATTCTGGCCTGGAGAATTCCATGGACTGTATAATACATGGGGTTGCAAAAAGTCAACAAATTTATGACAAAGGAGACAAGAACCTACAATGGAGAAAAAGACAGTCTCTTCAATAAGTGGTACTGCATAAACTGGACAGCCACATGTAAAAGAATGAAATCAGAACATTTTTAACACCATATACAAAAATAAACTCAAAATGGATTAAAGACCAAAATGTTAAGACCAGATACTATAAAACTCCTAGAGGAAAATACAGGCAGAACACTCTTTGACATAAAACACAGCAGTATGTTTTTGGATCCTGTCCTAAAGCAAGGGAAATAAATGCAAAAGTAAACAAATGGGACCTAATTAAAACTTTAAAAGCTTTTGTGTAGTAAAGGAAATCACTGACAAAATGAAAGGACAGCCTACTGAATGGGAGAAAATATTTGCCAATGATATGACCGATAATGGGTTAATATCCAAAATACATAAACAGCTAATTCAACTCAATATAAAAAAATCTGGTTTAAAAATGGACAGAAGGTATGAATAAACTCTATTCCAAAGAAGACAACACAGATGGCCAACAGGCACATGAAAATACGCTCAACATCATTAATCAAACAGAGGAATGCAAATTCAAACCACACTGAGATATCACCTCAAACCTGTCACAATAGCTATCATAGAAAAGAACACAAATAACAAACATTGGCAAGGATAGAGAGAAAAGAGAACCCTCTGACACTGTTGGTAAGAAGTGTAAATTGGTGTAGACACTGTGGAAAACAATAGAGAGGTTTTTTAAAAAACTAAAAATAGAACCACCATCAGTTCAGTTCAGTTGCACAGTTGTGTCCAGCTCTTTGCTACCCCATGGACTGCAGCATGCCAGGCTTCCTGTCTACCACCAACTCCCAGAGCTTACTCAAACTCATGTCCACCCAGTTGGTGATGCCGCCCAACTATCTCATCCTCTGTCATCCTCCACCCCCCAAAAAAAACCTGTTGGAGTTAATAAACAAATTCAGTAAAGCTGTAGGAATCAAAATCAACATTCAAAAATCAATTGCATTTCTATATACTAACAATGAACTGCACAAAAAGGAAATTAAGAAATCAATCACACTTACCATAACACCAAAAAAGATAAATTCTGAAGAACAAATTTAACCAAGGAAATTAAAAGACCTGTACACTGAAAACTATAAGACACTGATGAAAGAAACTGAAGCAAAACACAAAATTATGGAAAGTTAGCTCATGCTCACATATTACAGTAACTAAGACTAAAATGCTCATACTTCCCAAAACAATCAAAAGATCCAATGCTATCCCTATCAAAATTCCAATAGCATTTTTCATAAAAATAGAAAAAAATGCTTTGCTTGGAACCACGAGAGACCCTCAATAATCAAAGCCATATTTGGAAAAAAGAATAAAGCTACAGGTATCACACTTTCTGACTTCAAGGTATATCACAAAAATGTCAGGAACCAGTCCAGAAATTCAAGCAGTACTGTGTCAGGAACCAGGGCAAAGGCCAATGTGTTTCTTATTATTTCACAATAGTCTATTGTTGGCTGGCTTTGAAGATGGAAAGATTAGTTCAGTTAGAATTAATAAACGAATTCAGTAAAGTTGTAGGTTACAAAATCAATAGGAATTTGGCCAAGATGGCACAGAAGGCAGACCCTGAGCTCACCTCCTCCTATGGGCACACAAAAATTACAAACAGAGCAATTACTGATAAAGACTGGAATCTAGCAGAAAATACCTTTATCTTTAGTTGTGACTAAAGATAAAAAAAAAGGAAGGGTACAGTTAAGCCTCAGACCCATAGTGAGCAACTCACAAATTACAAATACAGAGGAGTGAGGGGTCCGTGCCCCACATCAGCGTCCCTAGTCCAGGGGTCCTGCATCAGGAACATGAGCCCCCAGAACATACGGCTTTGAAAGTCAGCAGAATTTACTTTCAGGACACCCAGAGGGCTGAGGGAAACAGGAACTCCACTCTTAATGGGTGCACATAAAATCTCACATGATGTGAGACTCAGGGCAAAAGAAGTAAGTTGAAAGGAACCTGGGTCACACCTTATCTGATGATTCTGGAGAGCATTCCAGAGAAGCAGGAGGCAACTGGAGCTCACCCTGGGGACACAGACACTGGGAGCAGTCATTTTAGGAAACTTGTTCTATCATGAGGACAAGGACACTAACAAGCACCATTTTGGAACTTCTCTCTAGCATATTAGAACTCACCCCCACCCACCTACCTGTCACCGCCAGTACTGGGATGCCTCAGGCCAAGTAACTAGTCCAAGGGGTAACAAAGCCCCACCAACCAGTAGACTGGCTGCTCTAGGGGTGCTGAACCCACAGCTGCCCCAGGACAAGACCCTCTTCACCAGAGACCCTGGAACCCAGCTCCCACTCACCAGGAGACCAGCACCAGCCCCAGGACCTCCTGGGCCCTGTCCCCTCCCACTAGTGGGGACAGGGTGGAGTACTTGTGTACTCCCAGGGCCCTATAGCCAGACACTCCAGATTCCAGCACTGCCCACCAGAGGGCAGCCAGGCCCAAGGCCAGCCTATACACCAGTAAACCAGCACTAGCTCTGAGACCTCCGGGCCCTCAGCTCCACCTACAGTAGGCCAAAATACCAGCTCCAAACCCTGGACCCTGCAGCCATAGACCTCAAGCTCTGGCACTGCCCATCAGAGGCCAGCACTAGTCCTGAACCAGCCTCACGTGTCAGCTGGCTAGCATCCGCTCCAGGACCGCTGCAGTTTCACAGCCCGCCCTGGCAGGACCTAGACTACCCTGTCAGCAGGCTAACCCCAGCCCCAAGACACCCTGGATCCCTCAGCCAGCTGTGTCAGGAACGAGCCCCAACCACCAAGAAGTCAACACTAGCTCCGGGACACTTTGGTTCCTTCAGTCAGTGGCCCCAGGATTCAATCCCACCTCCTAGCAGGTTGACACCAGCTTCAAATCTGCCAGGACTCTATAGACAGCCACCTTGTGACCCCACCCAACCCCATCAATCAGTAGCCAGCAACCTCTACACAAGGCAGGGGCCCCACAAGTGTCAATTCACAACATAAGGACTCATGTTGCTCACATACGGCACACCCCTAAACAATGCTCATGGATAGGATACATAGGACATGCCTATAAAGGGCCACTTTTCCAAAGTCAGGAAATGCAACAAACCTACAAAACACATGGAAATAAGAACAACAAGTTAGGCAAAATGAGAAAACAGAGAAACATGTTCCAAACAAAGGAACAAGATAAAACCCCAGAAGAATTAAATGACGTGGAGACAGACAATCTACTTCAGAAAGAGTTCAGGGTAGTGATCGTAAAGATGAACAAAGAACTCAGGAGGATTTGGGATGAACAGTGTGAGAAGTTCTTAACAAAGAGTTTAAAATATAGAAGGACCAGAGATGAATAATATAGTGCTGAAATGCAAAATACACTAGAAGGAATGATCAGCAGACTAAATGATACAGAGGAACAGATCATGAGCTGGAAGACAGGTAGTGGAAGCAACTGAAAAGGAACAGAAAACAAAAGAAAGGAAAGATGACAATTTAAGAGACCTCTAGGCTTCCCTGGTAGATCAGCTGGTAAAGAATCCGCCTGCAGTGCGGGAGACCTGGATTAAATCCCTAGGCTGGGAAGATCCCCTGGAGAAGGAAACAGCTACTCACTCCAGTATTCTGGCTGGGAGAATTCCATGGACAGAGGAGACTGGCAGGCTACAGTCCACGGGGTCTCAAAGAGTTGGACACAACTGAGCTACTTTCACTTTCACTGGGACATCAAACATACTAACATTCACATTATAGAGATCCCAGAAGCAGAAGAGAGAGAGAAGACATTGTAGCTGAAAACTTTCTTAGCTTCAGAAAGGGCTTCCAGGTCCAGGAAGCACAGAGAGTCCCAAACAGGATCAACACAGAGAGGACCAATCAAGACACATGTAATTAAAATAGTAAAAATTAAAGAGACTATTAAAAGCAGCAAGAGAAAAGCAACAAGTTATGTACAAGGCTATAAGGCTCATAGCTAACTTTCAGCAGAAACTCTGCAGGCCAGAAGAGAGTGGCATGATACATCTAAAGTGATAAAAGGGGGGAAATAGTAATAATCTATTCAGTAGGCTTTCATTCAGAGTTGATGGAAAGATTATGAGTTTTACATGCAAGCAAAAGCTAAAAGAGGTCATCACTACCAAACTAGCTGTACAAGAAATGTTAAAGGGATTTCTCTAAGTGAAAAAGAATAGACCACAACTAAAAACATGAAAATGACAACAACAACAACAAAAAAGACATGTCAAATCAGTGGGAAAAACTGATCTAGAATAAACATGGGAATAAAATGAAACTGAACATTTTCTCATTCACACCAAATACACAAACAAAATAAAATTTTAACTCCAGTGTAATTAAGTACTTAAATATCAAAATTAAAACTTTAAAATATATTTAATATTTCTCTGATGGGGGAAAGGAAAGATTTTTAAACAAGAGTGTATATAAAAGTTTATAAACTTAACTGTATTAAAATAAAGAACTTTTGATAAATCTCACTTTTAATAAAGTAAAGACAAGCTGTATACTGTGAAATGATAGCTGCAAAATATATGTGGTACACAGTCTCCAAAGACAACCCCAATTCCTACCCACATGTCTATTTATCACAAAGTGGAGTCTATTTCTCCTTCTCTTGAAGCAGAGCTTATCTTAGTGATTTCTTCTGACCAACAGAGACCTGTTAAAGTAACTTTATGCCCGTTCCAGGCCTAGCCCTTAAGAGTTCTGCCAGCTTCCCCTCTCCCTCTTGAAACGAAGAACTGTGGGAGAAATCCCACTACCCTGCTGAGACTACGCATGTTCCAAGTCATCAGCCACACAGAAAAGTTCTGAACCACCAGACATGAGTGAAGATCTTTTGAACCTTCCAGCCCCACCCAGCCATCAAATAAATATAGTCAGATGAGTGACCCAGGGCCATATGAAGCTACAAAAACACCCCTCTGAGCCTAGAGCCTAGAGAAATAATAAATCATTCTTGATTTAACCCAGTGAATTTTAGAGTGATTTGTTAAACAGCAATAAACAACTGAAGTGACATCTAACATATATATCACAAAAAAATTAGTCTCAAGAACAAAAAAAAGAACTACACTAAAAAAAATCAAACGACTAAAACAATTACACAGGCAAATGATATGTACAGGCATTTCACAGAAAAAGAAATAAACATAAAAAGTTAGGTTCAATGTCATTAGTAATCAAGATCATGCAAATTAAGATCATAAGTCAACATTTCTGTAATTCAACTGGCAAAAGAAGTTTGACAACATCAGGCAGAGAGGATGGACATTAGTAATATCTCTTAGATTGCTGGTAGGAGTATATAACCACTCCAGAAAAGTTTGGCATCTTTAAAAACTGAACATTACCCTACATCTCAGCGATTACATCCTAATATACCTACAATGGGCTGGCTCCCCAAGGGGCGCCAGTGGTAAACAACCTGCCTGCCAATGCAGGAGACATAAGAGATGGGTTCGATCCTTGGGTTGGGACAATTCCCTGAAAGACAGCATGGCAACCCCCTCAAGTATTCTTGCCTGGAGAATCCCATGGACAGAGGAGCCTGGAGGACTATACTCCACAGGGTCACAAGGAGCAGAACATAACTGAAGCGACTTTAGCACACACGCACATACCTACAATGGACACAAGTCTGAGCAAAATTCAGGAGATAGGGAAGGAAAAGTAAGCCTAGCATGCTGCAGTCCATGGGGTTGCAAAGAGTCAAACATGATGAAGTGCTTGGCATGCACACATACCTACATACACACACACACATTTTTTTTCACATGTGCAATAGAGGACATGTACAAATTCTTCCACAGTAGCCTTGAGAATAATATCTAAAAGCTGGAAACAACACTAAAAGCCCATCACTAAGAGAATAAACAAATTATGATCTAATAACACAATGAAATTATCAACACTACAGTAAAAATAAAACAATTAACCTTGGTAAAATATCATTGGTAAGAGGAATTATTAGAAAACTCACTCAGAATATTATTCTTTTTTGTAAACTTCAAAAACAGTTAAGCTAAGAAATATACTATAGACATACACATGTGATTTTGAAAGCTTTTAATTCTTCAAGAAATATGAAAAGAACTAAATCAGGGATGATGGAGACCTGAGGACATAGTCACTGCCCTTGCTGAACTCTTGCTGAACACTCTAAAATAAAACTGCTGAACAGTTGCTGAGTTGCTGAAATATGCTAAGAACTGGACTAAAGAAAATATACCTTTCCCTAGTAACATATGAGATGTACTTGATAAGCCGATTGCATATATGTAACAAATGTTCCTCCAATTCATACTGTTGATAAACAATTCATTTAAACCTGCAAGAACTTCCCATTCCCACCTCCATAAAAACTCTGCCCATTTTCCTCCAGTGGGACACTGTTCTGGCTTCCTCCCAAACTGTGGTTCCCCTAGCTGCAATTCTAAGACCCCCATTAATAAATTTTTGGCCTCTTTATAGTTTGTGGTCCTTCCAGTTGACAATAATAAACACAAAATTCTTGAGGAGTTATAGAAGGCAGAGAGATAAAAGAAGGGAAAGATTTGAAGATAAATGTTGCTAGTAACCTATTTATTGTCTTATGCGGTGAATTTGCAGGTGTCTATTTTATCACTTGAACATACAATTTATTAGTTTTTAAAGACCCATGCAATGATCAATGATGACAGGATGCCATCAATACAGTACAATACAGTACAATCTGGTGCATATGAAAATCCTACCCACTCTGTTAAAAAAAAAAAAAGAGGCCAAAAGTGTATCATTTATTGGTTTGTTAGAAAAGTTACCAGCAGACAATAGGTTAATGTCTTAAAAATGCTGAAACAAAAACAATTGCCCATCAAGAAGTTTATATTGTTGAATATGTAAAAAGACTGAGATTATCACCTACAGACCCTCACTTAACAGAATAATGAAGGATGTACTTCAGCACAAAGAAAAGTGACATACAGATGAGACGTATACAAGGTGGCAGAATGAATAGCCTCCCCAAAGATGTCCACATCCTAACCACCCAGAACCCATGAATAAGTTACCTTACGTGGTAAAAGGGACTTTGCAGATGTAATTAAACTAAAATCTCAAAATGGGGAGATTATTCTGGATTATCCAGTGGGTTCAACATAATCACAAGGAACCACACAAGAGGGAGACAGGAAGATCAAAGGCAGAGAAAGATGTGAGAATGGAAGCCGAGTTCAGAGAAGAGAAGATACAATGCTGCAGGCTTTAAAGGTAAGAGAAGGGTCCACAAGCCAAGGAATGTAGGCAACCTCTGAAGGGCAGAACAGCTAAGGAAACAGATTTCTCCCTGAGAGCCTCCAGAAAGGAATGCTGAACACATTTTACACATTTTATACACTTTACACATTTTAGACTTCTGACCTCCAGAACTGTAAAATAATACATTTGTGTTGCTCTGAGCCACTAAATTTGTGGTAATTCCAATTATCAAAGGGAGACAAAGACATAGTTACATATATTCAGTTATTAAATCCTCACAAAGCCTGAGTTAGGCACTAGTCTTAAACCCACTTAACATACACTCACTTGACATAAAGAAATCAAAGAACAAAATAAGTGGTGGACCTGGATACAAATCCAGGATCCACAGCTTTAACCATCATAAAAGTGGTCTTTTAAATGAAAGAACATTGTATCAGAAAAGATTACTGAAAAAAACATTTAAAAATATGTATTATGTCAGTAAATATAATGAAAGATTATGTTTTAAAAGTTAAAATACTGAAACAATAACAGAGTTGCGTAGGAAGAAGTTCAATGAGCATTGTACCTTAAGATTCTTGTTATTAAAAAAACACAACAGATTATTCTTATTGTCAACAGAAACAAATGTTAAAAAGTGACTGTCAGGAAAAATTTATGGACAAATATGTACTAAGGTAACACACTAAAATAATATAAACATAATCTATGGAGCCTAAACAGAGCTGGAAAAATAAATAACACATAGAATGACTGACAGACAGGAGGAGTATAGATGATTCAGAAAATTTCAGCAGAAGACAGCGAAGAATGATATACAAAAAACACAAAACAGAAGTAAATCTGGCCCTGTTTCTTTAGTAATCACAATAAAAGTGGATTCATTCCATTTATTCAAAGACAGATTGGACAAGCAAACTAGACAATGTAGCTATAAATGTTGCTTATAAAACACATCCATAAAGCAAAAGCATATCAAAAAGTTCAAAATAAAGAAATAGATGCTGGTGAGAAAGGAAAATGATGCAGTTGCTATGGAAAACCGTCATGGTACTTCAAGAAATTAAACACAGAATTACCATATGATCCAACAATTCCACTTCTAGGTAAATACCAAAATAATCAAAGGCAGTGATTCAAAAGATATTTGCACACCAATGTTCAGAGCAGCATTATTCATAAAAGCCAAACAACCCAAATGCCCATTAACAGATGAATGGCTAAAGAAAGTAGGTATATACATACAATGGAATTATTGTCTTAAAAAATGACACAGACCACAGAATATCAAAAATGGTATCCTGACACAGACCACAATACTTCTAGGATGAATCTAGAAGCCATCATGCTAAGTAAATAATCCAAACACAAAGGACAAAACTTCTACAATTCCACTTGAATGAGGTTTCTAAAATAGTCAAATTCATGGAGACAGAGTAGTATACTCGCTATCAGGAGATAGAAGCAGTAATGAAGAGTTAGTTTTAAATAAGTACAGAATTTCAGTTGTGGATGATGAAAGTTGGGAAGATGGATTGTAGTAATAGTCACACAACAATTTAATGCCACTGAAATATACATTTAGACATATCATGTCATGCATATTTTACCACAATAAAGAAACAAAGAAACAGAAAATACTATACCATGCCGATGGTAATCAAAACAACACTGACTTAACAACATTCTATCAGACAAAACAGAAT
Organism: Oryx dammah; assembly: GCF_014754425.2. NCBI lineage: Eukaryota > Metazoa > Chordata > Mammalia > Artiodactyla > Bovidae > Oryx > Oryx dammah. The sequence continues at coordinate 52,396,586 of NW_024070205.1, forward strand.
TTAAAGTAAAAGCATTAATAAGGAGAAATTGAGACTCAACAAGAGACAATCCTTCAAAGAGCTATAATACTTATAACTTTTACGTACCTAAGATTGCCTCAAAATATACAAAGCAAAGCCTGACAGAATTACAGGAAACTTGACATTTCACAAAAACATGGTGAGATATTTCAACCTATCTCAATGATCTATAGATCAAGTGAGCAAAAAAAGTAGTACGTATACACAAGATTTGACCCTCCCAATGAACAGTCTTGGGCTACAGTCCATAGGGTCCCAAAAGAGTCAGACATGACTTAGCAACTAAACAAAAACAATATAAATAGAGGGAACCCTGTACCTAATAAAGAATTTACTTTCCTTTCAAATCACATAAAATACTTATAAAAATTGATGATATGCTAGGTAACCAAAGACTTAATACACTTCAAAGATATAATATTATGTAGGCTATATTTTCTAACATAAAGCAAATAAATAAGTCAAAATAAAAACATATTTTTAAAAAAACTGCCTAGTTTGAAGACTTGAAATAGCACTCCTAAATAAACCAATAGATTAAAAAGAAAATTAAAATGGAAATTACTCTCTAGTTAGAACCATTCAGAAAATAAAATATCACATATTCAAGGTTCGTGGATGCAGTTTTAGCAGCTCTTAGAATTAAGAATAAGAAGGGTATTAAATTAATTTAGTATTTTAAAGATTGCAAGTAAATAAAGGATTCAATAAAGAAGCTAGAAACTGAACAAGCTTAAAGGCAGGGAAATCAGTATAACAGAAAACAATCAGGATCAATAAAATTAAAAGTTGATGAAGGAAAAATAGAAAAGTACACAAAAGGCTCTCATTTACCCCCCAAAAGTAACAGACAGGAGGCTGAAAGTGTTTCACAGGTGGGGTTTATCAAACAAGCAAGGAACAGAAAATCCTTATGATATACAAACTTCACAAGTTAAGAAGGAAAGTCATTGAACTCATTTCTTGAAACTTAAGGAGCAATGATTCCCAAACCAGACAAGAACTGTATACTGCACCAAAAATCTACATAGACAATAACACTTATGAATATAAGTGCAAATATCTTAAATAAAATATTAACAAATCAAATCCAACAATGCCTGCCTATGTATACATATGATACATGCACATGTACTGATACATATCTTAGCTGAGTTCATCCCATGAATGCAAGTACATCTATGAATGTTATTAATGTAATGAAATATATTAATTCTTTGAAGAGTCTATTTACCCACATAAAATCACACACATATTCATCTATATTTGTGTCACGTGTACACACATATGTGTAAGTATAAATTACGCAATAAATGGTGGCAAATTTTTTAAGAGTTCATTACTCACTTATCGGGGATATAAACACCAAGCTCGCATTGAGGTAGGAATAGAAGGGAGCTCACTCAGCCTGATACACAGAAACCAACAAGCCCTGCGCCGGGAAGACAAGCTCCCCGAGGGCAGGGACAGTTGTCTGACTGGCGCCTGGCGCAGGGCAGTGCACAATGACTGCGCAATGACGTTGAGGCCTTCCGTTTTCAGGCAGCCCCGCAAACCAACGGTCACCGGCCCCCCAAGGTCCCTCGTCCCAGCCGTTATGGAACACTGTCCCCGAGGCCCCGAGGCCCCTACCTGCTGCTCTGTGGCCCAGTGGCCGCCTGGGCCCATTCTAGGGCTGAATGGTGCAGGTTCGGCCCGCACACGCTGGAAAGGAAAGCACCAGGCGAGGATGCCCTTGAAGAACCAAGGAGGACCGCCTGGAGACCCACCTGCAAACCCCACGGCGCCATGGCTAGCGGTTTCAGCGGCGCGGTCTCAAGGCCCGCGCAATGGATGTTAGGGGCATGGGGCAGGATCAGGGCCGACACTGGACCGGCCAATGAAGTGACCAGCTCCTTCTAGGTTCCCACGCCAGCGATGTCACAGCCGCAAAGGGCATCACGACACTGACCGTGCAGAAGAGGATGGAGGCAGAAATGGGCACTAAAAGCAGATCTGATATTTTGCCCAGTCTAACATATCGACCACTTGCACAAGAAAAACGGAGACATTGCAGAATGGGCCTCTCTGGGACTTTTGAAAGGAATGGCTTTTTAATATTTTCAAAACATTTATGTTGTGAACATAATAATGTTTAATATGTTTATTAAATACTGTTTATTGAATTAATACACTTTGTTTATTAAATTAATAAGTAAGTTCATGTGGGCATAAACTTACCATTTAAAAGCCTCAGTTATTTATATATGGTAATATAATATGAGTGCAAGAGTGGGTGGACTGAAAATAGATTCCCAAACTGAGAGCTGTGAGTTCTGTTTTGTTGGAGTGGGGGTGCTTATGAGGACTATACTCCAGGACAAATCCTCTCAGATGGCTCTGAGGGACTGCTTGCCAGAGCTGGGAATCTGGCAGAGGTTAGTATATATGTGATTTTGATAAAGGGGGATACATGCAGTCAAGCATATATTTTGGCAGAGGCTTGCTGCTAGTGCAGAGAAGGTTGCTGATAGTCATAAGGAGCAAATGTCTCTGTTAATGATTTTAGTGCTCTTCTAGATGTGAGAAGATATAAAAAAATTAGGCTCATGAAGTCTTCTGAAAAGATCTAACTACCTGAAGGCCTGTTCTACCAAATTTCCCTAGAGCACAGTTCAGTTCAGTTCAGTCGCTCAGTCGTGTTCGACTCTTTGCGACCCCATGAATCGCAGCACGCCAGGCCGCCCTGTCCATCACCATCTCCCCGAGTTCACTCAGACTCACGTCCATCGAGTCCGTGATGCCATTCAGCCATCTCATCCTGGGTCGTCCCCTTCTCCTCCTGCCCCCAATCCCTCCCAGCATCAGAGTCTTTTCCAATGAGTCAACTCCTCGCATGAGGTGTCCAAAGTACTGGAGCTCATTCCTGCTCTCTGTCTGGAACTCCTTTCAGGGTGTGCTGAAGGTCAGCGACTGCAGTGGCTTAGGGACTTCATTCTTGTAGAACTGGGTGGTGAGCTACGTTGTTCAGTTGGCAAGCTAAAGGAATCCTAAGAAATAGTTGAATTGTGTGTTTATGTGTCTATGTAAAAATGCCTCATTTCTTTTTAAAGGTCTTCTAAAAAATTTAGTAGGTGAATATCTTATATGTGACTCAACAACTATTTACTGAGCACTTACCCTGTACCACACAGAATGCATGGGTCCCTTCTTTATATTTCTTGGTAGGGGCCACAGAAGAAAAGCAATACAGAGTTTTGCTACATTCTACTATAGCTAAAACTGTGTTTAAGAATAAACTTCCCACTATTCATTTCACTTAAGCTTGAATATGTTGTCATTCAGCTCATCACAATAAAATTTGAGGATGAATTTGAGTCTGAGAAGCTGCTAAGAATTTGAATGTTGAGGGTGAGGAAAGATATTTTAAAAGGGAAAATCATTTTGGAAATAATGTTACCTTATGTGCCAATAATCATTTCTATTTGATAAACTTAGCCAAAACATTAGAGTCATAACTCAGTAAAATATCAGTCAATAAATTGTCTAAAACAGAACAAGATAAACAAAAAAACTATGAAGCCATCTTCTTCCCTTGTCTTCTCTGTCTCAACAAATAGCAGCTCTACTGTAGCGTCTCCCTTGACACTTACTTCTCCCTTACTCTCTGCTGCTAAGTCACTTAATTCATGTCTGACTCTGTGCGACCCCATAGATGGCAGCCCACCAGGTTCCCCCATCCCTGGGATTCTCCAGGCAAGAACACTGGAGTGGGTTGTCATTTTCTTCTCCAGTGTATGAAAGTGAAAAGTGAAAGTGAAGTCACTCAGTCATGTCCGACTCTGAGCGACCCCATGGACTGCAGCCTACCAGGCTCTTCCATCCATGGGATTTTCCAGGCAAGAGTACTGGAGTGGGGTGCCATTGCCTTCTCCCCCTTACTCTCTACCCCAATTCAATTTATTATCTATCAAGTTCTGTGGATTCTACCCACGAACTGTATTTTGTCTATCACTTTGTTCCACCTCTACTGTTTTGGTGGTAGGCCAAGAAATGGTCTTCAAACCAGTACCTGCAGAGGAAATACTGACTTTCAGGAGCGTGAGGGTACCGTTGATTTTAAAGGAATCCGTTTATATAGCCAGATCTTTATATGTAGCCTTTGTTAATTGTCATAAAGATTTGCCTTTCCTAGCCTTTCTTTCAAAATCTTCCTTCATACACTTTATAAGAAAAGACCAGCCCTCCTCTACCTGGAATTTCACTGTGGTGCTTTCCAGGTGTAAGAAACTCAAGGATACCACAGAGCCAATGCGGGGGAAAAAAAAAAAAAATTTAAAGGAAGGAGCACTTCTTTCAATGGTCAATTGAAAAGCATCTATAATGGCCAGGAGTCCAGGTGAATAGTTTCTCCAAGCCTGCAGGGCCCAGTAGCGGGGAGAGGTGTGTACACCGTGTACCTGATGTGGACTGTGTGCTTGGTGGGCTGTGTGCTGGACATGGATTCCCCGGGGAGCCTGGACCCGCCAGGCCCATGTCTCAGCCTGGGCCCACAAGCCTACAGTCCCCATACCCCAAACCTGACCTCAACCCCCAGGCTCCTGCAGTACCCAGACTTCACCAGCTACTCAGATGCACCCTTCTCTGCACCAAAAGCCAAATGAGCCCCCACTGCCAGTCCATCCCTCTGGCTTTCAGGCCTCCTCTGAGCTTTTAGAGGCTTCCCTGGTGGCTCAGAAGGTAAAGAATATGCCTCCAACATGGGAGACCAGGGTTTGATTCCTGGGTCAGAAAGATTCCCCTGGAGAAGGGAAAGGCAACCCCACTCCAGTATTCTTGCCTAGAGAATCCCATGGACAAAGGACCCTGGCAGGCTATAGTCCATGGGGCCGCCAAGAGTCGAACATGACTGAGCGACCAACACACACGTGGAGCTTTAGCACATGGCACCCACGTCCCTGGGGGCATGGCCCTGGTCTCCTGGTGCAGTCCCTCTGCAACCCAGGCATACAGTCCTCACCCGGAAGGCAAAGCCAGATTTCCTGTGAGTGGGTGTGGTATAGCGTGGCAGCTGAAGGTGGCAGTGGCAGGGGTAAGACCGGGACCAAAGATGAAAACTATGTAGTCTACAACAAACTGGCTTCCCTGATGGCTCATATTAAAGGGTCCACCTGCCAATGCAAGAGACAAGGGTTTGATCCCTGGGTCTGGAAGATCGCCTGGAGAAGGAAATGGCAACCAATTCCAGGATTCTTGCCTGAGAAATCCCATGGACAGAGGAGCCTGACGGGCTACAGTCCATGAGATTGCGAAAGAGTTAGACTCGACTTAGGGACTATAACAACAAAACGGCCACACTGATCACCAGTGCCTGGAGCTGGAGAAGGCATTCCTATACAGTCATTACATCGCCATCCAGGGGAAATCAGAGCTGGCTGCTAACGGGGGCTCACTGAAAGTCACGTGCAGATCTGGTTCCCAAATCGGCAGGCAAGGGAGCACAAAGTGAACCAGAAGTGACAGCAGCAGCACCACCCCCCACAGCCATGATGTGACCCCCCACTCCAGCTGTGCCACCGTTTGAGGACCTGGGCCCCAGCTCCGCCAGCCTCCTGGGTGCCCCCTTCCCTTCGCCTGTCAGGGAGGAGTATGCTATAGCTCCCTGACCAACCTTGTGAGATAGGGGCCCTGGGGACTGGGAATGGGGCTCCAGTGGGGGCCCAGGAGGCCTGGTGTGAGTCCCAGTCCTGCCACCCCCCCTCTGAGTAACCTTGGACAGATCACCCACCTCACCGCTGTATCCCCTGGGCCCATCTCTGGAGAAGTCTTAACCCCCAGGTGGTGAGGGGACCACCCACTCCTCCTCCACAGACTCAAAGGTGGGAGGCCCCTGTAGGGACTAGACCCCTAGAGAAAGGAAGTGGAACCCAGAGAAGATGGAAAGCTTGCAGACTGTGACCTGAGGAGGTGGCAAAGTGTCAGTTCACACCTGCTTTTTCCTGCAGCCTCACCTCTACTGGCCCCTATCCTAACATGCCCTGAATCCTCTCCAGACTGGACACACAGCACAAAGCCTGCAGGATGGGCCTGAGCAAGAGGCTCTAATAAGCATCCCATGGACTTAGCAGAGTCTACCCTGGCAAGTTTCTACCTCCCCACCAGGCTGTCTCTCAGAGCCCCGGCCTCAGGGAGCCCCCAGAAGACTTTCTGTGGACCAAGCAGACCTCACAGCTGGGCAAGTGTTGTACAGAGAATAGAAGCTCTTGGATATAACTTCAAGAATATTTTTTTTTCTCTTTTTCAACAATATTTTTTAAATATCTATCAACATGTTCATATTTTCATCTTACTTTATTTCTGTGAACAATGAAGAGTGTCGTGCTAGAAATGGCAACTATAGAGATGTCCTGGAATCAGATTATTGAGCAATGTGGACATCGAATTGATGAGCACTTTCCTCTTCCACACCCTAACCAGTGTCCAAGAATTCTTTAGTCTTAATGGAAAACTGAATAAATGCAAAACAAAAAGATTCAGTAAAAAATATTGATTACTAAATAAGGCTTTTTATCCTGTTTTAATATTTTTAAGCAATATTTTTCAGCTATTCATAATACTCCTTCTCATCAGATTTTGTTCTTTCCCTGGTGGCTCAGATGGTAAAGAATCTGCCTGCAATGCAGGAGATCCAGGTTCAATCCCTGGGTTGGGAAAATCCCCTGGGAAGGGAACGGCAACCCTCTCCAGTATTCTTGCCTGGAGAATTCCATGGACAAGAGGAGCCTGGCGGGCTACAATCCATGGGGTCACAAAGAGTTGGACATAACTGAGTGACTAACACCAGATTTTATTAGCTGGAAATAAAAGCACTGTCAAAGAGTGAAGCAGTACTGTTTAGTGTAGTGACACTAATTTTTTTTTCTTTTTTAAATCTTTATTTTTAATTGGAAGACAATTGCTTAAAAATATTGTGTTGGTTTCTACCATATGTCAACATGAATCAGCCATAGGTATATGTATATTCCCTCCCTCTTGAACTTCTCTCCCACCTCCCATCCCATCCCACCCCTCTAGCTTATCACCGAGCACTGAATTTGAGCTCCCTGCATTATATAGCAAATTTCCACTGACTGTCTAATTTTACATATGGTAATATATATGTTTCCCTGCTGCTCTCTCCATTTGCCCCACCCTCTCCTTCCCCCACTGTGTCCATAAGTCTGTTCTCTATGTCTGTGTCTCCATTACTGCCATGCAAGTAGGTTCATCAGTACCATCTCTCTAGATTCCATATCTTGTGCATTGTGTGCTTAGTCATTCAGTCGTGTCTGACTCTTTGTGACCCCGTGGACTGTAGACCTCCAGACTCCTCTATCCATGGGGATTCTCCAGGCAAGAATACTGGAGTCAGTTGCCATGTCCTCCTCTAGGGGATCTTCCCAAAACAGGGATTGAACCCAGGTTTCCTGCATTGCAGGTGGATTCTTTAACCATCTGAGCCAACAGGGAAGCCCAAATTTATGTGATAATATACAGATATTCTCTTTCTGACTTACTTCAGTCTGTATAATAGGCTCTAGGTTCATCCACCTTATTAGAACTGAGTCAAACACTTTCCTTTCTATGGCTGAGTAATATTCCATTGTGTGTATGTACCACAACTTCTTTATCCATTCATCTGTCAATGGGCATCTAGGTTGCTTCCGTGTCCTAGCTGTTGTAAATAGTGCTGCAATGAACACTGGGGGTACATGTGTATTTTTCAATTTTGGTTTCCTCAGGGTACATACCCAGTAATGGGATTGTTGGATCATATGGTAGTTTTATTCCGTTTTTAAAGGAATCTCCCTACTGTTCACAGTGACTATATCAGTTTGCATTCCCATCAACAGGGAAGAGGGTTCCCTTGTCTCCACATCCTCTCCAGCATTTATTGTTTGTAGGTTTTTTGATGATGGTCATTCTGACTGGTGTGAGGTGATACCTCATTATAGTTTTGATTTACATTTCTCTAATAATGAGCAATGTTGTGCTAGCATCTTTTCATATGTTTATTAGCCACCTGTATGTCTTCTTTGGAGAAATGTCTGGTTAGGACTCCTGCTCACTTTTTGATTGAGTTTTTTGTTATTGAGCTAAATGACCTGCTTGTACATTTTGGAGATTAATTATTTGTCAGTTGTTTCATTCACTATTATTTTCTCCCATTCTGAACGTTGTCTTTTCACCATGTTTATATTTTCCTTCACTGTGCAAAGGCTTTTAAGTTTAATTAGGTCCCATCTGTTTGTTTTTGTTTTTATTTCCATTACTTTAGGAGGTGGGTTATAGAGGATCTTACTGTGATTTATGTCGAAGAGTGTTCTAATTCTTTTAATATAATTAGAATATTTTATAGAGCATCAGATTCTTTGAAACACACTGGGTGAAACCAGGGGACTGAAAGGTAAAGTGATTTATTTTAAATTCATTCTGCTATATATTTGCTATATACATATACACTCTGCTATGCAGTAAGTTAAAACATATAATTTGATTATATCATGAACTATATATTCCGATTACATTCAATCATCATCTTACTTTGTTTCATGATGTATGTAATATTTGCTATCTGCTATAAAGATTTACTTCCTAGATGCTGGGCCAAATAGATTTTTTAGCTTCATATGCTGTTTTCTCTCATTAAATACAGGGATATTTTGATTATGATATATATGACATTAACAGAGTTATTTTTGAAGTAGTGTCTATGATTTTTTACTTTATAGCAAAAGCTGATAACCAGTTTTCAATACTAAGGAAATATCATGCTTTTAATTACTTTTCATTATTACTCTTCCTTCATTATTTTTTAATATGTGTGCATGCGTGCTAAGTCATTTCAGTTGTGTCCAACTCTACAACCCAATGGACTGTAGCCCACCAGGCTCCTCGGTCCATGGGATTCTCCGGTAAGAATACTAGAATGAGTGCCATACCTTCCTCTAGGAGATCTTCCCAACCTAAAGACTGAAGCCACATCCCTTACATCTCCTGCACTGGCAGGCAGGTTCTTTACCACTAGCTCCATCTGGGAAGCCCATATTTTAATATATAGTTATATTTTAACTACATATTACATTGCATTATTACAATTTAAATGATGAGAAATGTATATAGGTTTATTCTTATTTGTTTAATCTATTAAAATGAATAAATTATATCTACATTATTTAATTGTGATTTGACTGGTTTTATTAATCTATTTAAAATGCATTCATCTTTCCAGAGCTTTCTGTAATAGCTTTTGAAATGTTTATTAATGAATTTATTTGAACTGAAAAATTAAGTCAAATTTTATGATCAGAAGTCACAATTTAGCTAATTGATTTGGCAGTGCTAGTTATGCACCTGGCAGAATTTTCATTGGGATTCAATGAGCTAAATCCACAGATTCATAGTTTGACAAAAAAAAATTATTGAAAGACATGAAAACAGCAGGGGCTGTAGGCTTATGGGCCCAGGCTGAGACTGGTGGGCCCAGAGGGGCCAGTGTACCTGGGGGAATCCTTATCCAGCACACCCCTGTACATGGTGTCCATGGCCTGCTACCCTGCACATGCTGAGCTCTGGAGCCCTTGAGCAACTGCTCACCTGAACTTCCAGCCCTTATTGATGCTTTAATTAATCATTGAAAGAAGTGTTCTTTCAAACCAGTACCTCCAGAGGAAGCACAGACTTTCAGAAGTGTGAGGGTGGTGATGGTTTTAAAGGAATCCATTTACAGATTCAGAGCTTTACGTATGCATGGGTGCATGCTAAGTCGCTCCAGTTGCGTCCGACTCTGTGTGACCCTATGGACTGTAGCCTGCCAGTCTCCTCTGTCCATAGGATTCTCCAGGCAAGAATACTGGAGTAAGCTGCCATGCCCTCCTCCAGGGGATCTTCCCCAGGGGTCGAACCCCATATCTCTCAAATTTCTTGCATTGACAGGTGGGTTCCTTACCACTAGCACCACTTGAATATGCATGCATGCATGCTAAGTCACTTCAGTTGTGTCCAACTCTGTGCAACCCTAGGGCAGCAGCCCACCAGGCTCCTCTGTCCACGGGATTCTCTAGGCAAGAATACTGGAGTGGGTTGCCATTTCCTTCTCCAAGTTTTATATATACCCTTTGCTAATTGTTCTCAAGACAAGAGCATTGAAGTGGTTTGCCATTCCCTTCTCCAGTGGACCATGTTTTGTCAACTGGCCTGCCTCTTGAGAAATCTGTATGCAGGTCAGGAAGCAACAGTTAGAACCGGACATGGAACAACAGACTGGTTCCAAATAGGGAAAGGAGTACGTCAAGGCTGTATATTGTCACCTGCTTATTTAACTTCTATGCAGAGTACATCATGAGAAACGCTGAGCTAGAGGAAGCACAAGCTGGAATCAAGATTGCTGGGAGAAATATCAATAACCTCAGATATGCAGATGACACCACCCTTATGGCAGAAAGTGAAGAACTAAAGAGCCTCTTGATGAAAGTGAAAGAGGAGAGTGAAAAAGTTGGCTTAAAGCTCAACATTCAGAAAACTAAGACCATGGCATATGGTCCCATCACTTCATAGCAAATAGATGAGGAAACAGTTGAAACAGTGACAGACTTTATATTTTGGGGTTCCAAAATCACTGTAGATGGTGATTGCAGCCATGAAATTAAAAGACGCTTGCTCCTTGGAAGGAAAGTTATGACCAACCTAGACAGCATATTAAAAAGCAGAGACATTATGTTGCCAACAAAGGTCCCTCTAGTCAAGGCTATGACTTTTCCAGTAGTCATGTGAGAGTTGGACTATAAAGAAAGCTGAGCACTGAAGAATTGATGCTTTTGAACTGTGGTGTTGGAGAAGACTCTTGAGAGTCCCTTGGACTGCAAGGAGATCCAACCAGTCCATCCTAAAGGAAATCAGTCCTGAATGTTCATTGGAAAGACTGATGCTGAAGCTGAAACTCCAATACTTTGGCCACCTGATGAGAAGATCTGGCTCATTTATAAAGACCCTGATGCTGGGAAAGATTGAAGGCAGGAGGAGAAGGGGACGACAGAGAGTGAGATGGTTGAATGGCATCACCAACTCAATGAACATGAGTTTGAGTAGACTCTGGGAGTTGGTGATGGACAGGGAGGCCTGGTGTGCTGCAATCCATGGGGTCGCAAACAGTCGGACACGGCAGAGCAACTAAACTGAACTGACTTGCTAATTGTCATGATTTGCTTTTCCTAACCTTTCCTTCAAAGTCTTCCTTTATCCACTATACATGAAAAGATATTCCCTCTCTCATCTGGATTACTGAATCTACCCCAAAGCTTATGTACTCTTCCTAAAAAAAAAAAAAAAAATTATGAAATTAAAATGCAAAATAACACAATACTACATCTCATAGTATTTTATTAAAAGTGAATGAGAAATGAGTAGCAACTTCCATATGGCAAGCACTTCATAAATGATAGCTACTATTTTTGTTGTTATTATAACTATCACTATCAATTATACTTTAAGAAATCATAGAAAGATGCCACATTATAGATTCACAATTTAATAATAATATGGCATGATAAGTTGTCCCTAATATTCCTTTTCTCAACTTCCCAGTAAAATATTGAAAAGATACATAAAACAACAAAGAGTAATGGCAACTCTGGGACTGAAAGAGTCTATTGGGATGTCTTACCAACAATGGGATGTATGGCAATTGGCTGGAAAATACATTTCTGACTCTACATATCCCATCTTCTAAAACAGAAGAGCAAATATAATTCCACAAAGAAGGTAGGAAAAGACTCATTCTCTTGCATTGCACTGACTGAGAAACTGTTTATGCATTTACTGCACCAGATATTTTCCTGCTTCAGGTAGACTGATGCCCTATTTCCCTGTCCCCACATTTCCATTCAGAGACTGTCGCTGCTATAATACCACAGAACTAGCAGTGTCAAGCATAGAAAAGGATGCACTGTGGTATATTACACCCCGGAAGCACTGTGAGCAGGGCCATTAAGGGATGGATTCTGGCAGCAAGGCATGTGAGAGAGGGGTCTCTGATTTTGTTTCCCCCCAAATCCTACACAAAGCATCAGCCGCTGATAATCAGGGAAGTCAGCTGTAAGAGTAGGGGAGGTCCCATTAGATAAATGCCTATTAAGACGAAAATTAGGCTAAGGATTGTCTATATTAACCTTAATACGGATTCTAGATATGAGTATCTGTTAGCTCTCAAATTAAAGCTGAGAAGAGCTAAAGACATTCAGTAAAACTGACCTCTCAACCCACAGCAGGCTGGTTAAATGTCTCCTTATTCAAAGATTACTAAGCAAAGAAAGCTTCCCTGATGGCTCATTGATAAAGAATCTGCCTGCAACGCAGGAGATGAGGGAGATGCACGAAACTCAAGGAAATGGTAACCCACTCCAGTACTCTTGCCTAAATCCCATGGACACAGGAGCTTGATGGGCTGCAGTTCAAAGGGTCCCAAAGACTGGGTTGGACAGGACTGGATGACTGAGCACACACACAGGCAAAGAAAAGAAGACAATAATAATAGCAATGCTATCTCCAGCAATGGCATATTTACTGAGCCAGGCACAGTTTTGAGTTTTGTGTCAGTTATCAATATATCATCTCTAGCTCTGAATCACCTTTTCAACATATGTTCTGGGATAAACAGGAATTCCTTTGAATATTTCTCTTTTAAATTGAACACAATATTCCGTTTTCTCGGTAGAGAACACTCGAGAATTGCCGCTGAAGCAAGAGGATTTCCTGCCCTTTGTTACAGAAACTGGGGTCAGTGGTACAGGTATGAGTTCTTTCAATAGACTCTTTTCCAACCAGAGGTCCTAAACTGATCCCTCTCTAACTTTAAGCAAAGCCTTTCCACAGCCCCTTCAACAGGAAAACCATGGATCCCCACAGCCCAGGTGCTCTGAAAGGCTCCTATCCCTGCTGAGGTCCACACTCCCATTGCATGCCCACATCACTGGCTGCTGATGGCCAGCTTGCATTCCCAAGGGTGCCTATCGCTTGCTCATCAGCTCTCTTCTGGCCAAACCAGTGAACTTCTCAGCTACTCAGTGGACTAAATCACATCTCCAGTAGGGGTCTGAGCCCTTTCCACATTTGTCCTTCCTGTCTCGTTCAGCCCTAGGGAAACATGCAGATTTTCCTGACATCATAGATTATTCTTTGATTATAGTTAATACATTTTATATCAACTTACCCAGTTTAGCATACTGTGTGATCTCTATCTCCTGAATGGACCCACGTCACTTCAAGTACTTTACATGTATCATCTCACTTACTTTTTGTAACAATCTTGTGTATGGAATATTATTATTAACCTTTTTTTTTTTTCAGATGAAGAAGTTTGTGAGATTAGACAACTCACACAGCAACTGAGGTTTTAATTTTAATGTTAAAAAATTAGATTAATTTTTAATTTAAACACTCAGAAGCAAATGTTCTCTTAATATTTTATGTAGGATATAGAAGAAAATTTTAGAAAACTTCTACTTGATTTTCTCAAGGAAAACAAGAAAACAGCCTTTCCGAAATAGGAACACTGAACCATAAAAAGTGAACACTAGAGGCAGTAAAGACCAAAATTAATACTGCAGAAAACTGAGAAACTGATTTGACAGTCTAACTCAAACCAGTCTTCAAGAATGCAGAGGAAAAAGGTGAAAATGAGAGAGAACATGTCAGAAATCCAACTCAAAGAAGTGAAGGCAAATCTACAAAAGGTCTTCCTAAGGAAATAACAGAAATGATGGGATCAAAAGCACTCAGCAGAGATTCTACTAAGAAGTCATTGAGACGCATCTATTATTCATTGAAAATTTGGGGGGAATCATTATTATATGGTCTCCTCCAAACTCCCAGAGCACTTTCTTTTCACTGTGGCATTTGTTGTATTCTGTCTTGAATATGGTAAGAATGCTAGAATTTCACTGAAAGAACAGGTTTCAAACCTAGGTCCTTTCGCTTATTATCTGTGTGAGTCTAACAAGCCTCAACCCCTGGGTCTCAGTTTTATATCTACCTTATAATATATCTTACATTTACCTAGTTTCTCTACCTTACATTTGTACTGGGTTATGCAAATAAGAACAAAAATATGTGAAACTATGTAGAAAATGACCCCTGAAACCAAATCTTTATTTCTCTTTGTGAACCTAAATATTTAAGGATAAAAGTCATATCTATTTTCTTTATGTCTTCTGCAGTACCTACCAGCTGTTGGCACTCTATCAATATCTATTAAGCATATTTAATTTAAAACACAGTCTGGGATAATAATATCTAAATTTATCCAGGTGTCACAAAAAGAGCATTGGATTCCATTCAGAATAATTTAAGAAAAAGCATAGGTGAGGAGAACTGATTGTCTTTAGAAGCAGAAACAAAATTCATGTATTATTGCTACTTGTTTTAAGCTGAATGTTTATAAAGCAGTGAATATTAAGCCATTTTCATATAGATAGAAAATTTTGATGATTTTCTCCATTCTGTGTTATAATTGAAACATTTTACATCAATATACTGTAACTTACCACTAAATTCTAATGCAGAATGTGATTTGCAATGGTTTGTTTTCACAAAGAAAAATTAATTCAAAATGACAAAAGAAAATTACAGCAATTAGCATAACCATCAAAGCAATATTTTCTAAGCATATAAGATGACTAGTATATGCAGTAGACACATGCAATAATTTGGATTCAAAAACATATCAACTTTCATCAGAAACCTTTAATTCCTAAATTAAATTGAGTTCTAAAAAATCAGTATTAATCTAAGTGAGAAAAAATAGAAGAAATTGTTTCTCTAAACCATATTAAAAGTTAATGTTAACCAAATAAAGAGTTTTCTTAGACTTCTCTCTGGTAACATGCTATTGATATTGGTAACAGAGATCCCCCCTAGATTATCCATCCAAGTCCACAATGTCCCCAAAGTTTGAATTTGTATCTACCTGTGTAAGAATGTCCTCTCAAGTCATCAGACAGATTCTCCTCTGAACTGAATTCATAAACAGTTCCCAGACGGACCTGCTCAACCCTGAATCTCATAGACTTGGAAATTAAATCTGGGGAAAGCCTTTTGAGGAACTAAACCCTGGGAGCCATCTCAAGATTTCCATTTCACAGCCCACAGTAGGGCTCATCTCTGTTTGTCCAGTTTTGCAACTTCACTATTTTTACACTGGCTTATATGTTCAAGGGTCATGTGAAGCTCAAATCCATCTGTATCAGTGATTCTTTTCTTTCACACAGTTCATTTATGCACTTTAGTCTCATTGGGGAACATAAATCTTTCTTGACAGTACGCCAGTAGGCAGTATATTCAAATTCAGAAGAACCAAAAGAAAAGGGCAGAATTTGAAAAAGTTTCTTCTCAGACTCATTACACTGATCTTGCCTTAAGGAATCTAAATGGCCTGGTCTCTGATCTATGTTTTAGCTAAAATAATCGGTTTGCTACCCCACTAGAAACAGGTAGGCAGGAACTTAGGTGACTTGAGTTATTTAAAAATCCTACTGTAGTCTCTTTCCAATTAGAGATAATTTCCTCTCAAACTGATTCACCTATGCTGCTTAATTTTCTGTTCTTTGAGCCAGTGTTGCTAATTTGCATCAAGTTACTTAAGATAACAGATTAACTTTTCTGCTTTCAACAACTTTCAAAACATAGTCCCTGAGTATAACTTAGCATGAATTATTATTTTGACTGTCTTTCCCTGTAAAGAGATCAGAAGTGGATTTCCAAAGGGCATATATGATTAAATTTGAATAATGCATTAGTTTGTCTGATTAGAATTACAGTACCCCCTGAAAGCTAACCAGTTTTGATTATGGGTGTGGAAGTATATGAGTGAAGCAAGTTGTGGAAAATAACGAGCCATAGTGTTGCAGTTTGGGCCACTGCCTTGGGAACCAGCTGTGAGGCTCCAGCATATCCCATGGGGAGAGAATATAGAAAAGGAAAGTGGGAGAAATTTGGAAGTCCAATGTTACTTAATCTCAAGAACTCAGAACAAGTTCTAGTCAACGGAGTCATATTCCCTTATCTGCTGCTGCTGCTGCTAAGTCGCTTCAGTCGTGTCCAACTCTGTGCGACCCCATAGACAGCAGCCCACCAGGCTCCCCAGTCCCGGGGATTCTCCAGGCAAGAACACTGGAGTGGGTTGCCATTTCCTTCTCCAATGCATGAAAGTGAAAAGTGAAAGTGAAGTCGCTCAGTCGTGTCTGACTCAGTCGTGTCTGACTCTTAGCGACCCCATGAGCTGCAGCCCACCAGACTCCTCCATCCATGGGATTTTCCAGGCAAGAGTACTGGAGTGGGGTGCCATTGCCTTCTCCATTACCTCATCTACCGTTTAGCATTTCAAGTACTACTGTTCTCGGTGCGTTTGAGGTTCTTATTTCATCACACGAAAGAATTCAGAGACTAACCTGGAAGGTTAAGAAAGTACAGTGAGAATTTATTTCAGCAAGAATACGCTTTCAGAGGGAGAGCAGACAGACAGGTGAGGAGCTACTGCTGTGGGTTTCTTTGGCAAGCTGGTTATGAAAGTGAAAATGGTTATGTGGGGCATACAGATGAAGGGGTGGAATATTCACAGGGGAAGGAGGAATTTGGGGGGTCATATTCATCGATTTTCATCCCAGTTCCATCTTCTAGAGGGGAGAAAAGATTTTTGTCCTTATTTAGCTTAGATAAGAGGTGCCATGGTGTCAGTGCATGATGGGTTCTTCTTATCTGCAAGACTAATTTTATTGTAATGAGATAGAATGAGCAGCAGGTTACATTCAGACACAGGAAGTTCCCGCCTTTTCCCAGCTTTCTTTGTCTGCTTCCTTGACACTTGTCACCCAAAAGGTGCAGTTTCTTGTCAGTCTGGAGGCTCCTGCTTTCCTTTCTCCTCCCAGGGACACCCACTGTTTAAAGACGCACGGCTTCCTGCCACCTGGCCCCCGCCCACATTTCTCTGCTCGGATCTAGCTACTGCATGCTGCTACCTTCCCATCCTCTTCAGCCATCTTGGACACATTATTATGAGTATGGTGCCAAGTCTCTCTGCTGTACCAGGCCGCTGACCCTTCTCTCAACGGTCACCACAGAGCAGAAAACAAATAGCTTTACATTAAAATTAGAGCCCACTGGGCACCTCCTTGGTGGTCCAGTGGGTAAGACTCCTGGCTTTGACTGTGGAGAGGCACAGGTTCGATCTCTGGTCTGGGAACTGATATCCTACATGCCGCAGGGCAGAGCCCCGACCTACCCCCCCACAAAAAAAATTAGAGCCCATCTTATAGTGCTTTGGCTTCCCTGGTGGGTTAGATGGTAAAGAATCTGCCTGCAATGCAGGAGACCCAGGTTCGATCCCTGGATCAGGAAGATCCCCTGGAGAAGGGCATGGCAACCCACTCCAGTATTCTTGCCTGGAGAACTGCAGGGAGAGAGGAGCCTGATGGTTTACAGTCCATGAGGTTGAAAAGTGCTAGACACAACTGAGCAACAAATACTAACTACAGTGCTTTGCTCATTAAGAATATTAAAACAGAGTAGCTACCATCCTTGGTGCTGTGTAATAGAGGATTTGCCCTTTTCCAGAGATAGTGGGTTCCTGGGAAGTAACTGCTATCACTTGGAATTTCCTAATGAGTGTCTTTTCATTTATGGTGGGCCCCTGGAAAAATATTTCTTTGAGCCCCTTTTTTGTGGGGGTTGCACGGAGGCAAGAATGCTGGAGTGGGTTGCCATTCCCTTCTCCAGGATATCTTCCCAACCCACGGATTGAACCCAGATATCCCGCATTGTAAGCAGATGCTTTACCATCTGAGCCACCAGGGAAGTTCTGGAAAAAACTTGATAGTTTATGATAATGAGATAACTCAAGGTGGGGTGGACAAAAGTATCAGTTCTTCAGCACTCAACCTTCTTTATGGTCCAACTCTCACATCTGTACATGACTATTGGAAAGACATAGCTTGGACTATATGGACCTTTGCTGGCAATGTAATGTCTCTGCTTTTTAATATGCTGTCTAGGTTTGTCATAGCTTTTCTTTCAACAAGCAAGTATCTTTTAATTTCATGGCTGCAGTCACCATCTGCAGAGATTTTGGAGCCCAACAAAACAGTCTGTCATTGTTTCCATTGTTTCCACATCTATTTGCCATGAAGTGATGGGACCAGATACCATGATCTTAGTTTTCTGATATACATAGTGACAATACCTCAGTCACATACCTCAGTCACTAATAAAAATAGTTATAATAACATTTGTAAATATTATGAACCCAACATTTGAACACATAAATGGATGAAGCAAATATTAACAGACTAATGGAAAAAATAGACAGCAATTAAATCATAATCGAGACTGCAATATTCTTTCATCAATGGACAGATAACCTAGACAGAAGGTCAGTATGGAAATGGTAGAACTATGCTTTTCTTCTAATTTAAGTATAGTTGATTTTATAATGTTCTGTTAGTTTCAGAATATATATATTATATATATATATTCTTTTTCAGGCTTTTTTCCATTATGGGTTATTGCAAGATGTTAAGTATAGTTCCCTGGGCTATCTAATGGGTCTTTGTGGTTTAACTATTTTATATATAGTAGTGTTTATTTGTTAATCCCAACTCCTAACTTATCCCTCTACCCCTCCTTTCCCCTTTGGTAATCATAAGTTTATTTTCTATGTCTGTTCGTCTATTTCTGTTTTGTAAATAAGTTCATTTGCACCATTTTTTAGGGTCCACATATAAGTGATATCATATGATATTTGCTTTTCTCTGACTGACTTCATTCTTTTGCATTGCCTTTCTTTGGAATTGGAATGAAAACAGACCTTTTCCAGTCCTGTGGCCACTGCTGAGTTTTCCAAATTTGCTGGCATATTGAGTGCAGCATTTTCACAGCATCATCTTTCAGGATTTGAAAGAGCTCTACTGGAATTCCATCACCTCCACTAGCTTTGTTCGTAGTGATGCTCTCTAAGGCCCACTTGACTTCACATTCCAAGATGTCTGGCTCTAGATTAGTGATCACATCATCATGACTATCTGGGTCGTGAAGATCTTTTTTGTACAGTTCTTCCATGTGTTCTTGCCACCTCTTCTTAATATCTTCTGCTTCTGTTAGGTCCATACCATTTCTGTCATTTATTGTGCCTATCTTTGCATGAAATGTTCCGTTGATATCTCTAATTTTCTTAAAGAGATCTCTAGTCTTTCCCATTCTGTTGTTTTCCTCTATTTCTTTGCATTGATTGCTGAAGAAGGCTTTCTTATCTCTTCTTGCTATTCTTTGGAACTCTGCATTCAGATGCTTATATCTTTGCTTTTCTCCTTTGCTTTTCGCCTCTCTTCTTTTCACAGCTATTTGTAAGGCCTCCCCAGACAGCCATTTTGCATTTTTGCATTTCTTTTCCTTGGGGATGGTCTTGATCCCTGTCTCCTGTACAATGTCACGAACCTCATTCCATAGTTCATCAGGCACTCTATCAGATCTAGGCCCTTAGATCTATTTCTCACTTCCACTGTAGAATCATAAGGGATTTGATTTAGGTCATACCTGAATGGTCTAGCGGTTTCCCCTACTTTCTTCAATTTGAGTCTGAATTTGGTAATAAGGAGTTCATGATCTGAGCCACAGTCAGCTCCTGGTCTTGCTTTTGTTGATTGTATAGCGTTTCTCCATCTTCGGCTGCAAAGAATATAATCCATCTGATTTTGGTGTTGACCATCTGGTGATGTCCATGTGTAGAGTCTTCTCTTGTGTTGTTGGAAGAGGGTATTTGCTATGACCAGTGCATTTTCTTGGCAAAACTCTATTAGTCTTTGCCCTGCTTCATTCTGTATTCCAAGGCCAAATTTGCCTGTAACTCCAGGTGTTTTTTGACTTCTTACTTTTGCATTCCACTCCCCTATAATGAAAAGGACATCTGTTTTGGGTGTTAGTTCTAAAAGGTCTTGTAGGTCTTCATAAAGCCATTCTACTTCGGTTTCTTCAGTGTTACTGGTTGGGGCATAGACTTGGATAACTGTGATTTTGAAAGGTTTGCCTTGGAGACAAACAGAGATCATTCTGTCATTTTTGAGATTGCATCCAAGTACTGCATTTCGGACTGTTTTGTTGACCATGATGGCTACTCCATTTCTTCTGAGGGATTCCTGCTCGCAGTAGTAGATATAATGGTCATCTGAGTTAAATTCACCCATTCCAGTCCATTTTAGTTCGCTGATTCCTAGAATGTCGATGTTCACCCTTGCCATCTCCTGTTTGACCACTTCCAATTTGCCTTGATTCATGGACCTGATGTTCAAGCTGGTTTTAGAAAAGGCAGAGGAAACAGAGATCAAATTGCCACCATCCGCTGGATCACGGAAAAAGCAAGAGTTCCAGAAAAACATCTATTTCTGCTTTATTGACTATGCCAAAGCCTTTGACTGTGTGGATCACAATAAACTGTGGAAAATTCTGAAAGAGATGGGAATACCAGACCACCTGACCTGCCTCTTGAAAAATCTGTATGCAGGTCAGGAAGCAACAGTTAGAACTGGACATGGAACAACAGACTGGTTCCAAATAGGAAAAGGAGTACATCAAGGCTGTATATTGTCACCCTGCTTATTTAACTTCTATGCAGAGTACATCATGAGAAACGCTGGGCTGGAATAAGCACAAGCTGGAATCAAGATTGCTGGGAGAAATATCAATCACCTCAGATATGCAGATGACACCACCCTTATGGCAGAAAGTGAAGAGGAACTAAAAAGCCTCTTGATGAAAGTGAAAGAGGAGAGTGAAAAAGTTGGCTTAAAGCTCAACATTCAGAAAACTAAGATCATGGCATCCGGTCCCATCACTGCATGGGAAATAGATGGGGAAACAGTGGAAACCGTGTCAGACTTTATTTTGGGGGGCTCCAAAATCACTGCAGATGGTGACTTCAGCCATGAAATTAAAAGACACTTACTCCTTGGAAGAAAAGTGATGACCAACCTAGATAGTATATTCAAAAGCAGAGACATTACTTTGCCGACTAAGGTCCGTCTAGTCAAGGCTATGGTTTTTCCTGTGGTCATGTATGGATGTGAGAGTTGGACTGTGAAGAAGGCTGAGCACTGAAGAATTGATGCTTTTGAACTGCGGTATTGGAGAAGACTCTTGAGAGTCCCTTGGACTGCAAGGAGATCCAATCAGTCCATTCTGAAGGAGATCAACCCTGGGATTTCTTTGGAAGGACTGATGCTAAAGCTGAAACTCCAGTACTCTGGCCACCTCATGCGAAGAGTTGACTCATTGGAAAAGACTCTGATGCTGGGAGGGATTGGGGGCAGGAGGAGAAGGGGACGACAGAGGATGAGATGGCTGGATGGCATCACGGACTCGATGGACATGAGTCTGAGTGAACTCTGGGAGTTGGTGATGGACAGGGAGGCCTGGCTTGCTGCGATTCATGGGGTCACAAAGAGTCAGACACGACTGAGCGACTGAACTGAACTGAACTGACTCACTTCATTAGTATGATAATTTTGAGTCAGTCCATGTTTTTACATATGGTAATAACTCATTCTATTTTGTGGCTGAGTAGTATTCCATTGCGGTGTGTATCTGTGTATACTGCATCTTCTTTATCTATTCATCTGTTGATGGACGTTTAGGTTGCTTTCATATCTTGGCTATTATAAATAGTTCTGCAATGAAGATTGAAGTGCATGTCTTTTTTTTAATTAGAGTTTTTCTCTTTTCCAAATTTATGTCTAGGAGTGAGGTTGCTGGTTCATATGGTAACTCTGTTTTTAGTTTTTTAAGGAACCTCCATACTCTTCTCCATAGTGGCTGTATGAACTTTCAGTGCTACCAACAGTGTAGGAGGGTTCCCTTTTCTCCACACCATCTCTAGCATTTATTGTTTTAGAGTTTTTGCTGATATCCATTCTGACTAGTATGAGGTGATACTTCATTATAGTTTTGATTTGCATTTCTCCAATAATAATTACGTTGAGCATCTTTCCATGTGCCTCTTGGCCATCTATATGTCATATTTGGAGAAATGTCTCTTTAGACAGCCTGCCTATTTTTTGATTGGTTTTTTAAATTGAGCTTTATGAATTGTTTGTATATTTTGGAAATTAATCCCTTGTAACTCACATCATCTGCAAATATTTTCTGTCAGCCTGTAGGTTGTCTTTTTGTTGTGTTTATGATTTCATTTGCTGTACAAAAGCTTTTATGTTTGATTGGGGTCCCTTTTGCCTATGTTTGTTTTTATTTCCAATACTGTAGGAGACAGATCCAAAAAATTGCTGTGATGTGTGTCAAAGAGTGGTCTGCCTGTTTTCCTCTAGAAGTGTTTTAGTATCTGATATTACATTTAGGTCTTTAATCCTAATTTAAGTAATATTCTTCTTGATCTGAAACTATACTACCAAGCTATAGGAGTCAAAGTTGTGTGACACTAGGACAAATACAGACACATAGATCACTGAACAGAATAGAGAGCCTGGAAATGAACCCACACACATACAGTCAGTTAATCCATGACAAAGGAGGCAAGACTATACAATGCGGGAAGAACAGTCTCTAAAAAGTGGTGTTGGGAAAACTGGACTGTTTCAATCAAGAGAATTAAACTGGACCACTTTAAATCACCATATATACAAACAGAGGCAATATGGATTAAAAGAAAATCCATTTAAGAAAATCTAAACAGTAAACTCTTTGATGTTGGTCTTCATAATACTTTTTGGATCTGTCTCCTAGGCAAGGGCAATGAAAGCAAAAATAAACAGATGAGATCACATTAAACTAAACAGCCTTTGCACAATAAAGGGCAACTTCAAGAAAATAAAAAGGCAGCCAGCTGAATGGGAGAAGATATTTGCAAAGGCTATATCCAATAACAGGTTACTATGCAAAAATATATTAAAAGTTCATTGTAACTCAGTGTTACAAACTGCAAACAATCCAATTTAAAAATGAGCAGAGGACCTGAACACACATTTTTCCAAAGAAGTCATGCAAATTTCCAACAGACACCTGAAAAGATACTCAATATCGCTAAACATCACTGCAAATAAAATCACAGAGAGAGATCAATTCCATATTTGTCAGAATGGCTATCATCTAAAAGACAAAAAATAACAAGTGTTGGTGAGGATGTGGAGACAAGAGAACACTTGTGCACTATTGGTGGAAAAGTAAATTGATGCAGCTGTGACGGAAAGCAGTATGGAGGTTCATCAAAAAAGAATAGGAAAGAGTACCACGTGTGCTGTGCGCTGTCGCTCAGTTGTGTCCAGCTCTTTGCAACCCCATGGACTGTAGCCCATCAGGCCCCTCTGTCCTTGGAATTTTCCAGGCAAAAATATTGGAGTGGACTCCAATTTCCGACTCTAGGAGGTTGTCCTGACACAGGGATCCTATTCACATCTGCATCATCTTCCACAGTGGCAGGCAGATTCTTTACCACTGCACCACCCTACAATTCAGCAATTCCACTTCTGGGTATTTACCTAAAGAAAACAAAAGCAGTAATTAGAAAAGATGTATGTATCTCTACATTCATTGCAGTCTTTTTCAAAATAGCAGAGTCTTGGAAGCAACCTAAGTGTTCTTCAGGAAATGAATGGATAAAGAAAATGTGAGACAGATATCTATACCAATGGAATATTAGTAGCCATCTATAAGAAGGAATCCTTGCCATTTGTGACAACATGGATGCATCTACAAGGAATTATGCTGAATGAAATAGGCCATACAGAGAAAGATGAATACCGGAATATTCAGAACAAAACAAACAGAACAAATACAGACTGATAGAGAACAAAGCAGCTGCCAGATGAGAGGAGTTTGAGGGTTGAGTGGATAGATGAAGGCGATTAAGTACAATATTTAAGGTATGAAATAAATATGTCACAGAGGTTAATATAAAGCATAAGGAATATGGTCACATTCTAGTGATGACACATTCTAATGGTGTCACATTCTAATTCTGATGGTCACATTCTAATGCTGACATTAGATGGTAATCATCTCTTAATGTAGGGTTTTCCTGGTGGCTAAGATGGTAAAGAATTTGCCTGCAATGCAGGAGGCTGGATTCGATCCTTGGGTCAGGAAGACCCCTGGAGAAGGGAATGGTTATCCACTCCAGTATTCTTGCCTGGAGAATTCCATGGACAGAGGAGTCCTGTAGGCTACAGTCCTGTAGTCCTTGGGGAATATATTTCAATGTTGAATCACTGTGTTGTTTACCTGACACTAACGTAATAGTGTACATCAACTACGTTTTAATTTAAAAAGCCAAACTTTGAATACTGTCACAGATGTGGGATGCCCTGCTCCATATTCCCTCTGCCCAAACCTCTGTTTCTCTATGGAGGCTTCCTCAGGCATCCCCATAGACTGCCTGGTTCAGGGCATTCCCCTAAGGACTAGGATTTAATGCCTTCAGAGGCATCCCTCAGTTAGCCTGAGCCTCCTGCCAGTGGATAAAAATCCAACTCTGTAGTCCTTTGATGGTACACTCTTGAGGTACATCTACATGGCTCCATAGTTGGCCCCTGGTAGGACTGACTTGAGTTACCTACAGTGGTAATTATGCAGTGATGTACCCCTAATAAAACTGTAAGATCAACATAAAATCTTGCTAAAATGTTGACTGTTGCTCTATCTAGGAAATAGTCTTTCTTTAACACTGTATTTATATCTCTTGGTGTGTGCAACAGTTTGTAGCATAAATCATACTGAAAAGAAAAAAAGCTACCTTATCTTTTCAGGAGTCTTTGAATTCTGGAATACAATTTGTATATAATTATTAAACCTCTCCTCTGGTATAGTTGCTGCATAACTTGCCTCAGTGTTTGAACTTCCCAATCCGCCTGCATTGTGGGAGACCTGGGTTTGATCCCTGGGTTGGGAAGATCACTGGAGAAAGGAATGGCTACCCACTCCAGTATTCTGGCCTGGAGAATTCCATGTACAATATAGTCCATGGGTCACAAACAGTCTGACCCAACTGAGCAACTTTCACTTTCACTTTGGTATAGTTGCTGCATAACTTGCCTCACTGTTAAGTAGGCTATTATTTTCCAAAAGTAGATTGCATTTAAAAATACCTGAGAAACTTTAAAAATATACATTTCTGGGCCTCTACTTGGAATTACAAAATTCATCTCTCTGTGAGGGTGTTGTGTGTGTGTGTGTGTGCATGTGTGTGTGTGTGTGAGTGTAAATCCTTCAGGTGATTTTGATGCACGGTTCAGTTCGGGAACTGCACAGAAATTTGGTATAATTCTTGCATCTCTCACCCTTAAAGCAGGGGGATTACAAAAGATAGGGTGGAAAGACAGAAAGTGTGGGAGTGGAGGTTTGTACTATGTAGTAATTGAGACATAGAATTTTACAGCTACATAATAAAAATGATTTCATGACAGTATCAAAGCCTGTATCCAGGATCACTGAGATGTCTCTCAGTTTGGTCCTTCTTTATTACAGCTTATAATTTAAATGCTAAGGGCAGAAGCCACTTAAGATATTCAAGTATTATCCTTGAATATCTTTTATGTAAATGTAACCTTTAGGTGAGGAAGGAGGAGAGACAATATAATTAGTGAATCAAACGCAGATAATCAGCACCTCCTGTAGTATTGGCAGATAATTACAAGGCTGGGATTCTCGAAACTTGATATTTGAACAAGGAAATGAGGAAAACATCTGCAACTCATTCTGCAAAGTTAAAATGATTCTCTTGAGTCTGTCTTCAACACAACATTAAATAGCAGATACTAAACCAACTCCCCCCACCAAAAAAAAATCTTGTGAAACTGTAAAACTAGAAAGCATGTGCCCCCCCAAAAAAATCTCTTATCACTTGATATCTATTTCATGAACCAATTTAAAAGATGAGGTTTTTACAATCTTTCATTGAACTTTTTAAGAATATATTAAATTTTCTAATGCCATAGAACACCTTTGCAAATTAATGTCAACCTGTCCAATTTCCATCAACCCCTCCATACACAACAGTGTTGAAACTATGGTGGGGATGATTTGTTTCCAGGACTCTTTCATCTTCAAACTCTCTGTGAAGTTTCTGTAAGACATGTGGCTCCATAAGAGCCGTGGCACACTGTATCACCTGCTGCTGCTAAGTGGCTTCAGTCATGTCCAACGCTGTGCGACCACATACACGGCAGCCCACCAGGCCCCTGCATTACCTGGAACATGTTTAACAAATGAATACACGAGCAAGTGAAGGAATGCGTGCATGCTGCACACCCCCTTACATTCTGATATTCCAAACTGGCCTTTGCCAACATATTCTCACATTCCACAATAGAGTTGTCAAAGACTCATCAAACACAGCCTATGCAAGGGTATCGAAGACAAACAATGCTGGACATTGGTTAAGGTGGTGAAAACAGATTTTATTCAATAAATACCCCCAGTCTGGGAAGAAACTGAACTCTATTCTAATGTGTGCAAAAATGACTGGGAATTTTAAAAGGAATAGGAGAGAGTAAGGGGCTTCCCTGAAGCCTCAGCAGATAGAGAATCCATCTGCAAGGCAGGAGACATTCAATCCCTGGGTCAGGAAGATCCCCTGGAGGAGGAAAGGGCAACCCCCTCCAATATTCTCGCTTGAAAAATCCCATGGACAGAGGAGCCTGTGGGCTACAGTCCATTAGGTCACAAAACTACTTCAGTGTAATTGTGATAAGGCCAGCCACATGGAGTATTCTAAACCTGAGTTTTCCATCAACTAATCTCAACACTGGTCTACTAAGGAAGAATACTTGGTAGAATTATAGATGAAAATCATCTCATTTAAATTATGTTTATTTAAGTAGAGGCTTTTTTGCTTTCAGAGCATCTCTACTATCAGATAATATTTATCCAAGTTACAAACTAATCAAATAGTTCTTGTAGTTTTGTCTTTCTCCATCATTAACTGGTTTATTAAGTGCTCACTGGAGCATTTTTGTTTGTTTGTTACTTTTTATTGAGGTATAATTGATTTACGCTACTTTATGCTTCAAGAGTTTACCACTTTTAAAGATTATATTTCAGTTACGATTGTTATAAAACATTGTTTATATTCCCTGTGTTGTAAAATATACCCTTGTAGCTTATTTTAGTACTATTAATACAATTTAGTAATAGTTTGTACCTCCTAATCCCCTATCCCTGTTTTGCCCCTCCCCCTTCCCTTGCCCCACTGGTAACCACTTTGGCTATGTACCCAGGAGAGTAATTGTTGGATCATACGGCTGTTCTATTTTTAGTTTTTCTAAGGAAACTCCATACTGTTTTCCACTGTGGCTGTACCAATTTACACGCCCACCAAAGTGTTCAAGGGTCCCTGTTTCTCCAAATCCTCACCAGCATTTGTTATTTGTGATCTTTTAGATGATAGCCATTCTAACAGGGGATATCTCATTGCAGTTCTGGTATCCATTTCTCTGATGATTGTTGATGTTGAGCATCTTTTAATGTGCCAGCTGGCCATCTGTATGTCTTCGCTGGGAAAATATCTATTCAAGTGTTCTGCCCATTTTTTAAGTCAGTTTCTTTATTTTCTTCATATTGAGTTATTATGAGTTATTTATATATTTTGAAAATTAATTAAAAATTAAATTATTAGTTATATCATTTGCAAATATTTTCTCCCACTCAGTAGGTTGTCTTTTCATTTTGCCAATGGCTTCCTTTGCTATAAAAACCTTTACGTTTAACTAGGTCCCATTTGTATATTTTGCTTCTATTTCCTTTACGTTAGGAGATAGATGCAAAAAAATATTGCCACTATTTATGTCAAAGAGTGTTCTGCCTATATTTTCTTCTAGGAGTTTTATGGTTTATGGTCTTACATTCAGCTCTTTAGTCCACTTTGAGTTTACCTATGCATATGGTGTTTATAAATTGTTCTAATTTTATTCTTTTACATGTAGCTGTATAGTTTTCCCAGCACTAATTATTGAAGAGACTACCTTTTCTCCATTGCATACTCTTGGCTCCTTTGTCAAGACTGATTGACCATAAACCTGTGGGTTTATTTCTGGACTCTCTATTCTGTTCAGTTTATCTATGTAGGAGGCATCCTATGCATCACTTCAGTGTACTCCTCTTTAGGGGTGCCCCCTATAGTCTGTGTGGGTCCTTCTGTTATAATGGCTGACTACTGCAGGTGGTCTGGTTGACTTGGTTGGCCCTCTGTCCAGTTGCTTGCCAGGTCCTGTCCAGTGGAAGTTATCAGCCACTGGTTGACAAGATAGGATCATCAGGCAACTGACTATAGAACCCTGGGGGTCACTGGAGCTAGTCCTGGCTCACTGGTGGGCAAAGTTGGGATCCTGGTGGTCCTGAAGCTGGTGCCCACCCACCAGCGGGTAAAAAGAGGTGCTGGGGCTACTGCCAGCAGGTAAGAGCCAGGGACAGGTCCTAGGGTCTGTTTGTCAGTCCCAGGAGTCCCAGAGCTAGTGTTGGGTCACTGGATCACTGGTGGATGGCACTGATTCCTGACACACTTGGCTGAGTGGTCAGTTTGGGGTGTCCCAAAGCTTTTGTCTCCCCACTGGTGGGTAAGGCTTAAAGGCCTCAGAATCAACACTTCTAGCGTGCTCCCAGGTGATTTTTAGACTATTAGTAATGTTTATTACGATGTTCCTTGATTGTTTCGAATACTTTATATTCATGATTCCTATAATCCTCATAGCAACTCTAGATGGTCAAGTTATCCCCACTTCACAGATGGGAAACTAAGGCATAGTTTCTCTTGGCCAGGATCACAAAGCTCACATAGGGGAGGAAAAATTTGTTTCTGTCAACCCTCTGAGGGTCCCACTGAACTGAAAGACAGATTAACAGGAGAAAAGCAAACAAATTTAATGCAAATTTTTCATGGCATGAAATGCTTCATAAGGAAATGAAGACCCAAGAAGCGGTTGAAATTGAGGGGTTTTATGGTAGGTTTTCTACAGAGTAGAAAAGTTGTGGAAAGATACAGACAAGAAGTATGAGCTAAGAATGGTAAACTGGGGGGAAGAGCAAGCTTTTTGGCTTATGTTAGTGTTCCTCCACCTTCAAGGTAAATGCTCCTTTCCTCCAGGTACAGGGAGGGCACCTCTCACATGAGGGTTTCATGTCCTGCTGCAGGGAAGAAGGATAGGGGAGATCAGAGAGACCTTCCTGCTTGTACCATCTTTTCAAACTCCTTCAGCTTAAATTACGAATACGCCATGGTGCCGTATTTGGGGGTAGCATGTCCTGAACCCCATCACTAATAAATGATGAACAAGCATGCAGACTTAGAAATCTTACTCAGACTTTGATCTCCAACCATTTTTCTATGATCATGGTACCACTTTTGGATGCTGCTGCTGCTGCTGCTAAGTCACTTCAGTCGTGTCCGACTCTGTGCGACCCCCATAGACGGCAGCCCACCAGGCTCCCCCGTCCCTGGGATTCTCCAGGCAAGAACACTGAAGTGGGTTGCCATTTCCTTCTCCAATGCCTGAAAGTGAAAAGTGAAAGTGAAGTCACTCAGTCGAGTCCAACTCTTAGCGACTCATGGACTGCAGCCTACCAGGCTCCTCCATCCATGGGATTTTCCAGGCAAGAGTACTGGAGTGGGGTGCCATTGCCTTCTCCAACTTTTGGATGACAAGAGGCCAGATCAGGAGGTCACTTTCTTTCTCACCAATACACTTCCACACGAGTCCTTAAGTTGTGTCTCCCCTAGATGCAGCCTGAAGCAAATGGATTGGCATTTTGATTATTCTCAGTAAAAGTTACTCTTTCTTAATATTGAAATATCTAAGCCAGGATAATATCAACACTCCACACTCATCAAGTTTGTATTTTCTCCAAGTTTGGTCCAACCTCAAGCACAAGGTTGGCCGTAGGGAAGGAATGGGAGGGATGGGGACAAGGTGGAGAGGACAGATGCGGTGCTTTCTTATTGGCACTGTAATCTGAGGCTGGGGCCTCTTGTGTGACTGATGGCCCATCACTGTCTCATGAGGTTTGCTTCCTTGCCAATCCCCTCCCATCCACCCCTCCCACCCCCCCACACACACTCACTGAACACTGGGCACCTCCAACTGCAATTTCCTGGTGCAGTTGAAGCTTGCTCCCACTGCTACTCACTGTTGCCCCCCAGCTCTGATTTCTATATTCTTTGGCATAGCTCTAGCTTTTTTCCACTGAGATATCCTAACACCTGGCAGGACACTCTCATGGGCCTGGTTTATACAAGGCTCACAGCCAGCTTTCCTGAGAAACATCCATCTTTGCCTCTCCAGTAGGAAGGTGCAGTTCACTCTGCATGGCTCTGTTCTCTCTAGCTGCACCTCTCATCTTTTTATTTTTTCTAGGTATGAATCACATAAAAGTCCCCGCATACTCCAGGGGACATGATTGAGCTCACTAAGTGAGCCTTTAGAGCTCCCATCACTTCTCTAAAGAAATCATTATTCTCCAGGCTCTTCAACTTTCTCCTACCTTTCTCTTACAAGCCGGGATGTGGGCTAAGATTGACAGAACGATTTCACAGGCACTTAGCCTGACCTGTAAAAGTGATCTATAGCAGTGGTACCTAAAACTGCTACCAATCTATGAAGATCTCAGTAAGGAAATTGAGAGTGTTAGAAACATTTTTGGCAATCTGACATTGCTGCAATATCCAAAAGCATGATTTTGTATTTTACAATAGTATCTATCCATGATGGAGTAAATGGTTCTTCACCATATAGACTGAACAGTTACATCATATCTTAGGATATACGATACTTTCTCTTCATTGTTTTGTTTCTTAGCCTTTGTGGCCTCTGCTGAAACTAACAAACTAGGAAAAGTCTTATTTTAACACCCTGTTACAGTAAAGATTAAAAATAATTGTTTTATTCAGATTGGATATGACTAATATGCCTGATCAAGGCAAATACTTGATCTTTCTTATTAGCCATAAAAAAAGAGGAGTTCTAAAAGTCCAGGCTACTCTGACAAGGCTCCCCTGTCCTATTTATGCATTCAGGGGTGCCCTGTGCTTCTAAGTCATCACTGGAAGCCAGTATAACTTGGTCTCATCTAGGTGTGTGCAGGCCGAGGAAGTGCATAGCTTCTGATAAATAACTGCCTTGCAAACTATGTGGTTGTGTATCCTAGCTCCTAAGTAGATCAATGTGGAAATTCATCTTTGAGCTCGTCTGTTCTCCCTTCCTGAGCATGGCCATGGAGGCTGCAAACATCCAGCTGTAGAAACTGGCTAGGGCTGCTCAGAAGTTCTGGGGGAGGTAACAATGGTGCTTAGGGCCAACTCAGCAATTGAGCTGGTCCACATGGGTTTTGAGGAGGCAAAGTAATGCCCACTCCTACAAAGCAGTGCCCAGGCTGGGTCCACTGCTCCACCAGCTCCTAAGAAGCAGTTCCTCCAGGAAAGGCTGATCCCCACCAGTCCTTAGACCTCAAAGTCCAGTGTCTAGAGTGACCATCAAGGACTATAGCAATCAGCTTGTTCAGTTCATATGCAGAGCCACAGCCCAGGGCACAAGCCAGCCCTGCATGCACCGAGTCAGGACTGATACCAGCAGCTGACACCTCATAGCACAGGACCACCATAATTGTCTCCCCATCGTCCACCCAGGTCCAGGACATTACCTGGAGCTGCCCTCAGAGATTCCCAGGGAGTTTCAGAAACCCATCTGCATCGTGCTATCATTCACTGGTTCTCCAGCTTGGAATCCTCTGCAAGTTGGAATCCTCTGGGGAGTTTCAAAAAATAGTAATGCTTGTTTCCCATCCCCAAATATTCTGATTTAATTGGTCTGGTGTGCAGCCTGAGCATCAAGAGCTTTCAGAGCTCCCCAGGCAATTCCAAAGTGCAGCAGAGTGTGAATGCAATCAGTACGGTTCGTAGCCCCTCTCAATGAAGAAGAGAATAAAATAACAATACGCTGTGGGCTCTAGCGGGGCATTTCCTTTGGAAGGATTCCTCTCAAACACAGAGTTCTTCCTGAGGTTTTTCCTACCCACAGTTTTGGAGCTTAGCTCAGAAGAAGGCAACACGAAGCCGCTCTTGGCAGCTTAGCATTACGTACTCCTAGCATTTTATATCGAAGAAGGCAATGGCACCCCACTCCAGTGCTCTTGCCTGGAAAATCCCATGGATGGAGGAGCCTGGAAGGCTGCAGTCCATGGGGTTCCTGAGGATCGGACACAACTGAGCGACTTCACTTTCACTTTTCACTTCCATGCATTGGAGAAGGAAATGGCAACCCACTTCAGTGTTCTTGCCTGGAGAATCCCAGGGATGGGGGAGCCTGGTGGGCTGCCGTCTATGGGGTCGCACAGAGTCGGACACGACTGAAGCGACTTAGCAGCAGCAGCAGCATTTTATACTGATGAACTGGGGGCTGGGATCATTGCATTCCCCTGCCCTGGCTAAGAAAGTAATAACAACACTAATTATAATTGTAATTGCTTTTAAAAGATAAAATGCTGTTCTCTGGAGAGTGTTCCAGCTCAGTAAAAATGCCAGCAACATAGAATACAAACTGTGAAGACTGTAAATCTAGGAACAGCCAGCAGTTTTATTTTCATAGTTCTTCAAAACCACATAGCTTTTGCAAAATCTGAAATTATTCCCAAGAATCACATACATTTAATTATTTGAAGTTAACTTTGGCTACTTTTCCAATTATTTTTAAGGGGGAAAAAAATAGAAAAAGCATGTATTAAGGAGAAATGTGTGATTATAATGCAGTAGCTAAAAGGGCCTTCTATCAGTAAAGAGAATATTTGAAATGAAGGGTAGATACAAGTCTAAATTCTGGGCTTACTCTTAAAAAACTCACTGCAAAGCTATACTCAAAAATAACTTACTTTGTGCCCCTCTAAGGTCTACCCCACTGTCTTTCCTTCTCCCCCAAAACATACATATGGATATACTTATACACTTTCATAATATGCTTAGCAATGAAAAGGTGATTTGTGTAATGTTTAAATTTATGGAAAACAGCATGGTGCTCTAGAAAGAGCCTGAGGTTTTGGAGTCCTACAGAACTGGTTTTGAATTCTGCTTTTACTGCAATCTAAGTGTGACTTTGAACAACTCATTTAAACTCAGAATCTCCATTTTCTATAAAATAGAAATATTCTCACTTTTCTCACAGCACCTTGCATGGCTGGGAGGAGTGGAGAAAGAACTAAAACTGGGGAACATCTGTGATATTAGATGAATCTTGAGTCCTTTCCATCTCTTCCCTTCAATTCATTCAACTGAAAACCAAAACTACCCATCTCCCCCTCTCCTGGTACTGTCTACATTAACATGTGTGTGTACTAAGTCACTTAAGCTGTGTCTGACTCTTTGTGACCCTGTGGACTGCAGCCTGCCAGTCTCCTTGGTCCAAGGAATTCTCCAGGCAAGAATACTGGAGTGGGTTGCTGTGCCCTCCTCCAGGTTACATTAGCATAACTTTACTCTTGTATTACTTTGATTAGCACCAGTTTACTCTTCCAGGATATTCTTACCCAAGCAAATAACTTGATTGTTTGTTACAGGAACTTCCCAAGAGGCTCCTCAGCTCTTCAATAGGAAGCATTAGCAGATGGTTTGTGGTCTAAGATTTCCTGGCTTCAATATCTTTGTCTTGCTATTTCCACCAATGCTAACCCAAGAGAGACTCAATATACAAATGGAGAATGGCCAGGTCTCATATAAAAAGACAACTCTGATCCATAATCTGTAGCAGCCAGCCCAGGAAACCAACTCATTATCAACAATAACCAACCCAGGGGGCCAATCTCCTATCTACAAATCAGACTTATAAAAGTCAGATCACTGTTTCTAGCAAACAGTCCAGGCATCCAAACAATAACTCCTGCAACAATTGGCCTCAAGCAGCCAGGACTTGATTGATAATTGCCAACTTTCAAATTTCCAACTTGGGACTAACTGAAAAGAACCGAAATATGTATCACATAGTCACATAGGATGCCTTGCATCCAGTCTGCCTGCATATAACTTCACCATGTCAATAACCCACATGAGGAGATACAAACATTCCCTCTTTTGTGCTATAAAGTTTGACCTCTTCTCTGCTTTCCTGTGCCAAATATAAAAGTAATGATGACTGGCTCCCTTGCTCTGAATAAATACTCTTTGCCTCTCCTCATTTGGATGATCTTCATTGATTTCCACAGGCTTCCCCAGTGGCTCAGCTGATAAAGGACCCACCTGCCAATGCAGGAGAAACAAGATACATGGGTTCCACCCCTGGGTCTGGAAGATCCCCTGGAGAAGGAAATGGGAACCTACTCCAGCATTCTTGTCTGGAAAATCTCATAGACAGAGGAGCCTGACAGCCTACAGTCCATGGGGTCGCAAAGAGTCAGACACAACTCAGTTACTGAGCACACATTTATTTTCACAACTGTTATATTATGATCCTTTGTCATTGTTTAGTTGTGTCCAACTCTTTGCGACCCCATAGACTGCATCCTGACAAGCTCCTCTGTCCTTGAAATTTCCCAGGCAAGAATACTGGAGTGGGTTGCCATTTTCTTCTCCAAGGGATCTTCCCGACTCAGAGATCAAACCTGGGTCTCCTGCTTTGTAGATGGATTTTTTTTACTACTGAGGCACCTGGGAAGCTGCTTTGTGATCCTTATCCAAATCTAATTAAGGCCATGTTAGGAAGTGAACATTTTCATATTTCTACATAGTTATGGATTTTTGAGCAAATTTTACTGGATTCTGGCTTAAAAGACAAGTCTGGGAATTTAAAGGGAAGTTGAATGCCAGAGAACTCCAGAGGACTTACCTCTCAGAGAACTCCAGAGGACTTACCTCTCTGGAGACACATGTTTACATTTCAAAGGAGGATAAAACCCAGACTTGGAGACATTCCAGGGTTGTAAGCCCAGAGAGGCTTGTAAACCCAGAGAGGCGTGTCTAAGTATCCCCTTGGAGACCTTCATTTACATTCCAAGAGAGAGCTTCTTCTTCTCCCAGGGAGATTTTGTGTATAGGAGGAAGATTAAGTTTCTCTCCCTCTCTCATAAGGGGAGTCAGGTTGCTGTGATCTTGTCCTGTGGAAAGAGCCAGACTGATGAGTTTGGGATTTCTCTCCTGTGGGGTAAGAATCTCCTTTGTACACACAGGCCCAAGCATCTGGCTCTCTCTGCCTTACCCAGAAGAGGGAAAAATGAAGGCTGAGGAACTGATGTATTTCTGTAAGCAAATAATAATCATCCCAGATCCAGACACATAGTGCTTTCAGGATAACATAGATAAAGATATTAAAAACTTATCAGGACCCCCTTTCCCATGTTGAAAGACTTGCCTTGCCTTAAAGTGAAAGTTTAAGTTAAAGTTAAAATTACTTTGTCAACAAAGGTCCATCTAGTCAAGGCTATGGTTTTTCCAGTAGTCATGTATGGATGTGAGAGTTGGACGATAAAGAAAGCTGAGTACCAAAGAATAGATGCTTTTGAACTGTGGTGTTGGAGAAGACTCTTGAGAGTCCCTTGGACTGCAAAGAGATCCAACCAGTCCATCCTAAAGGAGACCAGTCCTGGGTGTTCATTGAAAGGACTGATGTTGAAGCTGAAACTCCAATACTTTTGTTAGGGGAAGCCGCCCACCCTGGCCAGGCACCATAGTAACCATTTGCATGAGTTGTTTTATGACAGGAGATCCTGATAAGGAATATAGAACTAATAAGCCACCACCAACCGGAAGAGTTTGGGAAAGGTCTAAAGGAGACACCGCATGTCCGTCCACTTCCCAGAATCCCTCTCGCTAGCATCCATCTTGGCTGAGCGATATATGCGCCACCAGGAAAGACTCTGAATTAGAATGATTGGCCAAAGACCACCTGGAAACTAATCCCATCACCATAAACCCCGAGACTGTGAGCCACACAGCAGAGCAGTTCTGGGTTTCCTTATCCTACTGCTCTCCACCCGGGTGCCCTTTCCCAATAAAATCTCTTGCTTTGTCAGCACATGTGTCTCCTCGGACAATTCATTTCCGAGTGTTAGACAAGAGCCCAGTTTCAGGCCCTGGAAGGGGTCCCCCTTCCTGCAACAAATGGTGACTCTGGTGGGACTCTTCTTCACTGAGACTGACATCCTGACCACTCGGGGTACTCAGGGGCCAGCTTGCCTGCCAATGGACCAGACCCAGAGGCCACAATTGGGACCCTTTTGTCCCTGGTCTCCTCCTGACGTGGACAACTGGCCAGAGAGCCCCAACTGGTAAGGAACAAGACACTTTATTGACCTCTCTCATCTTCCCTCTCTCTTTCCTCTCCTTAACCCTTCCTATCCTTCCCTGTTTTTCTAGTCCCCCGGTCCTGAATGCAGGAATCAGGTTGAAGGGCCTCACCCTGAGATGAGGATTGGAGACTGATCACCTCCTCTTGGCAGAGAACTCGAATTCTGGTTCTGGTCTGGTTTGATTTCTGGTAGGGCCGACTTCCAGTCCTCCCTTCTCTGGAGGCCCAGGAAAAAATCCCATAACACCTGGGTATCTGTAGGTGGCAGGAAATGTCTGTAAGGCCACCCCTTTTGCCCCCTCTCTCCCGCCTCCTCCCCCTTCTTCCTCCCTCCTGGCTTCCTCTCCTCCCTTGAAATCTTTGATGTTAGTACTTGGATTCTTGTATTTAGGGGCTTCCCTGGTGGTGCAGAGGTTAGAGCGTCTGCCTGCAACATGGGAGACCTGGGTTCAATCCCTGGGTCAGGAAGAACCTCTGGAGAAGGAAATGGCAACCCACTCCAGTATTCTTGCCTGGAGAATCCCATGGACGGAAGAGTTTGGTGGGCTACAGTCCACGGGTTGCAAAGAGTTGGACACGACTGAGTGACTTCTTTCACTTTCACTTTGATGAGGACTGCCAGGTTTATGTGTGTGTGTTTTAACTCTGTCTTCTGTGTTGTAATTTTTGATGACCATTTTGCTTTGTCTGGCCACCATTTGGTTTAGACCTGCCGCCACTTTGTTAGGAAAAAAGACTTGAAGCTAAATCTTGCACTGTGTCTGTCTAAATATGTCTTGGTACGCCTTTGTCTCTGGGTAATGTTTTTGAGGTTAATTTGTAAATGAGCTCTATTTATTTGGCTTAAAAAAGGTAAGCACTTACAAGTCAAATAATTCTAAATTAAACAATAAATTCCAGGTTCACGTGAACTGGGAAATATTCAGTATTAAATACCTGATATTAATGTTTGTTTGTTGACCTATCTAATATAGACATGTCTTAGAGTAATTAACATTAAATAGAATATTTTCATTGTACCTAGGTTTAATATAAGTTAAATATTATATCTGTTACAAGTTTGTCAGCGAGGAAATTACCTCAAGTGAAGAAACTTAAAAAAAATGTAAATGAGATATGAGCTTTTATATAAACTCTATTAAGAATAATTATTCTTTAGAAATATCTGTCTAAATTAGTCTTTCCAGATTGGCATAACTTAAATTTCTAAGGGTTGTGCTAACTGTGCTAAGTGTTGGAAGTCTATTGAATAGTTAGGTTATTTCCAAATAAAATAAGATTTCCCTGGTGGTGCAGAGGTTAAAGCGTCTGCCTGCAACGTGGGAGACCTGGGTTTGATCCCTGGGTCAGGAAGAACCTCTGGAGAAGGAAATGGCAACCCACTCCAGTATTCTTGCCTGGAGAATCCCATGGACGGAGGAGCTTGGTGGGCTACAGTCCACGGGTCGCAAAGAGTTGGACACAACTGAGCAACTTCTTTCACTTTTGAAACATTTACTACTAAACATTAATTTCCTTTTACAGAGAAACTAAAGAGATTTGGGACTATAAATGAATAATGTTTGGTGTCATCCTAAAATGTTCTAAGAAAGCAAGGGTTTTAGAAATTATCACTGGTATTTATGCTCACCAATCTATAGAATGCTAATATAAAAGTTAGTTCTTGGTTGCTAAAGGAAAGTAGGAAGTGTGTTTTCAGTAAAAAAAAAAATAATAATAAAGGTATGAAAAAATGCTAAAAAGAGTTATGCAGGATCAGGATTTTCTAAAACTGGATTACGATTAGTTAGATAAATGGATTTTGTTAGGAATGACACACCCACACCCATAAGAAAACTGGTTAGAGCCAACTAGGTCCAAGAGGGCGGAGCTGACTTTCACTAGACCTCAAGCCTTGGTATTTACGCCCATTGTGACACATCAACAAGCTAAATGATACACCCATCAACATTGACCAAATCTGGCCAAATGTTCTAAACGCTTTTAATCTATCTTTTTTATAAAACTTCCTAAATCGAATTCTTTTGAAGTTCCTTTGACCTCTAGCTAACTTTGGGGTGCTTCAGAGGGCCCCTGAAACATCCCAAAGAGAGATATTAAACTGTGTTTATTTAGTTAGTTAAATTACATGAAAAAGATTATCAAATGAGTAATAAATCCACTCATGGTATAATGTATCATAAAATTCAGTTCAGTTCAGTTCAGTCGCTCAGTCGTGTCCGACTCTTTGTGACCCCATGAATCGCAGCACGCCAGGCCTCCCTGTCCATCACCAACTCCCGGAGTTCACTCAGACTCGCGTCCATCGAGTCAGTGATGCCATCCAGCTCATCCTCGGTTGTCCCCTTCTTCTCCTGCCCCCAATCCCTCCCAGCATCAAAGTCTTTTCCAATGAGTCAACTCTTCGCATGAGGTGGTACAGATATCCTAGAAATTATATGGAGTTTTTAACATTCTGATATGTCCTGGTATTCTAATGGAAAACCTGATGACTTCACAAAAGTTAACAAAAATGACTGAATGAACCAGCAAATATGCCTGTAACTTTTATGGTTTCTATCTGAAAAATTATGGGTTTGAATCTTATGTTTTCAGGGAGTGGGGAAAACCTTCCTCTCAAACTAACTATGACAATATTTTGGTAAAATTAAACGTTATAAACAAAACAATTATATTTTCTCTCTATCTGACTCCTCCAAAAATTGGAAATTCTTAGGTTTCCAGTAAGTTTATCAGACGAGTTTGGAAGGTTATCTCACAGGTTCAAAAATCTCAAGAAATTTTTGAGACCTTAAAAAGGGAAGAATTCACCTAGATTTGTTAGGCAAAATCTGTGCTAAGTCTTTGGTGTGAGTTTCCCAGCCCTATTTTATTTTTAAAAGTTCAGTCTGAGACTCTATAAATGTTTCAGCAAAATAAAAAGTCTATAATCAATTATGGTTATATAAATCATCACATTAGTGAGAACAGACCTATTTTGCAAACAAACTAGCCTTAATTTGGTTATATTTGATAAAAATGAGGGTAACTCTAGGGAGAAAAAGATATTTCAAAAAATGTTAAATCCCAGCTTGTTAATGGAGGTCTGCATCTAGGAAGGCTCATCTCTTAGATAGTTCTTTGCTGTTATGTGATACTAATGTAAAATTTAATTGAATTCTTAAAGAATACCCTAAGTTTGTTTCTGAAGCTTATCTCAGTAATCTATCTTTCGATGAAGATCAGATGCCTCATGACCTGCAACCAGGACTAGATACTAGATGGGATCCCCTCACCAGGCCAATTAATGATGCCTGCTCTGGCTCTGGCCATAAATTTGAGATTTTTTCTATTACTCAAGCTCAGTCTGAGCAACAAGAAAAGTTTCAGCGAAGGAGGAAAAATCTCCCAGAATTATGGGATGGATTTACATAGATAACACCAGGCTATGGTAATTTAGTTTTAAAGTCTCCTCTGTGTTGGAAACAATTAAATCATACTAAGGACAATCAGTCTAGTAACACGAGAAAACGGGGCTATGTGCCTTATAGATGGTGCCAATGTATAATTTCCCTGGAAGATAAAGATTCTACAGAGCAGACTAAGTCAGATGACCTGAGATATACTGGGCTACATCTAATGGAAGCTCTTAACTTAAGTCTTACTTGTTACTTTACTAATACTGCTGGCTATGTTATTTGTATTTCACCTGCTTTACAAAACTGATATTTCTTACACTGTCAAATGTGTGTCTGAGGCCTCTAATAGAATAATATATAGTCCCATATGAGATCGATGATGGTAACAGTGTAACTCTAGATACGGGAAGAAGCAACAAGTGGGAATATTTTCCTGCACCAAGAGGCTAGTAAGACAGGTGGTCCAGAGAATTTTGGATGCTGTTTTATGGCCTAGTCCAGTAACAGCACATTGAGTGGCCTGTCAACAAAATCTTTGTCATACCTGAGAATGGACAGCACCATGAGATAAAATGGTCATGAAATGCACCCCCCCTCAAAATCATGGTCACGTTTATAAGCAGAAAGGGGCTCTGCCAACTGAAGACTGACACTTGCCATCTACATCTACAAAGATTAAATCATGGTCAGTGCAACTGTTGACTTTCAATGCCCCTGAAAGGAGTTCAGGGTGAAAATCAGGAATGAGGCACTCTGTGCTCTGGGAAAAACTGGCATAACAGGCCTTCAGATAGTTAGATCTTTTTAGGAGAAGATTTTATGAGTCCCAATTCTTGCATATTCTCAAACCTAGAGAAACACTGATGTCATTAATGATGAAATCTGCTTTGGCTATTAAGGAAAAGTTAACAATAAAGTCAAAATAGAGTAGCTATGGTTCAGATATCCTGGGAAATAACTAGGTGATGCTATGGGTGTACTTTCAGATTAGACCTTGTATTGCTAAACACTTGAGTTTTCTGAGTCGTGTCAGGCTTGGATGCCACCATTCTCAAAACAATGTCTGCTGGGAGATAGTGACCTTACTTTTTATAAAACTAGGCAACTGGCTACCTGGCTACAAGTCTCCCTGAAGTGCCAGGTCCAGACTGGGTTTCAAGCCTATTCTTATAAAAAGAAATGAGATTTATTTTGTCTACTAAATTCCAATTATCACTCCTCCAACTACTTCTAATTGGGTCTGTTACACCAAAATGGCAGACCAAGGGATTAGGATTTTAATCATACAAGACTCAGATCTAGAACTTGGAACTCAGAAATACTTCCAATTCAGTTTCTATACTCCAAGCTGAGGTAGTCCTATGCCCCATTTTGACAGGAAGTTATCACAGTCATAGTTGCCCAGTTCCCTAAATTAAAACTGAGCAGGATTCTGTGGGGTTCTGGAGTACAGATCTGTTCTGTGTTCTCCATCTGTAGGATATAGGGTTCATTCAGCCTCCTTGACCTTCCCTGAGTTCCAAAGGGTGGATTCAAACAATTGCTAATCAGGGAAGGGAGGGGATACAAAAACAGAAACAATCAAATGTTGGTACAGCCTCCAGACGGAGTCCTGGTTCCTACTCAAAGAAATATGCATAACAATGTCTTTGAGCCCCCACCCAGGTGGAGGATGGTAACTTCAGACTGAACACAAGATTCCTGGAGCACAGCTCTGTTGCCTCACCACCAACCAATCAGAAAGGGTCACAAACCCTGCAACCCTCACCCCAAACGTTGCCTTCTGTTTCCAGGGACCAGAGATGACCATCCTGTTAGGTCTCCTGTTTGGCCCTTGTCTATTTCATCTCTGAGAAAGTGTGTGTGTGAAGTCGCTCAGTCATGTCCGACTCTTTGTGACCCTGTGGACTGTAGTCCTCCAGGCTCCTCCATCCATGGGATTCTCCAGGCAAGAATACTGGAGTGGGTTGCCATTTCCTTCTCCAGAGGATCTTCCCGACCCAGGGATCAACCCAGGTCTCCTGCATTGCAGGCAGACACTTTAACCTCTGAGCCACCAGGGGATGATTTTTTTTTAGGGGCTAACTAAATTGCTGTTACTATAAGGGTGGAAGCTGGTTTCAGATGTGGAACACCCCAACTTAGATCAGGTAGAGAGAGACTTCTGCTCTGCTAGGCACGCCTATGCCCATGCACAGCAGGAACAAGTTACAGAAGAAAGAGACCTCCGCCCCAATTCCCAAGAAGTATCTTAAGTATGAAGTCTCTCAGTGGGGAGTTGTTAGGGGATGCACACTGATTGAAACCGCCCACCCTGGCCAGGCACCATAGTAACCATTTGCATGAGTTGTTTTATGACAGGAGATCCTGATAAGGAATACAGAACTAATAAGCCACCACCAACCAGACGAGTTCAGGAAAGGTCTAAAGGAGACACTGCATGTCCATCCACTTCCCAGAATCCCTCTCGCTAGCATCCATCAAAGACCACCCGGAAACTAATCCCATCACCATAAAACCTGAGACTGTGAGCCATGCGGCAGAGCAGTTCTTGTGGGTTCCCTTACCCTACTGTTCTCCACCCGGGTGCCCTTTCCCAATAAAATCTCTTGCTTTGTCAGCACATGTGTCTCCTTGGACAATTCATTTCCGAGTGTCAGACAAGAGCCCAGTTTCGGGCCCTGGAAGGGGTCCCCCTTCCTACAACACTTTGGCCATCTGATGTGAAGAACTGATTCATTTGAAAAGAGCCTGATGCTGGGAAAGATTGAGGGCAGGAGGAGAAGGGGACAACAGAGGATGAGATGGTTGGATGGCATCACCAACTCAATGGACATGAGTTTGGGTAAACTCCAGGAGTTGGTGATGGACAGGAAGGCCTGGTGTGCTGTGGTTCATGGGGTCACAAAGAGGTGGACACGACTGAGCAACTGAACTGAACTGAACTGAAAGTGAAAGTCGCTCAGTTGTGTCTGACTCTTTGCAATCCCATGGACTATACAGTCCATGGAATTCTCCAGGCCAGAATACTGGAATGGGTAGCCTTTCCCTTCTCCAGGGGATCTTCCCGACCCAGGGATAGAACTCAGGTCTCCCACATTGTAGGTGGATTCTTTACCAGCTGAGCCACAAGGGAAGCCCTGCCTTGCCTTAAAGCAAACTTCAAATCCTTGGTAAATTCCAATCTTTTTTTCCCTTGAGAAACCCTACTGTCAAGGCTGTGTTCTCCCTTAGTGCAGTAAACAATAAACTCAGGTTTGTCTTATCAGTGAGTTGTGTTGATGACAGTTGTATAGTTGGCGTTTGGTACAAACAATATTTATTAAGCACTTACTATATGCCAGGAACTGATCTAATCACTTGGGCTACATCAGTCAACAAAACTAATAAAAGGATGAGCCCTCATGAGCTTGCCTTCCAATGGAGTGAGATGCACAATGAACATAAGAAGACCTGCAAACAGGAAGAGCAAAGAGCATTTCTTTCACCATCCAAGTCTACAAAGATTAACCTGCTGCAGTCACCAACTGACAGTGCACTCAGTGCTTCAGAGAGAGGAAATCAAAGACTGTAACAAGATGCTCTGTGCTTTGGACAAATAGGTCTTCAGGTAGATGCATTTCAGGAAGAATTTTAATGAACCCCACTTCTTGCATCTTCCCATACATAGGAAAGCATAATAATCATTAACTTGAGATATCTGTTAGGGAAAACACTGACTGAAACTGCCCACCCTGGCCAAGCCTGATAGTAACTACTTGCATGAGTTATCTTACAAGAGGAAGTCCTGGTCAGGAACACAGAACTAACAAGCCACCTTCAACTGGAAGAATTTGAGAAAAGTCAAAAGGAAACAGGAGACGCTAGTCCACTCGTCCTTCCATCCTCACTGGAATCTGACTGAACCATGGGTGCGCCACCAGGAAGGGTTCTGAATCACAGTGATTGGCCAGAGACAACCTAGAAATTAATCCCATCACCATAAAACCTGAGACTGTGAGTCACATGGTGGAGCAGTCCTCTTGGATTCCCTTACCCTCCTGCTCTTTGCCTGGGCTCCCCTTTACAATAAAGTCTCTTGCTCTGTCAGCACATGTGTCTCCTTGGACAGTTCATTTCCAAGTGTAAGGCAAGAGTCTACTTTCCGTCCCTGAAAGGGACCCCCTTCTGCAACATATTTATTCTTAGTGATTAGCAGTAATTTTTATAGAGGTGTATGCTTGACTGCATGCAAACCACCCTTATCCCTTATCTTTGGGGCAATTCATCAGAGCCCTCTGAGAGGCTGTCTCCCAGGCTACAATCCTCAGTAAGACTGTGAATAAAACTTAACTCACAACTCTCACATTGAGCATTTTTCTTTCACAGTTGACAGGTGAATTACACAGAATATTGAAGGTGATAAAGTAGCATGGTGTCATAACAGAAGCTTAAGAGTGCCTGCAGAGGAGGAGGAGAAGGAGGTAGAATGAAATAATATGTGACTGAGCAAAAGCTTTGTAGGGAAAGAAAAATAATTTTCCCTTTACCCTTCCAGATTCTTGGCTAATACTTCCCTGTAATAAAAGACAAATTCACAGGAGGAAAAAAAAAACACTTAACAAGTTGTAAGTTGGATACATGGTAGGTAACCAGGAAAACTGAGTTAACTCTCTGAAACAGCCCAAGCCATCACCTTAAATACCACTTACAGCTAA
Organism: Oryx dammah; assembly: GCF_014754425.2. Classification (NCBI taxonomy): domain Eukaryota; kingdom Metazoa; phylum Chordata; class Mammalia; order Artiodactyla; family Bovidae; genus Oryx; species Oryx dammah. The sequence continues at coordinate 52,441,016 of NW_024070205.1, forward strand.
AGACAAAGGAAGGTGATGGGATTGTTATGGGAAAACTCAGTTATCAGGCAAAGCACAGTAATCAAGGGTATGGTTGGTCTGTAGATTTAAGTCACTGCCTTCTTCACTGACAAGGATTGTAGAGATTTAGTAATCCTCCTCTTCTAGCTACAGAGAAGGACACACTTACCAATGGATGTTTCCCCTATACATGTGACTTCTATTCAGTTTTCAGAGCTTTTTCCGTGTCTGCTGTTTCTTTAAAATTGCCAGCTCAGGATAATCCTTATGCCAATGAAGCATAATTTGGGGTGACATACTCCCCTTCAGCCTGAAAGAAGTAAGAGAGCTAGCCAGACGGACATCTGGAGGAGAGCTTTCAGGCAGAAGGAACAGCTGAAGTCTGTGAGAACTGAAAGTATACTGTGTACCAGACCTCCCAAAGCATTCACTCGCTTACTAGAGTTGCAAGTGATTCCAAAATGCTCCTTTTAACTCTGCCTTGAAAGAAATTTGTCTATTTCCATATCCCCATCACATTTGCAATTCAGTTCCCAACGAGACATGCAGAGCTTTAACTATCTAGACCCGAAAAAAAAGGAATTAATAAATTATGTCTGACTTTTTCAGACGAATGGTTCTTTACAAGGATTAAACTTCAAAGTGCTTAAGAAACGAAGTATTTTATAAGATTTGCAGCAAAAAAAAAGCCATAACTTAAGGCCAAAGTTTTAATAGCAAAAACCAAAGATGTTGAAATGTCTTTGCAAGTCCTCTTTAACACATGAATAAAAGCAGATTTCAGTGTCTAAAACACAATCAGACATTGTTGCTGAATGTTAAAATGTTTTTGCTTTGGTAGTTTTTTTTTATTAAATTAATAAAAGCTAAATCATGGTCATGACATAAATAGGCAGAGAACGCGTACCCTAGAACAGTGCCAAGTAATAAATAAGAACAGTCGTGCCTTTGGGCAATTCACAGCCTCCAAAGAGACACATATGGGTAAATAATTGCAATGCAAATGGTAGAAAAACACAGAAGGGCCATTCATCAGAGTGTTGATGAAGCTCACAGAGAAAGGGATATAGGAACTAATATTTGAAAAACTACAATAGAAAGAAAACAGTGTCAAGCATGACTCTAAGTGCTTTATAGCTAGTATTAATAGCTCCCTTTATCTGAATCATGCTGCTATGACATAGGATTGTTATGTCCATCCCCTTCTAGGGAATCTGCTTCAAACTCCAGACTAGAGAATCCTGCTGCTAGATTGTTTGGGGCAGCAAACACCAAGAGGTCATGGAGGAATTATTGAGTAACTTGAGGTGTGCCTTTGGAGCTAGATGCTTTGGCCAAATGATTAACTGTAATCTTACAAAGTGACCTCAAACTTTCTACTCTCAGGATTTATTTGGGTCATGGCTGTGTCTCCAGACCCACTCCCACAAAGGGCTCTGTGCATTTCCCAAGGGCAGGGGAAGGCTAACAGGGATAAAAACCCCTCACACTCATATGACTCTTTCACACACATACAGGTCCACTTTTTTAAAAGGTGTGCAGGGTGAGAGTTGTGAGTCAAGTTATAATTGGGGCAAAATGAGGACTATAGCCTGGGAGACAGCATTTCAGATAGCTCTGAGAAACTGCTCCAAAGAGCTAAGGGGGAAGGTCAGTATATTAGGTGATTTTGCTGAATGGGGAATGTGCACAAGCAAGCACATACTTTTTGCAGAAGTCTTCGGCTAATCTCATGAAGGTTACTGCTAGTCGTGAGGAGTAGTCATCACCATGAAAAATTTTAGTGCTTTTCTAGATATGTGGAAATATCAGAATTAGGCTCATAAAACCAACTCCTGAAAATATCTAGCCATCTGAAGAACTGTTTTGCAGGTTTTCCCAGATCAAAAAGTGCCTCATTTCTACTCTCCACCCTGAATTCCTTTCAGGAGGTGTTGAAAATCAGCAGCTGCACCTTGTAGAGGTAGATCAGTTCAGTTCAATTCAGTCATTCAGTCGTGTCTGATTTTTTGCGACCCCATGGACTGCAGCACGCCAGGCCTCCCTGTCCATCACCAACTCCCAGAGTTTACACAAACTCATGTCCATTGAGTCAGTGATGCCATCCAGCCATCTCATCCTCTGTTGTCCCCTTCTCCCACCTTCAATCTTTCCCAGCATCAAGGTCTGTTCAAATGAGTCAGTTCTTTGCATCAGGTGGCCAAAGTATTGGACTTTCAGGTTCAGCTTCAACTTCAGTCCTTCCAATGAATATTCAGGACTGATTTCCTTTAGGATGAACTGGTTGGATCTCCTTGCAGTCCAAGGGACCCTCAAGAGTCTTCTTCAACACCACAGTTCAAAAGCATCAATTCTTCAGCACTCAGCTTTCTTTATAGTCCAACTCTCACATGCATACATGACTACTGGAAAAACCATAGCTTTTGACTAGATGGGCCTTTGTTGGCAAAGTAATGTCTCTGCTTTTTAATATGCTGTCTAGGTTGGTCATAACTTTTCTTTCAAGGAGCAAACGTCTTTTAATTTCACGGTTTCAGTCACCATTGGCAATGATTTTGGAGCCCCCCAAAAAATAAAGTCAGCCACTGTTTCTACTGTTTCCCCATCTATTTGCCATGAAGTGGAGGTAGATGGCAAGTGCCAGTTTGTAGTTGGCATATCGTATCACCTGGATGACTGCAACAGAGTTCTCTACTTTTTTGCCTCCTTTCTAAAGTCTGATCAACCTTCCAAAAATATTGTGGAGGAGGAAATTTTTTCCTTGATCTGCTTACGTTCTCTGTGTTTGAAAATTTTTTTATATATATTAATAATATTGTATTAGTTTTGGGTCCACAATACAATGGGGATTCCCATGTGGAACTAGTTGTAAAGAACCTGCCTGCCAGTTCAAGAGACATAAGGTACACAGGTTCTATCCTTAGGTCCAGAAGATCCCCTGGAGGAGGGCATGGCAGCCCACTCCAGTATTCTTGCCTGGAGAATCCCATGGACAGAAGAGCCGGGTGGGCTACAGTCCATAGGGTTGCAAAGAGTCAGACATGACTGAAGCAGCTTAGCACCCAAACACACATACAACAATGATTATATGTATCATATCGTATATATATATGTCTACACACACACACACATACACACATTGTGAAATGGTTACCCCAGTAAGTCTAATTAACATCTTTCACCACACATAGTTACAAATTTTATTTTTTGTCATGAGAACTTTTAGGATTTACTTTCTTAGCAGCTTTCAAATATACAATACAGTATTGTTAACTGTAGTCACCATACTCTATACTACATTCTGGGACTTATCTTATAATTGGAAGCTCATACCTTTCAACTACCTTCACCCTTTTCACAATCACCACCTGCCACCTCTCACCTTTGACAATCACAAATCTGTTCTCTGTATCTATGAGTTCAGGGTTTTATTTATATTCAACACATAAGTGATATTATACACTATTTGTCTTTCTCAGTCTGACTTATTTCACTTAGCATATTGTCAATGTCCATACTTGTTTTAGCAAATGACAAAATTTTCTTCCTTTTTATGGATGAATAATATTCTATTATATTTTCTTTATCCATTCATCCATCCGTGAACACTTAGATGATTTTCAAGTCTTGGCTATTTTATACAATGCTGCAATGAATGTGGTAGTGCTATTTCTTTTCCTGATAGTGATTTTGTTTTCTTCAGATAAACATACAGACGTAGAATGGTTAGATCATATGGTAGTTTTATTTTAAATCTTTGAGAACCTTTCATACTGTTTTTCAGAGTGGCTACACCAATTTATGGGCTTTCCTTGTGACTAAGCTGGTAAAGAACCTGCCTGCAATATGGGAGACCTGGATTCGATTCCTGGGTTGGGAAGATCCCCTGGAGAAGAGAAAGACTACCCACTCCAGTATTCCGGCCTGGAGAATTCCACGGACTATACAGTCCATGAGGTCTCAAAGTGTCGGACACAAGTGAGCGACTTTCACTTTCACACCAGTTTACAGTCTCACCAACAGTGCACAAGGATTCCCTTTTCTTTACATCCTCACTAACACTTGCTATTTCTTGTCTTTTTGGTAATAGCCATTCTGACAGGTGTGAGGTGATATCTCATTGTGGTTGTGATTTGCATTCTTGCCTGGAGAATCCCAGAGACAGGGGAGCCTGGTGGGCTGCCATCTATGGGGTCGCACAAAGTTGAACATGACTGAAGCGACTTAGCAGCAGCATGATTAGTGATGCTGAGCCCCTTTTCATGCACCTGTCTTGGTCATTTGTATGTCTTCTTTAGAAAAATATCTATCCAGTCCTCTGTCCATTTTTAATTGATTTTTTTTTTCTGTTGAGTGGTATGAGTTCTTCAAATATTTTGGGTGTTAGCCCCTTATCAGATATATGACTTGCAAATAATTTCTCCCATTCTACAGTTTGTCTTTTCATTTTGTTTATGGTTTATTTTGTTATGCAAAGGAAAATTTGGTGTAGTCTCACTGATTTGTTTTTGCCTTTTTTGCCCTTACCTAATGAGACAGATCCTATATATATATATATATATATATTGCTAAGATGAGTGTCCAAGAGTATAATGTCTATGCTTCCTTCTAAGAGGTTTATGGCTTTGGATTTTACATTCAAGTCTTTTATCCATTTAATACATTTTTGTGTTTAAGATACTGGTCCGGTTTCTTTCTTTTACATGTTCTGTCTAGTTTTCCAAATACCATTTATTGAAGAGATTATTTTTTCCCCTTTGTACATTCTTGATTCCTGTGTCATAGATTAATTGACCACATGGTTTTAATTCTGGGTTCTCTATTTGTTCCATTGATCCATGTGTCTGCTTTTATGCTAATCTTGTAGTGTTTTTATTACTATAGCTTTGTAATACAGTTTGAAGTCAGGGAGCATGATGCCTCCAAGTTTATTATTTCCTAAGATTGCTTTGGCTATTCTGATAGTTCATTGTTAGCATATAGAAATATAACTCATTTTGTATACTGATTGTGTGGTTCCATACACATTTTAGAATTGCTCCTGTAAAAAATTCTGTTCTATTTCTGTGAAAAATTCCATTGGAATTTTGATAGGGATTGCATTGACTCTGTAGATTGCTCTGAATGACATGGACTTGTTAGCAATATTCATTCTTCCAACCCAGAAGCATTAAATTTTTGTATATTGATCTTATATCTTCCAACTTTACTGAATTAAATAGTTCTGTTTCTTTGTGGAGTCCTCAGGGTTTCACTGAGTATTTTAATATATGTATATATATATATGTATGTATGTATATATATATATGTATGTATGTATATATATATATAATTGCATCATCAATAAATGAAGTTATTTTTATTTCTTCCTTTGTGATTTACATGTCTCATTTCTTCTTGAGGCCTGATTGCTATGGCTAGGATTTCCAGTACTTTGCTGAATAAGTGGCAAGAGTGGGCATCCTTGTCTTGTTCCTGATCTGAGGAAAGACTTTCAGTCTTTCATTGTTGAATATGATGCTATATGTGGAGCTCGTCCTATGTCTTTCTTAGGTTGAGCTATGTTCCCTCTATATCCCAGTTGAGCATTTTCATTGTAAATGGATGTTTGCTTTCATCAATTCTTCCCTTTTTTGTCAAAAATTCTTTTCTTTACCTTCTTAGAGTCCCTGACTAGGTCTGAAAATTAAACTGACAAAGACAGATTTACAGGAGAAAAGGACACACATTTTAAAAAATTTTTACATGTACATAGGAGTCTTCACTTATGGCAAAAAGCAAAGAAGAATTAAAGAGTCTCTTGATGAAAGTGAAAAAGGAGAGTGAAAAAGTTGGCTTAAAACTCAACATTCAGAAAACTAAGATCATGGTATCTGGTCCCGTCACTTCACAGCAAATAGAAGGGGAAACAGTGAGAGTTTTTATTTTCTTGGGCTCCAAAATCACTGCAGATGGTGACTGCAGCCATGAAATTAAAACATGCTTGATCCTTGAAAGAAAAGTTATGACCAACCTAGACAGCATATTAAAAACCAGAGACATTATTTTGCCAACAAAGGTCCGTATAGTCAAAGCTATGGTTTTTTCAGTAGTCGTGTATGGATGTCAGAGTTGGACTATAAAGAAAGCTGAGTGCCAAAGAATTGATGCTTTTGAACTGCGGTGTTGGAGAAGACTCTTGAGAGTCCCTTGGACTGTAAGGAGAAACAAGCCAGTCCATCTTAAAGGAAATCAGTCTTGAATATTCATTGGAAGGACTGAAGCTGAAAGTCCAATACTTTGGCCACCTGATGCAGAGAACTGACTCATTTGAAAAGACCCTGATGTTTGGAAAGATTGAAGGTGGAAGGAGAAGGGGATGACAGAGGATGAAATAGTTGGATGGCATCACCGACTCAATGGACATGAGTTTGAGTAAACTCTGGAAGTTGGTGATGGACAGGGAGGCCTGGTGTGCTGCAGTCAGTGGGGCTGCAAAAAGTCAGACTCAGCTGAGGAACTGAACTGAACTGAGGAATCTTCACAAGACAATGATGATCCAAGATGTGACCAGAACAAGAGGCTTTTATATTTTTTAGACCCAAAAACAATTAATTTGTGATGAATCAGTAACATAAATGGATCCGAGCTAGGGGTAGTAAATGGTGGAGATGTAACTAGAAAGGTAAGGGTTGGTTTATTAACACTTGTTTGTACAGATTTCTTGGCCCCAAATTCCCTGTCTCAGTGATAAAAATGTCTTCCCAGCTCCTGGTACACGGAGAGTACCTCTCCTGTGGTGTTTTATGACCTATTTAAGAAAGAAGGGCAAAAGGGATGGAAAGGTCTGCGTGACTTTCCTACTTCTGCCATTAAAAAAAAAAAAAAATCCCTTCAGCTTAAGATATTAAATATGCCAAGGTGCCACATTTGGGGATGTTGTTGCTCAGTCACTAAGTCGTGTCTAACTCTTTGCAACCCCATGGACTGTAGCCTGCCAGGCTTCTCTGTCCAGGGGTTTTCCAGGCAAGAATACTAGAGTGAGTTGCCATTTCCTTCTCCAGGGGATCTTCTTGACCCAGGAATCAAACCACATTAGCAAGCAGGTTCTTTACCACCGAGCCACCAGGGAAACCCTATTTGGGGATAATATGGGCTAAACCCCATTAATATAAATATAAAAAACCCATAAACTCTCCCATTGCCTTCATGATAGCACAGCCCTCCTGTTCCTCTGTCATCATGCCTTCACTTACCCTCTACCTCATCTCCAGAACCAGAGCAAATGCATTCTGGGCTTCAGCCACTCCAAACTTTAAGGCCAAATATGCCCTGCCTTTGTTCATTGGGTGCCCTCTGTTGGCAAACTCTTTAACTTCTCCTTCAAGACCTACCTCACATCCATGAAGTCCCTCCCATTTACTTCCAATGGGACAATTCTCAACATGCCTACAGGAGCAATCCTTAGCCTAGAGCTCACTTGTGTGTGTGTGCTCAGCCACTTCAGTCATGTCCAACTCTTTGTGATCCCATGGATCATAGCCCTCCACGCTCCTCTGTCCACGGGTTTTCCCAGGCAAGAATACTGGAGTGGTTGCCATGCCCCACTCCAGGGGAATTTCCTGACCCAGGTATCAAACCTGCCTCTCCTACATTGCAGGCGGATTCTTCACTTGCTCAGCCATTGGAAAGCCCCGGAGCTCACCTGAGGATTTTGCAAAACATATCTGTGCTTGAGCCCCACTCCCGGATATTTGGACCCAAGTGGGCCCTGGACAGGGGTGCTTTGAATTCTTTAGGGGTTGGGGCTTTGGTGTTCAATCCTTAGTTTCCTCCCCAGCAGCAGGTACAAGGCAGGACTTTAATCACCAATCAAGTATTTGCTGAGTGAATAAGGCAAGAAGAATTTACAACCGCTCTGTGAGTCAGATACAACTGTTACCCAGCTTTACATTTGAGAACAAAGGACGTTAAGTGACTTGCCCAAGATTACTAGGAGTAACCTGAATTTAATTCTTCTGATTCTAGGTCCAGTGTCCTGCTTGTATCTGAGGGGGAAGAATGCCTGCAGAGGAAAGGTAATGCCTAGCACCGAGCCAAGAGCAGATGGACTGGAAGAATTTTCCTTCATCCCCAGTGAAGGAAAATGCCCCCTTTTGGTTATTTCAACATTTGGGGATGGACTTGTGCTCTTCTGGTCCTCTGGAAACTTTCTTGAATTTGGAAGTTTCTCCTTAAAACTCATTCTTCCTTAGATCATTCCCTATCATCTTGTTTTTAATGAATTATGAGCCATCATTTATTTATAACCCATCTACAGCTGCCTTTATGGGGCAGAAAATGAACTACTTGCCGAAGTAATTACCCTTTTTATAGACTTAGAACCAATGCTCACAGCCCATTCCTTTCTACATGGCTTTTGTGCTAGATTTCTGCTGTTTTGTTTGACCTGCCTGAATCTACTCTACACTTATTACAGATTTGTATTAGAACTATTTTTCTAACTCACAGAAAACCAGATTCTTTCTGTAACTGTAAGCATTTTTAGTAAATGACTGCTCATTTCCCAACAATAAACAGGTACCTTAAAATCTGGCACATGGGCTCAAAATCTGCTTTTCACAGGAGATATCCCTTTGGTGTACAGCTCAATCACCGAGCCAGACAGCAAGAGGTGTGGTGGGGGGTTGGGGCCTTGTAATTATTCAGCTGAAAGCAGGAAATACTAGGGCATTACTGTGCCAACAGAAAAATCACCACGCAAATTACTAGTTATTAATTTGATTCAACAGTGTATTTAACAATTAAATTTCATATTAATATCAGTAAATATGTATAGATGTATACACATAGAATAACAGAGTATTCATTCAGTCATCACTCATCATTTCTAAAATGAACTGAGTACTGTGCAAGTTACTGTTACTAGTTATTTCGCTTATAAATTTCCTTGGTACTTCAATTTTTGCTGAATATTATTACATTAGAAGGTCTAAAGACCTTCAAACACTGACCATGTCTTTTAAAAGTGATAGTAAATCAATATTTTAAAGAATAAAACTAAGAAATCCAGTAGAATTGCAATTGTCTAGCACAGTTAAGAAAAGAGATGTTGAAATAAAAATGCATTAGGCCTATTAGTCAACATTATTCTAGTATTTTGATCTCTGACCATAGCTCAGAAATTGCTAGATCTGACCTCTCACTTCTTCTTTCCATAGTAACAAGGAAAACTTTGAATGCAGTTCCAGAGTTTGCCTCATTGGATGGTAGGAAGACTTAAGATGCCATTTAGTCTATGAAGTGGTGACTTTTAAGCTTTATTCAGGGATAGTGGTTATGCCTTAAGCAGCTGTGTGACTTTAGGTGAGTCACTGAGCCCATTTTGGGCCCAGGTTTCCTTTTTGTTAAATGAAGCATCTGTGAATCTATAAGAGACAAGGAGGGGAAAGAAAGGAGTAATCTGTAGGTGGAAATAAGGAGTTACAGATCATAAGAAAGATGTGGTTGCACACAGAGAAAGTGGGGTGCCTGTCCTACCAGGCCCAGTACACATCCGGCATCTGATCTTGCCTGCCCTTCAGCAGAGAAAGGGAGGAGGAAAGAGTCAGTGAACGCAAAGGGAGAAAATGGGAAAGGAGAGGGAATAAGGATGGAGGGGGAAAGAAAATGAATGAACAAGTGCGTGAAAGAATGAACAGTGCAGGCGGGTCACCGAGTGAAGGCAAGCCCGATGGCGGAGATGTACCTTGGCAGAAGCCACAGCTGGCTGAGGGCCCGAAGCCTCGGTCCTCTTGCCGTCTTCCGGCCACTTCTCAGTGAGCCACCCGCCTCTGCTCTGCAGTCTCACGACCCTTTGGAAGCTGAAAAAGAGCTTGGTCCAAACAGACCTAGCCAGGGTATCCAACATGCCGCTTTCTCACACTATGATGACAACGTGAGTGCTCAGTCATGTCTTGACTTTTTGTGACCTCATGGACTATAGCCCTTCAGATTCCTCTCTGCCCGTGGAATTTTCCAAGGAAGAATATTGGAGAGGGTTGCCATGCCCTCCAGGGGATCTTCCCCACCCAGGGATCGAACCCGCATCTTTTGGCAGGTGGATTCTTTACCACTGAGTCACCTGGGAGCTGTTTTTCTTGAAAAATTTTAAATGATGATTGTAATTTCAAAAGTGTATGTTTGAATTACAGCACTTTAGACAGAAAAGAACTTAAACCTGATTTAATTCCACCCTTCGGTTTTATCGGTGGAGGAGACACAGATCATATTTTATAGCAGTATCCTTGGAATGATGTTTAAAGTATCTGAGGACTTCATAAACACAAGCATTCAGTGATAATGACACACTTTGTAGAGTGAAATAAAAGGTGGCCTGTTGATGTCCGTGCTATTTCACTGCCGCTTTGGTATTGAATTTCCCCAAATGGACTGCGTATGTATCAAGGACAGAGATTGTGATGAGCTGCTTCTTTCTTTTGCACGAAACATACTATGCATAAGTATGTGTATAACACTACAACCATGCAAAACACACACATGCACACACTTATAATGAACACGTGTGGGCATATGTGTATAGCACATGCACACACCCAGCCACATACCCAGACACCAGATCTGAAATACATGCGCACATATACACGTGTGTACATGTGCACATGTTTATCTGCAGACATATGTGCATACACACACATGCAGGCACACACACACGTGTGTATACCATCTAAGTTCAGTTTTCTGCACCAGTAGGTGTTAGGCCTTCCACAAACACTGCATAATCAACAAGGCCATTAGTGATTTCCCTGAACATGATGACTGTGCTTTAAATCTAAACCAACAATTCTCTGAGAAAGAAAATCCACACATACTCCTCTTGAATACCTTAACCGAGAACTAAAAAATTATAGTAGGCTCTAAAGAAAAGTCAACTTTGTAAGAAAATAAGAAAGTTCAAAAATACTGGCCTCCATCTCATCATTGGAGATCCAACCAGTCCATTTTAAGATCAACCCTGGGATTTCTTTGGAAGGAATGATGCTAAAGCTGAAGCTCCAGTACTTTGGCCACCTCATGCGAAGAGTTGACTCATTGGAAAAGACTGTGATGCTGGGAGGGATTAGGGGCAGGAGGAGAAAGGGACGACCCAAGATGAGATGGCTGGATGGCATCATGGACTCGATGGACGTGAGTCTGAGTGAACTTCGGGAGATGGTGATGGACAGGGAGGCCTGGTGTGCTGCAATTCATGGGGTCGCAAAGAGTCGGACACGACTAAGCGACTGAACTGAACTGAACTGATCTCATCATTTAACAGTATCTCTGGGGAAATTAGTCACATTTTTTAGATCTGGACATCAGTTACCCATTCTGAAGGAGGGAGAGACACCTGCTTTCTCTTAGCAAGAGAGATACAAATAATAATAACAAAAAGAATGAGCAACCTATATTCCATCAACTGCCTCCCTTCAAAGTGATACACTTTTTGTAATGTAGTTGACTTATAATATCATGTTGGTTTTAGGAGTACAGCATCAGTTCAGTTCAGTTCAGTCACTCAGTCGTGTCCGACTCTTTGCGATCCCATGAATCGCAGCATGCCAGGCCTCCCTGTCCATCACCAGCTACAGCATAGTGATTCAGTATTTTTGCAGATTCAGTTCAGCGCAATCACTCAGTTGTGTCCGACTCTTTGAGACCCCATGGACTGTAGCATGCCAGGCCTCCCTGTTCATCACCAACTCCCAGAGTTGCAGATTATACTCCCTTAAAAGTTATTATTGAACAGTGGCTATATTTCCCTGTGCTGTACGATCCACCCTTGTTTCTTATCTGTTTTCTACACCGTAATTTGTGTCCATTAATCCCATACCCCTATACTTCTAGTTTGCCCTTCCCCTACTACTTCTCCCCTTCAGTAACTACTAGTCTGTTTTCTATATCTGTGAGTCTGTTTCTGAATTGCATGAACATTCATTTGTCTTAATCACTAGTCTGCTCTAAACCTTCCAATGGCTTCCTCTCTCACTCACAATCAAACCCAAATTCCAAACAGCAGCCTTCAAGGTCCCACATGATCTGGCCTCTGTGACTCCTTGGCTCACGTCTCCCACCACTCTCCCCACCTTCTTGGCTCAGCCCCCTGATTCCTTCTTATTCTTGTGCATAACAGGGGCCCACCCCAGGACCTCTGCAGTTGCTGTTGCCTCTGCCTAGAACACCTTTCCCCAAAGCAGGCTTATAACTCACTTCCTCTCTTCTTTCAGTCTCTGCCCAAATGTAACCATCCTCTACAAAGTAGTGCAGCCTCAGCTCTCACTCTCTGTCCCTTCACCCTGCTTTATGACTTCCATAGACCTTATCACAGCCTACACTGAAATAGATTCTTCCATCTCCCCTCCCTAGACTGTAACCTCAATGAGAACAGGGACTGTTTCATTCACTCCAGGATTCCCCAGAAACCAGCACAGTGCTTGGCATGTGCTATTGAGTATTCAGTGCCAATAAGTCCCTGTTGAATGAATAAATGAACTTATTAAATATTGGCTATGTGTCAGATGCTTTTCTAAGTGCTTTACATGCTTTAACTCATTTAGTACTTACTTCATGAGTCTTGTCCTCATCTTACAAATAAAGCAACTGAGGGTCAGAGAATCCAAGATAATATGCACAGGATGACACCACAGGATAATGATACATGGTTGTCGCTGTCGTTCAGTTGCTAAGTCGCATCTGACCCCTTGTGACCCCATGGACTGCAGCACTGCCAGGCTTCCTCCCTGTCCTCCGCTGTCTCCCCGAGTTTGCTCAGATTCATGTCCACTGAGTCAGTGATGCCATCCAACCATCTCATCCTCTGTCGCCCTTTTCTCCTGCCCTCAATCTTTCCCAGCATCAGGATCTTTTCCAATGTGCCAGCTCTCTGCATCAGGTGGCCAAAATATTGGAGTTTCAACTTCAGCAGATATTCATTCACAAATTCCCTCCTCCCTGAGTTCTCTCTCTGTTTTAATCATTACAATGATTCTTCCATTTGTGGAGTTCTTGTATGCTGGGCACACTGTGAAGTACTTTACATGTATTACTTTACTTGATCCTCGAATGTAGTAGATTCCATAATTATTCCCATTTCACAGTTGAGAAAACTGGAGCACTAAGTTAAACAGCTTAACCAGCGTCCCACAGCCAGTGAATACTGGAGTCATGCTTGAACTCAGGCAGTTTGACTATAGATTTCACAAGCTTTATGACCTCATTCTTCATGTACACACTATTTAGCCCATTACATTCAGCCCCATTAATAAGAAGTGTATATCTTTCTTACCCTTACTCAGCCTGTCTAAGGTGAAATGTCTACTTCAAAGTATTTTAGCATTACTTCTATTTTTATTTCCAAAGGGTTGTTACATTTTTTGAAGAACCCAAAAACTGAGTAAGACATAGTTACCAATCTTCAAAAGCTCAGTTTATGAAAAAGAAAAAACTACAAGTGAATCTTAACCAAAGCAGACCTGGGGACAAATCCCATAAGAAAGATCTAAATTTTATGCTTATTGTTGTAAACCTGCATCTCCAGAAGGATTTCATGTCTGAGAGCTATATAAATATGTCCATTTTCTAATATATGTGCTTGTGTGCCTGTATGTGTGTATAAAATTAAAACATTAGATTGATACCCAAATTAATTTTTCTTGTTGTTCAGTCGCTCAGTCGTGTCAGACTCTTTGCGATCCAATGGGCTGTATGTAGCTCACCAGGCCTCCGGTCCTTCACTATCTCCTGGAGTTTGCGCAAACTCATGTCCATTGAGTTGATGATACCATCCAACCATCCCATCCTCTGTCGCCCCCTTCTCCTCTTGCCTTCAATCTTTTCCAGCACCAGTATTTTCCAATGAGTCAGCCTTTCACATAAATGTGGCCAAAGTATTGGAGCTTCAGTCTCAGCATCAGTCCTTCCAACGCATATTCAGGACTGATTTCCTTTAGGATTGACTGGTTGGATCTCCTTGCTGTCCAAAGGGCTCTCAAGAGTCTTCTCCAGCATCACAGTTCGAAAGCATTAATTCTTCAGCACTCAGCCTTTTTTATGGTCCAATTCTTACATTCATATGACTAATGGAAAAACCATAGCTTTGACTCTGCAGACCTTTGTCAGCAAAGTAGTCTCTGCTTTTTAATATGCTGTCTAGGTTGGTCATAGCTTTTCTTCCACGAAGCAAGCGTCTTTTAATTTCATGGCTGCAGTCACTGTCTGCAGTGATTTGGGAGCCCAAGAAAGTAAGACCTATCACTGTTTCCATTTCCCTATCTATTTTCTATGAAGTGATGGGACCAGATGCCATGATCTTGGTCTTTTGAATGTGGAGTTTTAAGTCTTCAGTAATTCAAAAACCACTAAGAAAATCTTGTAGTTTTCTATCCTAAAACTGTGAAAGATAGAGGTTGACCTAAATTTTGATGACCTCAAGAAAATGTGTCCCAGGAAACACATGTGCACTTGTGTATCTGAATTCTAATAAAAGTTTCTCTGTTTGTCTTTATTTCCCACGCAGGGTGAAAAAACAATTCCAATTATTTCAACTTTCAGATAGCCCAGAATTTGGAAAAGCAGAAGCCTTTTCTGTCATACGTTTATGAGCACGATTCCTGGAATGCAGGAGACTGAATAAATGTGTGTTGTCCTTTGTGTTCATCTAGTTCTTGCTCCTCAATATTTTGGTACACTCTGTTCAACTAAGTTTAGAATATCATTCAACACTCTTTTCAAACAGAAATCCTTAAAGCTAGATCTGAACAGCCTGATGAATTAAATAGGAAAGAAGGTTCTGTAGTCCCCACACCAGTGAAGTCCCTCAGCCCGGTACTGGGCATGTACTGGGCAACCATGCAGGTGGCAGACTGTGGGGCCTGAGGGCTCTGTGACACCAGGGAGAGGGCCTGGGCTTTGAAATCATAAAGACACAGGTTAAAAGTCTGTCACAGTAAGTATTTACCTTTGAGCATACTGTTTAACTTGCACTTCTTTGCCTTTAAGGCTAACACAAAGGTCTCTAGTAACAATGAAATGGGTGAATATAGGTAAATGCATCCAGAATAATGCTTAGGACATGGTGCCACCAAAAAAAAAGACAGAAGAAGAGCAGGAAGAGGAGATAGAAGAGAAGGGGCAAAGGAAAACAGTTATTTGTGCAAAATAAATTACCCCAAAGTGAGCAGCTTAAAACAACCAGTGCTGCTGCTGCTGCTAAGTTGCCTCAGTCATGTCCGACTCTGTGCAACCCCATAGATGGCAGCCCACCAGGCTCCCCCGTCCATGGGATTCTCTAACACTAAGTCACTTCAGTCCTGTCCGACTCTTTTCGATCCTATGAACTGTAGCCCTCCAAGCTCCTCTGCCATGGGATTCTCCAGGCAAGAATACTGGAGTGGTCATGCCCTTTGCCAAGGGATCTTTTCGACCCAGGAATTGAACCTGCATCTGTCTCCTGTGTTGGCAGGCAGGTTCTTTACCTTAGTGCTACCTGGGAAGCCCCAAACAATAAATATTTATTATCTTATACTATTTCTGTGGGTCAGGATTTGGTAGCAGCTTAGAAGGGTGGTTATGACCCAGACTTCCTCATGAGCTTGCATTAAGCTGTCAGCTGGTGCTATGATCCTTTGAAAGCTCAACTGGAGGCAGAGGATCCACTTCCAAGCTCAGTAGCATGGCTGTTGGAATGCCTCAGAAGATTTGCTTCCAGGCTCATTCACATAGTTGCCACAGGCCTTTCTTCCTTGCCATGGTCTGCCGCTCCATAAGCTGCCTGAGTGTTCCCACAGCATGGCATGGTAACTTGAAAAAGAGAAAGCCAGAGAGTGCCCAAGATGGAAGCCACAGTCTTTTTATAATATAGTCTCAGGATAATCTCAATTACTTCTACCTTGTTCTAGTTGTTGAAGCAAATCAGTAAATCCAGCCCACACTCAAGGCCGGGAGATTGATTACACAGGGTATGGGATACAACAGGAGATAGGGATACTGGGGACTATCTTAGAGAACATGTAATACACTGCTCTGTTTTTCTCCATCAAACTAGCTTTCTAAAAATTAGGAATAAAGTGCTCAGTATTGGAAGATGTGCTTGTGGTACATGCTAAGTCACTTCAGCTGTTTTGTACTCTTTGCAACCCCATGGATTGTAACCTGCCAAGCTTTGCTGTCCATGGGATTCTCCAGGTAAGAATCCTGGAGTGGGTTGCCATGCCCTCCTCTAGAGGATCTTCCTGACCCAGGGATCGAACCTCCATCTCTTATGTCTCCTGCACTGGCTGGTGGGTTCTTTACCACTAGCACCACCTGAAAAGCTCATTGAAAAGTAAAAAGATATATAATTCTGCATCTACAAGTGAAAGTGAAGTCACTCAGTCATGTCCGACTCTTTGTGACCCCACGATCTATAGCCTACGAGGCTCCTCAGTCCATGGAATTTTCCAGGTAAGAGCACTGGAGTGAGTTGCCATTTCCTTCTCCAGGGGATCTTCCCAACCTAGGGATCGAACCTGGGTGTCTGAGCCACCAGGGAAGCAACTACAAGAGTGATTCTTAATTCAGGTATCATGATATTCTGATGTATGTGCTTGTGCTTAGTCACTCATTCATGTCTGACTCTTTATGACCCCATGGACTGTAGCCCACCAGGCTCCTCTGTCATGGAATTCTCCAGGCAAAAATACTGGAGTGGGTTGCCATTCCCTTTTCCAGGGTATCTTCCTGACCCAGGGATCGAACCTGGGTCTCCTACATTATAGGCAGATTCTTTACCATCTGAGCCACTAGGGAAATCCATTCTGATGTGTATATATTTTAAATCTTTTTATCTTGATTTTGCAAATGAAGCCGAAGTTCAATTTTTAAATCACAAAAATTAAATTATCTTTGATTCTTTATAATATTTTAGTATGAAAAAATTTCAAACCAAAAGCAAAATTAAAAGGATTTTGCAGCAAACATTGATATAGCACTCATCATTTAAATACTATCATTAATATTTATCATACTTGCTTCCTCACGTACCTCTTTATCTAGTCATCCTTTTATCGAACCTTTTATCAGTCTTACTGTTCAATACATTTCAAAGTAAAGTGACGATATCAATACACTTCCCCTTAAGTACTTCAACACGTATAGAATTAACTAGAGTTTAACATTTCTTTGTGGTATCTTATGCAAATTTATATATATTAGATTTATATGCATTGAAAGGGCACATTCACCAAGTCTTAAACAATGCAAACACCTTTGTAACCCACACCCCTGTCAAGATACATGGCATCAGCATCACCTCAGAAAGTTTCCTCATGTACCTTCACAGCCCCTGTTCCCATTCCCAGAGACAACGTATTTTAAATTTTTGTACTATAAATTAATTTTGGTTACTCTAGAATTGCATATAAATGGAGTCACAGAGTATGGACTCTTTTCTGTAAGGCTTCTTCCACTTAGCATAATGTTTTTAAGACACACCTGTATCATTGTGTGTATCAGTAGATTTTAAAGGCTGAAATTAAACATTTTAAGGGCCAGGAAATTACAGATGAAAGGGAATGGTTTGAACAAAGGCCTAGAAAGACATTCCCAGTAAGCCATTTAACCTCAAGTCACATTGCACAAAAAATTGTATCTAAGGAAAGACTGACTCACTGAAATGGGAGGGATAGAAGGGTAGAAGAACACCTCAAAACGGCCCGGCTCTGCGGAGGGCGGCATCGCAGTTCTCAGTGTCATTCAGCTCAGCCCAGTCGCTCAGTCGGTCCGACTCTTGGCGACCCCACGAATTGCAGCAGCCAGGCCTCCCTGTCCAGCACCAACTCCCGGAGTCCACTCAGACTCACGTCCATCGAGTCGGTGATGCCATCCCGCCATCTCATCCTCTGTTGTCCCCTTCTCCTCCTGCCCCCAATCCCTCCCAGCATCAGAGTCTTTTCCAATGAGTCAACTCTTCCCATCAGGTGGCCAAAGTACTGGAGCTTCAGCTTTAGCATCAGTCCTTCCAAAGAAATCCCAGGGCTGATCTCCTTCAGAATGGACTGGTTGGATCTCCTTGCAGTCCAAGGGACTCTCAAGAGTCTTCTCCAACACCACAGTTCAAAAGCATCAATTCTTCAGTGCTCAGCCTTCTTCACAGTCCAACTCTCACATCCATACATGACCACAGGAAAAACCATAGCCTTGACTAGACGGACTTTAGTCGGCAAAGTAATGTCTCTGCTTTTGAATATACTATCTAGGTTGGTCATCACTTTTCTTCCAAGGAGTAAGTGTCTTTTAATTTCATGGCTGAAGTCACCATCTGCAGTGATTTTGGAGCCCAAAAAGATAAATTCTGACACTGTTTCTACTGTTTCCCCATCTATTTCCCATGAAGTGATGGGACCAGATGCCATGATCTTCGTTTTCTGAATGTTGAGCTTTAAGCCAACTTTTTCACTCTTCTCTTTCACTTTCATCAAGAGGCCTTTTAGTTCCTCTTCACTTTCTGCCATAAGGCTGGTGTCATCTGCATATCTGAGGTGATTGATATTTCTCCCAGCAATCTTGATCCCAGCTTGTGTTTCTTCCAGTCCACTGTTTCTCATGATGTACTCTGCATAGAATTAAATAAGCAGGGTGACAATATACAGCCTTGACATACTCCTTTTCCTATTTGGAACCAGTCTGTTGTTCCATGTCCAGTTCTAACTGTTGCTTCCTGACCTGCATACAGATTTCTCAAGAGGCAGGTCAGGTGGTCTGGTATTCCCATCTTTTTCAGAATTTTCCACAGTTTATTGTGATCCACACAGTCAAAGGCTTTGGCATAGTCAAGAAAGCAGAAATAGATGTTTTTCTGGAACTCTCTTGCTTTTTCCATGATCCGCTGGATCATGGA